>NC_090216.1:15675854-15981806 GCF_033026475.1 Channa argus
GACGGACGCTCCCCTCAAAACCAGCGCGACCCAAAAAAAAAAAAAAAACGTCTCTTGATGTGAGAGCAATCAGAATTGAGCTCATTACTTTTTCCACAATGAGAAAGTTGTTTGTGTGACGCCCCCTAATTCTAATACTTATGCACGGCCCCGCTTTTATTTGGAAATTTCCCTGGCTGTCCCCCTTTGCTCCTCTCAACGCACTACTCAAGATTTCTGCATTGCATTTAGCAGGAAAGGCCATAAGTTTGACATAATTGACAATAAACAAAGAATAAGTAGATGAATTAAATCAGCACAAAACAAACATTGTAAAAATGAGCTTTCTTTTGGATGTGAGCAAAGGGAGCAACAAGTTTAAAATTCTGCTTATGTGCCAGTGACAAATAAAAAAAAAAAAAAAGCCCCCAAGCAGTTAAAGGGCTGAATTGATAACATAATTAAAAAGTGAATTCCAAAACAAAATCTGCACAGGCCTGGCTTTACAGTCGCTTTGAGCTACAAACGCATTCAATTCTTCCCATTAGTTTGTTCGGGGAAAAAAAATAAAAAGGCTGATGTTGCAAGGCCTCAGTTCTGATTCTCCCATGGCCAGTCACTTTTCATCTCTTAGTATTTGCTTTGCAAAAACATTGTTGTTTATCTAAAGAAGACAACGTGCAGGATCGTGTTGCGATATGGTCGGAGTTAGATTCACACGTGGGACCTGCCATTACACCCACGGCCAACCACCAATGGCTAAGAAATAACCGGGACCCCCCCAGCTGGCAGAAGTGTTGGGAGTGAGCTTTCTAGTCCCTTGTCCTGCACAAACTTTAACAGGAGTTTGGGAAAAGAGCGACTGAAAACCTGATCACAGGTGACTGACTCATCAGCTTTGGCTGCTAAATAAAGCCTGATCATGTACAATACAACGGACTTTGTGCTGAGGCTACCATCACGAAATCCACATTTAAAGTTTAAATCAAACCCTAGGCCATTATGTGCACAGCAGGACGGCCATTAACCCTCTTTTGATGATGGAGATCTGGAGAGGACGGAAACTCTGTGTCTCAATGTTCAGCACATGCTGGCTTCAATCAACTGCTTTAAAACTGTTTTAATATCTGAACTAAGGAGGAACATGAAAAGGTTTCCCAATGTTTTTCACTGATAAAGTGTTTGAGTCTGATCATTTATCTCGGAATTTGACCTCTGCATGAAACCCACTGGGATGCCAAAGGTGGCACTTGCTCAGGGACATACCTGTTTTAGGGGCTTTGATTCAAACCGGGAGACTTCCCAGATCCTAGCCTGAGTCTCTACCCACTGAGCTACCAGGCCAGATAAGACAGGATTAACAGTGTGGGTGCGATGGAGACCTTGACTTTTGAACACCAAAATGTGAACAGTTCATCCTTAAGTGTCGGTGAAAGCCTGTGCCAGATTTGAAGAAATCCAATCAAGGTCTTTGTGTGGTACTATGTTCATAAGTACGGACAGATGTGTGGTCAAAATGATCATGACTTTCAACAACCACAATCTGATCAGTTAATCCTTAAGTCCAAGTGAATGTTTCTGCAAAAGTTTAAGAAGATCTCTCAAGAGAGTTCTGAGGTGACACATTCACAAGGGAGGGACAGAGTCAACGACTGTGGCGCAGGAAGGTAGAGTGGTCGTCCACCAACCTTGCAGTTGTGGTTTGGGACCCAACAAGACACTGAACCCCAATTTAGTTCTTCCCGGTGACTGTCGGCCAGCTGCACAGCAGCTCCCCCATGGGTGTGTGAGTGTGTGAGTGTGAGTGTGAATGGGTGAATAAGCAGCAGTGTTAAGCGCTTTGAGGGCTAATCGGTGGAAAAGCGCTTTACAATTTACAGAAGGATGGACTGAAAACTCCGAAACATAAAACTCTGGCCACATCTTTGCTGGCATGAAGGCATTTATTTAGAATATAGAGTCATAATGTTGCATATGCAATGATGCAATTTAAAAATAATCAGCCTACATTACTGTACGTCTTCATTCCTCTGACCATCACTTGCTTGTTTACATCACTGTAATAGATTTTCTGAAATCAACTCTCTGTCTCACCCCCAGCCTATAATTCCTACAGCTGTCCTGCTAATTCTCCTACTATCCATGACCCCCCCCCCCCCCCCATTCCCCACCTCCCACCCCCTACACTCCTTGCCCACTGCCCTCTCTCTTTCCTCAATATTGATGCTAATAAAGTGAGCAGAATGGATTATCCAGATTCCCATGGCAGTTGGCCTGCCCCCCGCCCCCCGTGTTCGGTCTCCTGCTCCCCCTCTGTTTACTCAAGGGAATCATTCACTTAAGGCTTATCGCTTTACACCCACACTATCTGAGTGCACACACACAGGTCATTCAGACACACAGATACTGATTAGCAACGTGTTTGCGAGGCTGTGATGTGAACACATGTTCAATTTAAGAGGTGGGAAACACAGAAGATATTACAGTGAAGTTAGAAACTAAGAAAAAGGAAAGTCCGCTTTGTTTAAATGCTCTCTGAACATTTCCTCCCTAAAGATTATGGAGACATCAGTGTGCAGAAAAAGGGCACCATTCCCACCATGAGCGGTGGTGTAATTGCTCCAGCAAACCTCTACTGAATCTAATATAAACTAACGAGGCAGATTACTCACGTTACCATATGGTGAGCAGACAACATGCTGTAGTTCCATCAAGACAATATTTTTCAGGGTTGTGGAAAGAGGAGGTCAGAAGAAAAGTCTGGCTTGACCTTAAATTTGTGCCCACTTTTAATAAGCGTATCTTCTTTTACTTGCTGTTGTTGGTTTAATACAGAGCAATAGGGATTCAAAGAATACCATCTAAGAAGCATCCAAGAGGGATGCAAGTGTCCCTCTGAACATACCCAGAATGGAAAAATGAACCTGGATCAGCACTTGAAACCTGCTGACAATTTCCAGGCCACCTCTGTGTCTTATATTATGAAATTGGGCACATCTGGAGTCTGTCAAAAGGAACAGGTAAAGTAAGTTTCCCAGACATGGTACCTCATAAACTGCATCTGTACCGTAGAACAGTGATGGAATGTACCCAAATATGTTTCCTCAGGTATGTTCAATACATGCAAGCAACATATTTCGAAGTACTTGTACCTCACATGAGTATTTCCATTTGATAGCATTTGTAGATTTAACTAGCCAGCAGTATGCATTCACCTTCACAGGTAAGACCAAATCATTAGTTTTGGTTGTTTAATAAAGCCTTTTGGGTTAAATATTAA
Source organism: Channa argus (assembly GCF_033026475.1). Taxonomy (NCBI): domain Eukaryota; kingdom Metazoa; phylum Chordata; class Actinopteri; order Anabantiformes; family Channidae; genus Channa; species Channa argus. The sequence goes on from NC_090216.1 coordinate 15,679,114, forward strand.
AAGATGCATATGAGGCAAAAGACCACAAATTCATGTTTCATTGGATGTTATTTGGACCTAGATACGTTTAACAGCGTTGGACCTCAACTATGTTATGTTTTACCAGATGATTCAATGTTTGGTGAATAAAATATTAATAATAATAAGTGATTGACAGATGCGTTGTGTTACCTGAGAGCTTCCTGTGAGATTAACGTTTCAAGAAATAAATATCTCTAGATGATTACTCATATACTCACCCTTACACTTAGGTGTTACCTTTAAAGACTATATTTTGTGTACAAATCAAAAAAATAACAGAGAACGTTTAAATGGTGAAAACAACACTATTTATTATTATTATTATTATTGTAACCATCGCACATTTGTTATAGCCAGTAAAGCAATTTGGATTTTCTGAAAAATGAAAAAAAAAAAAAGTAGACATCACAGGTGTACTGGCAGTGTTTACAGCTTCCTTGTTTTCTGCAGAAATTGCTCATGAAATGAAATCTGATCTTCGCCCCAAGTCAAAAACATTAACAAACACAATATTTCTAATATGATCAAAAATTAGCAGTTATAATCCTTTATTGAACAAAACATTGAAATGACAAAGTGATTCCTCTTAAAGATGGAGTTTAACTCTCTCTTCAGCTTCCGGAGTTCAGTGAATATAGCAACTTGATTCTTTCAGCTATAAAACTTGAACAATGGTTGGAGTGAAACAAAGAATGTCAAAGGAGAAAAAAGATAAATACGAGGATACAGAGGTGAGATTGTAGTGTAAAGGAAAAAGGGAAAACGTAAAGCTAAAAATTTGTGAAAGAAGGACCGAGATTGAACCTGAGAATGAACAGGCACACTCCAGTTCCTTAACACAGTTAGCCAATTAGCTAAGAGATGCGTCATGCCAGCTCCAAAGATTCGTTACGGCCTCAGTCAAGTCTCCACATTTATATAAACTGGCACTGAGTGTTGATACAAAATGGAAAAGTGCTTGATTGAGTTTAGAAAGGAACAGTTCTTAAAGAATTAGTTATACTTGTGTCTTTGTGTTGGTAGCATTACAACACTTGGATGTCAGAGCTTTTTCACTCTGCTTTTGGAGACCGACCGGGATTATGCAATTACCAACGAGACCAATCAAATTTAAACAAAATGAAGGAAAATTGAGGAATAACACTTCTCGAGACTCCTCGTCTCAAGCTCCTTCTTGAACAATTGCCCTCCTTTTTCTCCCCCTCGTCTCATTTTTCAGACCTCATCCACATGTCCATACATCCTTTCCCATAAGTCAGACACTCTATCCATCGATCTAAATATCTTTTGATCTCCTATCTTCATCCCCATCACCCTCATCTCCCTCTGCAGTGGGATTCTGCAGAGAGCCACCAAGCTGAGGGCAAACCTAATTTGGGTTCTCAATTTCTGACAGCCCTGTTGGACACAGCTACAAGTAGGAAAGGGGGGGGGGGGTTGGTCTGCAGGCACCACTTGAGCATGAAGTGAGGCCGGGGCAAAAAGTTCTCGCTTATTTTTCACTTTTTTTCTACCCATCTCCTTGTCACTGTTCTGTGTTGTCCCCCTGTCTCTCTCTCTCTCTAAATATCTCTGCACTCCTTCCTCTAGAGATGCTGCCCCCCCTGCCCCCCACCCTCCACTCACTCTAATTAATTCTGCTGTGAATTAATTACCAGGGGGGAATCTTCCCAAAACAGAAAAGAGAGAGCGGGCTGAGAGCGGGGAGTAATAGGGAAGGGATCTGCATTAATCACCTCTATTCCTCAGCAAAAAAAAAAAAAACCCAAAAAGCTTGAAACAAAAGAGGCCAAGAAATGAAAGAACACAACAAAAAACACGATAAACAAAATTGTTTACTTCGCCCTCACCTCCGCAGCTGAAACCCCATGGGGATGTGATTATGGAAGCAGAGCTCTTTCTCTTCCTCTCCTTCCTTTCTGTCTTTTTGGTTTTTTTGTCTGCCCCTCCTTGCTCCGCTCATTCCTCTTTGATGAAGTTGTGGGAGTTCAGAGGGAAGCGGTGCGGCTGGGATATCGCCCGAGCACAAAGCACCATGGGAAGAGCAAACTTTGGCTCATCCAAGGGGGAGGGCTGGGAAGAGGTGTCTTCATGTGTACGTGTGTGTGTGTGTGTGTGTGTGTGTGTGTGTGTGTGTGTGTGCAGCGATGCTAATACTCAGGAGTGCTATCATACTCGGCTGATGAAAACTTCAAAAGTGAGAAATGCGAAGTTAAAGCCATTCAGTGATACATTACCTCACACCAGATCACTTCCCAGTGACCCGAATGCTAATTAAGATGTTTGTTTAGCAAAAAAAAAAAAAAAAAGAAAGAAAAAAAAGAAAAACACACGAAAAACACAGAGGCTTGTCAAACTTCAGGGGGCCCAACAAAACCAGTGACTCAGTCCTGCCTATGTACATGTTGCTAGGTAACCCAGACTCCCAAAAAGAGTGACAACAAGGCATAATGATGTCAGGAAAGAGTGACCTGATTGGATGACACATCTGTGTCAAACAATATTGCACTTGGAGTTAGGGGGGGTGGGGGATACTAGTTATACTTACAATGAAGATGTTAAGCTTTTCTTCCCTTCCCCAAAGACGAATGTCCACACAGCACCTTGCCAACCCTGCCCAGCCCAAACACGCACTACCTCCACGTCACACCAAGTCGTGATCATGAACACATTAGCTGTTCCTATTCAATCAAAAGGGGGATTTGGATGAAATCCTGAACTGTGGTGAACCGCATAAGAAGTTTCCTGACCAATTGTCAGAATGAATCTACTTTCTCGTCTTGTGAGATATCGTGAAGCACGTGGAAACACACACGTCCTCCCCGGATGCGACGGCATCTTCACTTCATTTCACACCGAGTGGACAATCCAGTAGCCTGTTTGTTAGTTCTATCATGAGTAGCAGTTAAGAAAATGTGGAAATAAATAGCGGAACACAAACAGCTGTCCAGACTGCGGTTTTCCCTCAGTTCATTTTGTTATGATCAGCTTTCCAAGCTTGAGTAACTGCTGGCTATCCCACGTCAACATCCGTCTCCTCATGCCCGGTACAATTCTATGATTTGGGGTTTGTTTCCTGTTGTTGTTGGAGACTGCAATTAATGAACCTCAACACTGTTTGCTTGCCAAAGTAACGGAACCCATTTTTGCAGGCAATAATCAATGGGATCATTTTCTGTTGACCCTAGTTCAAATGGCATCATGCTCACCTGGTCAAACGCAACACGCAGACGGACTAAAACACCTTAACTGTGCTCTAAAACCTTCCCATATGGCACCATCTCACAACCAGACACCTTTCTGCTACCAAACCCCAGCGTAAACAAGTTTAACACACCTGGACAAAATAAGTGGCTGTTTATTAAGGTCGAACAGAAGCAAAGCTTTGTTATGTTTCATGTTTTTGAGGCGATACTGGAATAAATATGGTTCAAAAAGGGTTTGGGATGAAGACTTCTGTTGGGGGGAAAAAAAAGTCCAAATGTTGCCAGCATATTACAGTAAATGACACTGCTTGGGGATAAAAAATGCAGACTTGTTACATAACTTCTGGTAACATTTCTACTTTAACTCCAGCCTGCTTCAAATGGGTAATCACGCTTTTGCCATGCTGGGTTGACTGAGAGGGATAAATGTTGTTGGTGCATATCTGTGGCACAGCTGATCAGACATACAGTATCAGTAAATTTAACACATCAGAGTATTACTATGAGTTTAAAAGTCCCCGATTAGAAGTGATATTGTCTTCTCTCTATTAACCCTTTGGACACAATCAAGGTATTATGAGAAACGTTGTATGACACAAGTTTTTTTCACTGATTTAAAGATGATTTATAGGTCACGAATCCATTGCGCACCCTGATTGTTTTTCTCTTTTCCAGTTGGGATTAACATGTCCTGCCACTGCAGCAGCTCCCACTATGTTTTCGGTAAAACCAATAGTTGCCATGGAGTCAAAGTCTTTTTTTAGTCCGCTACTTTTGCCAAACCTACACCGCTGAGGTTTATGCTGCATTAACTAGCAATTTTTGTTTTCATTACAGTAATTGATGTCCAGATTTCAATCAATAGAATTATTTCTCGCAATAGTGATAAAATATAAGTTTCATAATTTTGTGGCAAGATGTGACGTTTCTTTTCTTTTCTTTTTGTTTTTTCCTAGTAAATGGTCCTTAAACAAGTAATTGACATTTATCATCATCAGGAATGCAGCTATTACCGACCTTAATGACTTTTGCTGATTCTAGCTGTGTAACATCTGTGTGTTCTAGTAGAACTGACTCCCTCGCTGTTTGTTCAGACAGAATCTAAATTTGGTGGCAACACAATTGCATATAACATTAATGTGAAAATGTGATTAATCGTACAATCACCTGAGCACAAACTGTGTGGGCTTTGTAGCCATATGAAGAGAGTAAGAATGACAGGTATTAAAGTGAAATGAAAGAAGTTCTTGAATGTTTCTGGGTTTGGAGGCTGAGCTGAACACAAACACACATAGTTGTGTTGATGTTAACAGCTGTCATGACGTGAAAATGTAATTCTTTTTTTCATCCTGAAAGCACCTTTAGAACAAGGTGGTTAATATTATATAATATAATATATCATATTTTTTATAAAATGGTTAATAAGTGAAAAGAGAAAATCATTATGGGAATCTTGCAAAAACAAACCCAACCCCACACTGTGGCTTTGCTCAACCCAAATATATTACCCAAGACCACAGATTTTGCAGACTGCCGCCACCTCTTCATCACTTTAAACACACTCTATCACACACAGTGACCTTTTTCTTTACTTGTTGTCTTTAGTGAAAAGCCATCAAAATGTCCCAACTTAGTCTGGGCTCCCGTTCTCCACACAGAGGCCCATCAACACCATTTGGAAGTTGCGGTGATTGATGAGTAACTGCGTCATTCCCTAAAGTACACTTACTCAGAACAGTCAACGTGTGCCTTATGCCAAGCCTGCCGACATCCTAAGACAATGCATGCATCACTCATCAAGCCAGATTTTCCCCCAAGACTAACGGATCTAAGCCCAAGTTAGAGGGTGAAACATTTTCCCCTGCTCTAATCCCATCTTCAGCTCTGAACCATCAGCAGCTATCCCAACCCAGGCCACATAGAAACCAAAGTCTTTTATATTTCATCCTGAAGCCAGGCCTGTCTAATTTAGCTCACTTAATCACCACAGTAATCAACCCATTGCTCCCACACAGAACGATGTGTCTTGTTCCTTCCAGATTTACGCCAAGACTGCATCCCGCCCAGTGTATCTCAGTCAGGCTCTGCTCCTAAGCTAGTAGAGACCATGTTTCTATCTCGTGTCCAGGGAACCTCCGCTGTTTCAGTCCTGAGCTGGCACCAGCAGATTGTGGGGAGGGGCCATGGAGGAACTGGGGTTTGTTGAGGCAGGAGATTTCAGGATGAGCAACATCCATACAAACACAAACCAGATGGAGGGATAGATGGATGGATGAGTAGGGAGGAGAGCCTGAGTCATCCTCTCTCTTGGTCTTCCTCTAATTCTGTTTGTTTCAGTGGAGACTCCACTGTAGACAGTGTTTGCCTACGTTCTGTATGTGGTATTATAATTGATATTTTCTTTTTGAGGGTCAGAGGAGAGAGTTTTGTAAGTTGTACAGATTGTAAAGCTCCTGGAGAGAAATTTCCATTTTGTGGTTTAATCCAGTGCTGTGTAAAAGTGTTGAACAGTAGATGTTTAGTAGTAGGGTTCTCGCCCACCCTGCAATACCATTAAAGAGGCACCAGTCTGTCCCAAATTCATACTGCAGCGTGACATGTGCAGACAGACTCAAGTCTCGTCAGAGACAGAAACAACAATACGCCCTCTTATGGATGCCGTGGCTTCCACAAGGCCCTGGGCCCCATTCTTCATACGTACGGTAGCTAAACAGATCTAGGATCAATGACTCATACTGGATGTTCTAACCTACTTTGATGTGGTAAAAGTGAACTAGAAAAGCTGGATGTAATCATCTGGGACCCACTGTGCCTTATATACTGATCAGGCATAACATTATGACCACCTGTGCAATTTCATGCCATCAAATACAGAGAAGAGAAAGCACTTTTAACCCAACTGAAAGCTGCTGTACGATGCTGCAAAAATGCAGAAAGATGGAGGCACAAGTGTGTCACAAATGTGATCCTGGAAACAGGTGAAAGTAAAGCAACCTACATGAGTATTCGGCAAAATGCGTCCATCTCTTTCATTATTAGTGGTGGAGACTTTAAATTAGATTAAAATTAAATTAATGTAAAGGTGTTGAAGTCGTACCAGCCCGTTCTCATTCCCAAGGCATCAAAGGTGCCGCTTTGTCCAGTCCCTTCTGCGTTACATGCTGACGCTTAGCGTAACCGTTTGTGACGGTGATCAACGCTCAGAGCTTTCAGTATAGTTACATGGAAACCCGGACGCTTCGACATTTTCCGTCCGCATTTTGTTTAAATGTATTTTGTTTTGTAACTTAACCTTACCCTTCTTGTTCCTAACCCTAAAGCGGTTGTTTTGTGTATATAAAGTCTTTCTCCTGGTGTCAATTACTGGTGCTCCTGCGCCAATATGCTGCCTGTGGCGTCAATACGATGAGCCAAGCAATGTAAAAATGCATAGTTGAATGCATAGTTTTAGAAGCAGCTGTCAGGTTCCTGTTGATGTCGGTATTGGTTAGCAATGGGTTCTTTAAGAGAAATCAGTAGCAATTGTGGCATGAATGCATCAGTGAACAAGAGAGGCAACAGACTTCCCTCTTGTAGACATGCACAGTAGGACCATATTCTTCAACCCAGAAAGAAAAATAGTGACGGAGAAAGACTAAAAGAGAAAGAGTGAAAAATAACAAGAAGCATGACAGCCGTGATGTCATTCACCATTAGAACCCATTAGTGGTTTTGAATGTTCCATTGAATGTTTTCAAGTCAGGGTGGTGTGGGCGAAAGCCCATTGACATCCTACTATCACCCCATAAGTAACTTCACACACACTTGTGTGGATGTTTAGTGGTAAATGGGGAGTAATGAAGCAGAAGTGGGGTCACAGTAGCTCTTTGACAAGTACAGCTTCCACTACACCTAGAAAAATCACACATGGGCGCGTACACACATCTCTCCATCACCACTTAGCAGTCGATGGCATGAAGTCATCAGCAGTGGCCCATCCTGTTTTTCCCTTGGCAGGGTGTTTGGTGTGTCAGGCTGAGGCGGCACTGACCTGATGAATGAAAGATCAAAGAGCGGAAGAAAGACAGACACATCGAGACCTGTCACCACCTCAACTCTGCATTATTTCCAACCACTTGACCACTTATGATTTCTCCCTTCTTTCCATAAAACACACCTTTTATCCTCTCATCCTGCTGTTATTGTGTTTATTGGCCCCTGAGTCTGCACAGCAATCAACAGCTGCAGTGTTCATTTTCTACCTCAGGTGTTGTTAAAGGTAAAGAAAAAGCAAAGAAATTCTTAAGCCATGACTCTGACTGGCCGCTAGGATTACTCATCGCACCATCCCTGCTTTATTTCTTCTCTCCTGATAATCCTGTCTGCTAACACAGACCATTTAAGGTCACTGAGTCACATAATGGACAAAAAGACCATTTGAGCGTTGGTAACAATAATAGACAGTTAGGCAGCATTGCCTGACGAAATGGTGTCCACAGACACTGGCATACTCACTTCCTGTGTTTTAATGATGGCTCGGTGCTAAAACGATGGCACTGCAAAACAAAATCAGTTTTCCAAAACTGACCAATGGTTCCAGTCGTGCAAGATGGTCTGGTGCAAACCACTTGCACCAGACCACCACATGTGCACCACATGTGACCGGTGTTTTTTAACTGTTTTTCACAATGTTGTCCGTCAAGACCCGCATCACAGACACATAAATAGTAAACAGATTTTTATGATTTTATAAAGTTGTGAAGATGTATTGTAGAATATTGTTTTTTATTTACAGTGGAGACTGATCCACATTGAGCCAATTATGGATCTGCTCAGTTCATACAAAATAGGGAGCCAAGTTCTCTGTGAATGCCTCAACTAAAAAGCATGTGTTGGGCTTCTCAGATTGAGGGACAAGGCTTGATTAAATGGAGCTAAAAGTCTGAAGTCCAGGAGCAGGACCACACTTCCATTCCAGTCCATTGTCTATAAATGCCCTCAACTGTCAGAGCATTCTTGTTATTGGTACTCCACCCACCCACAGACCCAAGGTGGGTCTGCTGTGCATGGAGTAATAGCAGATCCAGGCCAAAGACCCAGCCTGTGGTCATTCCAGGTGATGATCCCACACTGCAGCTGTCACTACACCCAACCATGGTCCAAATGTCATCCCAATACATTATCTATCACAGTTTCTATTCAGCAGATGCTACTTATACATTTTTTCTTCAATGAACCGCTCCTTCCTAGCAGATCTAAGTGTTTGGTCCTTGCTCATGAAAAACATAAGGAAATATTTGAACTCTGATGTCAAGTTTTTGTATGAGTTCTGTTCACAAAAGCTTAGGACACAACCTCTCCACATTAAAGTATTCTCATTATTAAAGCATATTTCTGTTTCATACTGTAGCTTTAAGAAAAGCCCTCAAATACATTTTTCTCTTATTAAAAAAAAAATATATATATATATACTTTCTTTGTATGTTTGCCCCACATGGGGGCAAAAACAAGAGTTTATTTTTTTAAATTGCTACTTATTTAGATTAATGTCCACCTCCCTGGTCCAGCAGAGGTGCGCTCCTCAGCCCTGTAGTCAGGAACAAAAAGGCAGAAAACCTCATCTTGTGTTTAGCTTGGCTGAACGGTTTATTCTTCATCTCCATAAACAAAGAAACATGTTAAACATCCTTGATTCCAGTTTTAATCATGAGCTCAATTTAACACCAGGTATGAAGTCATAACATTATGATATTAAACAGGTGACAGTTAATGTATCATATCTCCAAATATTAGAGATACCATGGTAGCTTCCCAGAATACAAGTATAATCCTGCTACAGTATGTGTATCATCAAATTAGGCCCAATAAGTCCATTAAAATGTGTTCTGTCCCCCAGTTTCCTTAACCTTTTTGCATCCCGTGGACTGTACCACAAAGAACTGTTTAACCACCTTTTTAGCATTTTATTATTAATATTAATATTTGTTTAGCTGCATTAACAAAGGGATAACCACTGGCACCATTTCAATTGCTGCCTCTGTATTAGCACAGGGGGAGCAAATATGGGTCAGAAAATCCAGAAACAACCCCAAGACCCGAGCAAGCAGAGCAGAGCGCAGCTCAGCAGATTTACAAGCTAACTGCCAGCACCATGTTCCGGCCACAGAACTTTGCAAAAGATGGTTCTGGTTATAACAAGGAGAGAGAGTAGATGGAGGGGTAACGGAGTTGGACAGCAGGGGTTGTGGTGGTTATGGTTCCATCCCCCAATGTGAGTGTGTAGGATCCAAAATCCTGTGTCTGTACATGTCAGAGTTAGGAAGTAAAATCCAAGACTGAAAACTCTATAAACAGTCCTGTAAGAAGCAATAAAGCCAGAGTGAAACTCCCCTGACATCTTTATCAAACACATTGTACTGCTCAGGCGCTGGCAGAACAGCGGATACAGCACATATATAAAATACTGGAGCCACAGTGTGTGAGCCGTCCCTAATTCTGCAATCCTCCCGCTTTACTTAAGAACTGGAAACTGTTCTTTCTAAATAGTTAGTTTTTCTCTGCATTGTAAAAAACATAACAAACAAAGGAAACACTATAATTTAGTTGCCAGATCACTTTAGGAAAACACCAATCTCTCTTGCCCTCCTTAAACTTGGACAAACCCATTTGGCGTTCGACGTGCAGTTTGTTTCCAAAATTTAACATTGGTTTCATGCTCAGTTAACATTTAGACACACAAAAAAAAAACGTTACTCAAGACATTTGCCATTTGAGCGTTTCTTACAAAATGTGGTGCATGAAGATATGGATGACAAATGTAAGTGAAACATGAGATTTATTGTATGACTCAAGAAATATTATAAGAAGAACAGATGAGTCACTTACAAAGACTATTCCTAATGAGTTTGGATACTAAGGTCACCTCTCTTAAACTGCATTGCGATGTGGTGCACAGTGGAAATCTCTCTGCCGAGTACAGGCTTCTGGTCCTCATTACTGTGCAGGGAGACTGTCTTATCTCAGTGCCCTGAAATCTCCTAAGTCCAGCACATTTTGTAGAAGTAGGGCACTAAACACGAACTTACAGAGGTGATAACAGGCGTTTTGTGACCTAGTGTTGGGATGTCACTCTCTTTCCTTTTCACTAGGCCTTGTATTCCCTAACATTTATCAATGGTTTGGTTGTGTTATTGTTTGCATTGTAATTGTCAAGTTAATCTGTTTGGTTTGGTTTTGATAAGTTCCATGTTTGGTGTTTGGTTGTTTTCTAGTCAGAGTTTGCTGGAAGGAATTGTCCCTTTTTTTTTGTTTGGGTTTCGTTTCTAATTGGAAGGTAAAGTGGATCAGAAGGTTTGCATCACTAGCAGCGTGAGGCTCGGTGCTACCAAGCTGAAGAAAGATACTGTAGATACTATGGAGCAGAAGGAGATTAAATACACCATGCAGAGGCACTTTGTGGTGTTTGCAGTAGATAAATACAGTAGTCTTTATATTTTGTCTATTATTTAGGGTAATGTAAGTATTTTAATGTGCTTAACCTCATGCTCACCTGTACAGGTGAAAGGTTCCACTTAGGTGAGAACATAAAATGCTAGGTGGTTGATAATATTTCTTTTGTTTTTGTCCTTTTACATTTTGTTGATTTCCCAGTTTTTTTTTTTTTTTGCCTCTGTATAATATGGTGTTAATAAATACCCCCTCCCCCCCTGTGTTCTGGCCTGCTGAGCTGCTTTATAAACCTCCCTTTTTAGTTTGTGCCAAGTGCCAAATAACATCCTCTCCCATCTGTATAGGGGGATGACATGACAGTCATTACCCATAATGACTAAGTGAAAAATGAATTTCTGAAATATCTTTAAATTAATAAAAAATAAACAAACAAAAAAAAATATATAAAAACCTTAAATATATACAGTATGTATTCGGACCCTTTGCTCAGTACTTTGTTAAAGCACCTTTTGCAGTAATTAAAGCCTTGAGTCTTTTTTGGTACGACAGAACAAGCTTTGCACATCTCGTTTGGGGACTTATCTGTCATTCTTCTTTGCAAGTCCTCTCAAGCTCAGTCATGTTGGATGGGGACTGTGGATGGTCAGCCGTTTTCATGTTGCTTTCCTGTCTATCTCTGTACGTTAATCCAATCAGCTTTCCCTCAACCCTGACCAATCTCCCAGTCCCTGCTGCAGGAAAAAAAAACACCATGATGCTGCCACCAACATGCTTCACTGTAGGCATCGTATTAAACATGTTAAGAGCGGTGTCTGGTTTCCTCTAGGCCAAAAAATGTGATCTTGGTTTCATCAGACCAGAGGATCTTCCATCTAGCTACTAAAGCCCAGATCGGTGGAGGGCTGCCTTGTTGGCTGTTCTTCTGAGACTTTGTCCCATCTCCAAACAGGATCTTTGAAACTCAGTCAGACTTACCAGTGGGTTCTTGGTCACCTATCTCACTAAGGCCCTTCTCCCTTGATTGCTCAGTTTGGCCCGGTAACTGGCTCTTGGAAGATTCTTGGTTGTACCAAACTTCTTAAATTTCTACGGCCTTATGAAGGCCACTGTGCTCTTGGGAAGCTGCAGTGCAGCAAAAAACGTTTTTGTAGCCTCCCTGTGATCTCTGCTTTAATAAAATTAGCCAAAATCACTTTTCTCAACGTTAACCACAGTGTTATTGTGCCTAATACAGAAAAGCACTTCCTAAACAAGAGTCAGAGCGTGAAGCCCAGACTTTGGTTAGACAGTCGTGCACTTTATACATTCACTGACCCAGACCACCTCCTAGTAGATTTAAATGTAGCACTCCATTTAAAAAATATATAAATAAATTGTTTGTGAACATAATTCAAACGAGGAATATGTTTCTCATCACAAACCAATGTCATTTCTCCAGCAAAGGGTGGTTTGGTGGTTACGGTGTAATCGGAACCAGAAAATCTAATGTCCAGAGCTGCAAAAATTAAACTAATAACGCAGCACGTCATCCAACTAAATAACCATCCAGCTCAATTGTTCCTATTTTCTTATAGATGTGTGGACTCTCTCATTTAAGTCTAGCGATTGCTGAAAAGACTAGTTTATTATTAATTCTATTAACATGTGGCCGTATAACACTGCTGTCGATGTTGGATTCATATTTTAAGCTAAATCAAAATCTCACTTTATTCAATGTGTATGGAGGCTAATTGCATTTGCAATTTGTTAGGTTATTGCTTATCTGTATTTCGATCATATATCATCCACTACTACCCAATGTGCTCCTGTTCCAAAGTTGGAAATTATTATAGCCTATTTATTGTAAATTGTCTCACAATTTATATCAAATGTTAGGAAAACAAAGCAAAGCAGCTGTTGTAGGATTTTGGAGAAATACAAAGAGAAGATCTCAGGAATCCCCAGCAAAGATTTCCAGCCCTGCAGCCTTTTAGGAAGACCACGGAGAACAAACAAAATGAGGTAAAACAGGGTCAGACCAAGAGTTTACTCCTATTTACTGTACAAGGCAGTGATTCTGCAGGGGTTCAGCTGGATGTAATAAAGTAATCAAAATGACACGATGGTTTGTAATATAAACCAGACTACATGAAGAGCTTTTCCAAAAGGCTTTACATAAGGAAAAATCCTCAAAAAATGAAAATAGAGGAATATTTGAAAGAAGTGATTATTAGAAACACAAGAAACCACACAGCATGACAACGTGGGATAAAACGTTCCATAAAAGCAACTCTGTGAAAAGGCAGTTTACCAAGGTAATGCTGGATTAACAAAGCTTGATTCTTCCTACACCTTTTCGGTAAGTAAAGACGGGGTCAGTCAACAATGTTCCACTTGCTATGGATAGAAATGAACGTCCTTAAAACCACTTTTTTTCTTTGCACGTTTAATCTGTGAGCTTTCTAATGGAGGTTTGTTAACAAGTCAAAGGTACAAGCTGGTGTAATTAAATCCCAGCATTCATTTCGGTAAAATATCATCACTTTACTGAACTTGAAATACTAAACACGAATCTGCTCTTTGACAAATTTAATAAAACAGTGCTGTGTTTTGTTTACTGCCACATCAACGGGTCCGAGAGATTCAATTACACCACAAAGTGTGTGATACAATATACTATCATATACTAACTTTCTAAGGTGTCAAATTGCATAACGTTTTACGTCCTTGGCGTGTCATATCGCCTACACAGGTACCCCCTTGGCATTAGTATTGGATGCTCCAGGAGAACCACGGGAATGACTTCATATAGATGTTGGGTTTTTGGAAAGCAACTTCAGGCTAAGTTTAAGTTACAGGATAAATCATATCGAAACGAAACACTACAACCAGTGTGAACAGCACACAAGCACTTTGTGATGATCATTAAAGTGCACAACATCTCCCACTAGTTGAACCCTGGTCATCTCGGGAAAAGCTCTGTGTCTTTATATGTACTACTTCACTGCTCTACTACTACTGTACTACACTGAAAGCTCAGAGCGTCGATCACCGATGGGTACTTTTTACTATCAGCTTGTAGTACAGAAGGAACACAATTATTTGACGCCTCGGGAATGAGATCGGGCTGGTTCAATTACTAGAATCCTCAAACAGATTGAACAGTGTGCAAGTAACATATACTTATATGAGATGATTAACAGGATACAGAAAAAAAAAAATCACTGTTGTTTTCTGAGAAGGAACTAATGAAGTTATGTTGAATCACTTTTCTTTTGTCCTGTCAGTATCATAAGCAGCTGTCTGATGGCGTCTCACTCAGCCACAGCCCCCTTGATCAAATCAGTATTTACCCTCTATGTTAAACTTTTAAATCTACCTTCTATATCTGACAAATATCCGTCAGCTGTGGCTCAGTGGGTAAGGTCGTCCACGGACAACAGGGTCAGTGGTTTCGATCCTCGCTCCCGGCTACATATCAAAGTGTCCTTGAGCAAGACGCTGAACCCCAAGTTTCTCCAGGTGGGTCACTGAATTAGTATTCCACAGACCCTTTGTGCTCCTCAGTCTCTGCTCCATCTACATCTTTAATGTCCTCACACATAGACTTGTTGACCTGGGGCTTCAAGTTTTTTTGTGTTTGTTGCTATTATTACTACATAAACAGCAATAAGTAGCACTTGCTATGATAAAAGATTATTAAAAAGCTTGTGTGTGCACGAGCGGATGATTGTAAAGAATAACCCCCCCACACACACACACACACGCATGGTCCCGCTGGACACGTTAAGCATCTTTTCGCTGACAGCTCACGTGGCTTGTGGTTAAGTGGCCAGGCTTCTCCACTACCCCCAGCAGTGTCTGAGGAGAGAGCACAGTCACTGTTACCTCTCCTCGGCCAAAACTCCAGCTGCCTCAGGAGAAGGTGAACATTCATGTGTCTGTCTGTGTGTGTGTGTGTGTGTGGGTCCTTGCGTGCACTAAAACGGCCTTTAGATCCTCCCTGCTGAAAGTCGAAGCCCCAGTCACAGCAAACCAGGAACCAACTCTAAATGAGGTTGCAACACATGCTCCATGTTTGGATCTCACTCCTCTTAAAAGACCCTCCGTTTTTTTTTTTTTTTTTTCTCCCAACGGTAAAACCCAGTTACACAGACCATCTGCTGCCATGCAAGTTAGATAACATTCCTTCTAAAAACGAACCCCTAGCGATCCTAAGCTCAGCCAGGAGATGACATGCCAAACTGCAGCAGCAGAGCGAGTGTGTGTGTTTCTGTGCCAAAGAGAGAGAAAGACAGTGAAAGTGGGAATGTGGTGGGTTTGTGTTTTACCCGTCACTGTTGCAGTAAATAAGCTTGATCAATCATTTTCTAAGGGGACCTGTGGCCCTGTACAGTAGCTGCCAGGAAAACGTCCAAAAGGAAACACGTAGACAAACATATATACGTCTACACTTACAGCAGAGCTTATTATCCCACATGCAAACACACAAATCCTTCTTCAGCAATACTCTGTCGTAGGACTTCTTCTGCTATCACTTAACAGTTGTTTGGCTCAACGTATCTAATCGTCTCAGACGTTTCCTCTAAACTGGCCATCTGGCTACTTCTTGCAAGAACCGAGCGCTTGTCTCCACCTTCACAATAAAAGACCTTTAATCTAGCGCTGGCCTGCAAATTCACACACAAAACACTGTTTTCCCTCTGTGCCTCTGTCTTTATAAACTCAATTAAGTGAGACGACGTGTGGTTAAATACACGCTCAGATCGTTTGGCTGTGGATCAGGCAGGTTATCTAATTATTGAGTGTTTGGGAAAGCGTCTCCTGCACCCCTTCATGTCCATCTCCAACGTGTTGGCAACAAGACGAACAGGAATTTTTGCGTTTGCCAACTTTCTCAGACAGAGACATTCTTGTATATAATATTGAAAAAACGGAGAACAAAGTATACTCAGCTCAAGACATTCTTTGTGTTATTGTGATCAACCAGCACGAGCAAATTCGCCATTATTGTGTTACAGCTCATTAGCTGCAGTATATTGTTCATCTAGCGCCATCTATTCCATAATATGTGCAGGTGAATTTTGCTGTAATACATTTACATGTGCGCATTGGTCCACACATGACAATAGCTGTGCAAAAAGCACATTAATAAAGAATGTGTTTACAAATTTCCAGAAATGTGACACCCTACTTATTTTGTCTAAACCTTTACATTTTAATAAACTGAAATAAAGTACAAATAGATGTAAACGTCTCTTTTAGATTTGTAACTAAATCTAATCTTTTTTCCACACTTAATGGGCTCAAGAGAGGTCGCCTCAACTTGGAGCAGTGGTGTGAAAAAGTTCTACATGTGGTACTACAGTGGTATTTGGCCTAATTACATTAACTGCGATGCAGTTTTACTCTGACCGCAGCACCAAAGGTTTACAGAGCTCTCGTTATGCACTTAGTTTCTACTGTAAACCAGGAAACAAGCCACTGCTCCAAGACCACACCACTTCCTAGAAGGTTTAAGAAAAGACGTTGTTCCTTTTCTTTGTTGTCCGTTGTGATCACTGTCAAAAATCTAATGATTCTACTGGTTTTGTTTCCAAACTGGCACACGTGAGCAATCGGAATTGTGTTGCTAGACTATAAACTCTGCGTTTGCATTTGTTTTGGTTTAGTTTGATGTTTTGCCGTTAGTTATGATATTTGATACGTCAGCTGTTTCGACTTCTACCAAGATTTTTGAAGTTTCCTAATGGCCTCAGCTGTCTTACAGTATAATCCAGTATATATGCTCCCAACATACTGTACATACAAGACAAAGGGAGTTACCTCTTTTAATCCTGCAGCTCAACTGTATAACTTTTCTGTTTTATAAATAAAAACTCAGAAATAATGTTGGACTGCTCAGTGTTATTTCGAAGAACCTGTTGTGAAAATGCAAACTGTTAGTCTTATCGGACCTGTTACATAACTGTAAGAGATATAATACATACTCAGAAGGACACACTCTCAAAGTGACTTACAAACACTTTCACTGCTTTTTTCCCAAAGAGTATTGAACCCACAACACTGGCAGTTTTTTTTTTTTTCTGTGTGCACATGTCTCAGAGTTTCCAGAACATACAGTAACACAGCGCGATCACAACTGCTTTGGTACAACTGATAAAGAGTACTGTAAATAAAGCATTTACATAATAACTAACAAACTGGCACACAGTTTGTCTGTGGAGAGCCAAGACCTTGCATTAGTAGAGTTAGAGGGTATTTGAGAGCGGCTCAGGCTAAGCCAAGAGCATTGGGCATACTGCTGAGGATTATAACGCGGCCTGCAGCCCTCAGCGGTCCTGTTTCCAGCCCATTTCTGCAAAAGATCATAGTCTATTGGCTGAGTACTGCTGCACTAAGTGCCACGGAGGGAGAGAACTGTACTCAGCCAAGTCCACTGGTCCACTGGCAACAGGGGTTGGCAGTAAAAAGTCCCAGCTCCATAGTTTAAACAGCCAACAGTAGATGATTGGCCTGGCAATACAGACCCTCTCTGCCTAGCAAACACATGGTAGTGCTTGTGCTCTTAACCCTTATTTAGGTCCCACACTATAACACAGCTCATACTGTACATGCAGCAGCAAAGCATGATGGGTGGCTGAGAGTGTTGTCCCTTATGTCACCGTGGTCCATTTCTTATGGTTTTCTTTAAAAGCTTCGCTTGCAATAAGCTGCAGGCCGATGAAATGAACCTTAAATCAAACACATGGTTAAAATCTGATAGTGAATCCCAAATGTACTGCCAGGTCACTGCTTTTAGTGTCAAGCTGTTCCCATAGAAAGTACAACATGCTCCGCTCAGACGTTGGAGCTGCTCAGCGACACTGCAAATGTTCTCACTGAGTGTGGGATCGTAACATCTAGCAATAACGGAATTCTATATGGAGTAATCTCTCGTTAACAAACGTGCCACGCGTCCTTAGATGTTGATCAAGATCAAGGAAACGACATGTGATCTAATGAAAGCGAAGCAGAGGTTGTTGCAGCCTCTATGATATCCCCCACCTCTACTGCGGATTTGCTAAATTGGTGGTTTTGCACTAATCTCAAAGGGAAGTCATGCAGAGGAATCCAGATTCACTGGCTTTGTAGATTTCCAAGTATTGGTAAATTACAGACAGATTTTCTAATAGAACATGCTCATTTATAATTATCATGTTTCTAACATTCAGCAAAGAATCGCCTTCAGATAATACGCATACCTTGGACGGATCTGGTCAGTATTAAATCATCCTCTGTTGCACTTGATAAACTTGAACATCGACGACCGCACATACCATACATACATGTAAATATACTATTAACAAACTTCAGCATTTGTAACAATAGCGATTTGTGACTGGATGAATCAGTTCCCACACTCTTGGCAGTAGCCAGAGCCAGCAAGTTCTAGTTTAGGCCTGGAGACATAAGAGGATTAAAAAGCAAGAAGCAACTAATGAGATCGTTTAAATATCTTTTTCTTTTCAAAGTGCTTTCGGTAAAAATGTTGGCGGTGCTCACATGCTTACGGTCATCAGGTATTATTTTTACCATGTTACCAAGTCCAGCTGAAGTTGACAGGAATGTCATTAACATTAGTAATTAAAAATGGACCTTATGATGCCACTAGATACCATTAACAAATCTCTGGGCATCATCTTTTAAATTGATACAGCTATACACAAGATATGATTCAATCCCAGTTTGCCCACTTGGCCACACTACTTAACCCCGATTTCCTGTTTTGCACATTCCTCTTAAGCGGTGGGGTTTTTCAGATTTAGTTTAGCAGTGAGGGGTGAGGCAGCGTGGGGCAAAGTGGTGGAGTGTATATGTGTGTATATTTCCCCATATTTCTTCATTAAATTATTTTACTTTAATGTTATAAGTTTTACTAAGAATAAGCATTTATGTACACAAATGTATCCAAATGTATTATTATCATTATTAATATTATCATTAATGTTCATTATGTCCAACATTATTTAATGCATTCAATCCTTTCGCCATTCCCTCGTTCCCATCGTGTCCGGTTATGAGAACGGGTTGCTGCAACTGCTAACATTGGTGTATTGTCATAGCAGTAACTTTATCATCAGTGCTACAGAGATTTCCCTGTGTTTATAAAGTGTATAATTTTACTGCCATTCCTCACAAAATGAAACTGCTCGTTTGGCTCTGATGGCGTATATTGCTTTTGAATAGCTGCCCCATTTCATACTGCAACATTTCAACCAATACCACTTCTCACTCTGTTTTGAAGGGAAATTGAAAATGAAGGAGCACTTGAAAATGAGGGGTAGGAATATAAAATATTAACTTGGACTGGGCCCAGGAGTCGTGTTTCTGGCTTCGTGCAAACACAATTCGCTCTTTTTAGCCCTGTTTGGGTCTCTTACAATAAGTAAAGATAATGTATGACTTTTTGTTGCTATATGCTCCACTGTGCTCACTAAATACACCCTAGACAGGTTGCCTTGTCTATGTCAGGGCACTTTAATATCCAGCCATTTTAATGTCCATATCTAGTTGATAAGGAGTTAACAGCACAGTGCGTAACACTTACAACTGTGTCCAAAATGTCCTTGTATCTGCTTGTTCCTTACATTTACTCTCTGATCATTTAGATTGTACTGTGATGTATATTTATGAAACCTTTGACTTGTTTATAAAATAATTTCATATTAGCAGAGTTTATAAAAAGTTTCAGTTTAGTTTATGGAAATGCAATCAAAAGTAGAATAAACCCAGCACATTAATGCATTGCATATGCAGAGCAATTGATCTGTCATCTGAAAGGAATGGACTTCCATCTGAGAGCAACACATTCAACTCATTATGATCCATGTGCCAAGTCACAGGTGTTATCGCTGAACCATCGTTGGTTCCTAACTTTACACCTTTGCCCAAACTGTGATGCCAGTGGACGCTGCGAAATATAGTTTCACATTTCAGACAAACTACATGTACAAAGCCTCACTTGCATACTTTAAGACAGACAGACACACAACACAGTAAACAGCAAATGGGGACTGGTGTCCAAACTTCAAGCCTGCACGTGGCCTTCACATCTTCCTTTCATGCTGCCCTGAGACTGAGGCAGAGTAAAAGTCAGACAGAGTGACAGGAAGGCAAATTGGACTTAGAAAATCCCCTAAAACTGACTGCTACACAAAAGGGAGAAAAAGGCACCAGGAGACGTGTAAGAATAGATAGAGCTGTGTCGCTCGCAGCCTGTTTCTGTTCGTTTTTTCGCCACTGTGTGTTGGATGGAGGGGATCAGATTGCAGAGCTGCGCCTCGCAAGCTAGATTTCTTGGAGCGCTCGATGGCGCGTTCTGCCAGGATTGTGTCAATAATCTGAGGCAGTGGACTCCTTCCACCTCCCAACCCACTGCCTGTTTATCAGCCCTGCCAACCACACACACACACACACACACACACACACACAGAAAGAGTACAGCAGTGCACAAACATATGGAGAGACAGACCTACTTAAGCTTTTTCACACTATGAACAAATATACCCAGTGACATGTTTTATCTGTTGTTTTTACACTCGGGGAGGAAATGCAGAAATATATGCAATACGTATTATTTTCTTCCTTACAGAGAAATATTAAACTTGCCAACATACATAGGGCCCATAACTCAAAGCTACTCATTTGATGTTGAAGCTCTTTGTCAATTATTGTCAGTTGGATAGGTTTATATAACCCGCTATTTACTGTGTTTGTATTTATATCCTAATTTCTTTGATGTATCCTGTTACTTATTGTTGCAGCAATAGCTATATTCTCAAAGGAGATCATTAAAGTTTCATCTGATCTAATCTCATCAAATCTAAAAGCCTCATTCTTACCCCATGCAGCATGTCAGCTCACTGTCCAAGGAGAATGGTTTGGGAAAACAGTCTTGTTCTTTTTTAAGTTGCCAGAAGTTAGAAGAAATGGTCCGGTTGCTTGAGATACTGCAAAGTTTTATGTAACAATATACTAATCTCCTCAGCTGTATAACATTCAGAAAAGAAAACCTCCTGCAGTAGTTATGAAAGAGAGATGCTAGAGTAAACGCATGAATGGGGACTTATTCAATAATGCACATTTGGTGTTTTAGATTTAAACTGTAACTTTAGAAGAGGTATTCATGCAAATGGTGGAGCTGGGCTGTTCAAAGGTGCACGTTAGAAGCTGCGAATTACTAGACAATGTTTGATTGCGTTACATAAGATCCACAGAGAGGCTAATTTGAGATCCTGCAAAATTCTCTCACACCCTGTTCCTCTAATGGCTGAGGATTGAAAGAGGCTGAAGCAGGCCAAATATGGTCAGAGGCGAACATCCAAAGTGAACCAGTGGGAGAGGAAACGCTGAATAACTAATAACCAATAATACTCTCGAATTCTACTCGATTTCGACTCAACCTTCCCTGCTTCCCTCTGTTCTTGTTTGCTCACTAAGATTCGAGGCCGTTGTTTCAGTTCAACTAAATCCAGTTTAACTGCCCAACGTTGCTCAAAATGTTAGCATCCAGAACCCCAGAACCGAGAACCCATTCTTATTCCCAAGATGTACAAAGTGCCGCTAAGTCTTTTGGCATTACATGCTGATCCTGCAGGTAAATACTCTATTTGGGTCAGTAAGAGAGACATGCTTTGATAGTTGACACCTAAAACAATGACGTAGTATATAAAGTAAAAACTGGTGGTCAGGGTGGTTGGATGGTTAAACAAGACTTTTCCACAGGAGATCAGGGTTTCAGTCCATCACGAGACATTGTTAGCTTATGTACAAGCTTTTAGGTCTGTCATGAACTTGATATGGCAAATGGTCCAACAAGCGGGAAAGATGCTTCCTGGGGCATCAAGCAGCGGTTGTCTTGAGTCATCCAATAGTGACATAACGGGCACATATGAGAAGCCAAAGGAAGTAAAAAAAAAACGATGATGTTTGATGCCTTGGGAAGCAGCAGCAGTATCTGACGTCGGATGAGACGGGATGAGAATCTGTTGAGTGGCACAAATGGCCTTGGGCGCGTAACACAGAAAATCTCCTGAATGCTGGGGTTTTCCTTGATGTGTTGCTTGGCTAAATTGGGTAAGTGGTACTGAGCCTAACCTGCTAAAACCGTAAGCATATGTTATAGCTGATGAAACGCATTGTTTAATCAAACCCTTACAATTTTGCTCTTCAATTTTTGGTTTTAGAAAAGGTAAAAAATAAAAATAAAAAATCTCACATAACTTTTGAAAACGAGTGCTGTGTGGAGAAAACCAACGATTGACAGACTTTTGACGTTAAACTATGATTGGGTAATTTCTGTTTGGGGAAAGGATTTGTAGAATAATTAACTTAAAACAAAAGAACCGAGAATCAGTCAAAAAGATTTTCCCTTAAGTCCACCGACCCAAATCTAACCCTGTTTTTTCTCCCATTAAGTATTTGTTCCTTTTCTGTCTAAACTGTGAAAGGATATAATGTTGGGGAAAACACAAACACGGGATTAATAGTTACAAGCTGAAGTAGTTATGATTCATTCTTGCCGAGACATCTGGATCAAGGCGGCAGATGGGATGGCGGGTGGGGACACAGACCCCTGGACCAAGGCCTGCTGTCAGGTCCTCACGCAGGCAAGAGAAGTCACATGGACACCCATGTCCTCTGCACGGCTCTGGTCCCCTTTGGGCTCCATCATGTCCTGCATATTATGTAATCCACTGATTTACAGATACAGTCATTTCACACCACAGGGAGAAGTCAATGGTAAGAGGAACGAGTACATTGTCACAGTAGTAGCAGTCAAATCCATGCACTAATATAAATGTGTGTTTATGATGCGTCTTTGAAATGTTTTTGACTTAGACTTTCCTAATGAAATATGAGAGCACAGTTTGTAGGTGGTTTCAGTTATTTCAAGGAAATTCTTGAAACGAACTGACTGACACTGGCAGCAAATTGTTTTATTTCACCCCATTTGCAGTTTTGTTTTACCTCTTTAAACAAAAGTGAATCGATTTTGTTTTAATAAAAATAACATGTGAAGACAATGAACTTGATGGCCATTTTGTGCCGCACGTGCACCCTTACTCTTACTGTATGCAGCGTAAGACCTTTCATCCCAACGTTAACCCCCAGACCCCAGCCTACACTTATCCTTAACCTTCATTTGCTATACTTTTTTAAGAAGGGGAGCGAAGAAGAACCGTGGAGGACAGTGAGAAAACAGAAAAGCTAAAGTTAGGAATAAATACAAGAAATGAGAAATGAGATCCTAACAAAACACAATACAAGTTGCTGGTCCCATCATTATCACTATGTGAAGCCCAGTGAACAGGCGACTCAATCTATGGTTGAGTAATGAGACCAGATAGTTGGATCCACCTACTTGTCCTATTGTTCTTCTCTAGAGCCAACAAACAGAAGCAAACTAAATTTAAACGACAGATGTCAGCATCATTGGATTCAGCATACTTAATCATCTAATTACACATTTACATTCAAGTTACTTAACCCATTCAGTGGCCAAGAAATTTTTTGGCTTTTGTCAACTTTGATCAGATGAGAAAGTGCTGTGATTTCCTCCCCAAACCTAAGCAAATATCACATACATATAACACATTTAAATGAGTTTGCATCTATATGGGTGGTTGTAGTTCAGGAGGGAGAACAGGTTGTCCTCCATGTCTGCTCCAGTCCAAAGCCAAAGACACTGATCCCCAGGATGCTCCCCAAGATGCTCCTGCTGGCTTTATGTCATTTGCTTGAGATAAACAAGAAGATAACAAATCAGCACTGATCTTGTCACCACCATTTCAGAACCTACGCTGAAATACAAGTTCACTTTAAGAATTAGTTTTAACCTAAGTGCCAGCTCAATTTCCATTGCCAGTGCCAAAGGTCAGCTCCACCTCTTCTTCTGCCCACTTCCACCTCTACCTCCAAACTGGACCAGCGTTCACATCTCCACTCTCAGTTCCAACCTTAATCTGGTTCTAAGTTCCAGCTCCTGTGCCGAGCTCGACAGTATCCAAACCTCAGGCACATGACCAAGACCGGGGCTGGGCCCACTAGTTGCCGGCATCTGGATCCAATCAGGGGTGTTTGTCGTTGGGAATTGAATCAAATTAAAAAGTTTAATATTTAATGCGACACCAGATGGAAGTGGAGAGGGGAAAGAGGCCCTGCGGTCAGCACTAATATCCCCTTCTGAAGAGCCATGCTGCATTCCTGCAGGGAGAGCCGCTGGAAATATGTACACATACACACACTTGCACGAGACGTAAGGTCTAATGCACACAGTCACAATTAGTGCACATAGAAAAAATGCAAAAATAATGCACAGGTACAACACATGTAAGAATAATCCTGCCAGTGTGACACAAACCTACTCACACACAAAAAACGCACACTCCTGTAAATGAATACCAGATATTTGTGACAATTATTAGTACTCAGTGTACTCGGACTTTTTTCAAAGAAAATATAGGGCTCATCTCTCAGAATCCACTTTCATTTCTGAAATCGCATCTTTAATTTAACTCTTTCAGGCATCAAAATCTCCAGATGTCTTTTAATATAAACTTTCACTGCAGTTTTAGTTGTCATCGCATCATTGCTTTTGAGAAAATATACAGTATGTGGCTCTGCAATGTTTTTTTTTTCTCTGTGGGGAGTTTTTAATACAGTTAGTACATTTGCACCCCCATGAGAAACCCTCTAATAACATTAATATGTAATATTTAATATGTGTCTAATCTTTAAAAGAGACTGTCAACATGCTTGATAAGTGGCACCGGGCCTGTTAAATGTGGCTTTAAATGTGCATGTTACTGAGAGTAGCAAAACCAATGCGATAAGCTGAAAACTGAGCTTTTAGAAGAGTTCAAAATGACATTTTATGAATAACATTAAAATATTACAGTGTTTATGGATACCTGAACGAAATGTGAAAACCATAATGCAAAAATGGACAAAACATGGGCGCATCTTCCAAAAGTGGAAAACCTCGAAACATAGGCAGTGCCAATAAACAGGAGCTGGGAAACGTGCTCTGAGCTACGTAAGAGTCTAAAACAAATAGCAGAGGACCTGACAAAGTTTTTAGGGAATAAATATAAACTGGAATAAATATCCACATCTCCAAAGTCAAACCCAGTCTGCACAAGCACACGAGAAGCCATTGCCTATTTCTAGACATAAGACAGCACACTTTGAGTACGCGAAGAAGAATGTGAATAAACTAAATGATGGTTGGAGAAGCTTATAAAGGCAATGGAAGCACAAACAAAGTATTAGAGAACAACAAGGGGGATGAAAGCTTTGTTTTTGAAACTTCTGATGATGAAGAAACATTTCTATGAATGTGTGAAGTCTTTTTCATTATAATTTCTTTTTGTGCCAGGCTTGGACCGGCACTGCACAGCTGGGGATGGGACAGGGCTTCAGTGTCTTGCCCAGATACACTTTGACGTATGGCCCGGACCGGGGATTGAACCACCAATCCTGTGGTCCGTGGACGACTGCCTTAACAACTGAGTTGAATGTTATGTAAATGAATAAAATCTTTTTGCCATTTCAAAGTAAGGAGGGGGGGGGGGTGCAAATCTGTTCACTCAGTTGTAAAACTTAGCGAAACCACCATTAGTTTAAACTCAGTTTAAACAACAGCAGCTTAGGGTGTAGGGTTGGATTTACACTTAAATAAACAATTAAAGGAGTTTAGATGATGCCTAAATGAAAACAAGATGATTCCTACCATTTTAAAATCAGACCAACAGCATGATGAATTTATAGGAAGGAGTTTTGACCAGGATCAACACGTTATGGACAACTTCACTTTAGTCTGTAAACTGTGGCGTCTGATATGAAATGGAGTGATGGGTATAGTGAACAATCAGTACTAATACACAACAGCACAAATATCCCTCTCTGTATCGCTAAATAAATGCTGTGTTAAGGTCCAGAGTTGATCAGTCATCGACATGTTTGTCGACATGCTGTATACACTAGCATCACCCACACAGAGGACAGTGTTCCAGATTCATACAAAAATGGGTGTTTTATTTCACTTGGGCTGAGATATTTAAACATGGTGATTTCAGTAGAAACTGTAAGCAGTATTTGTTCTTGATTATCATCTCACTATTACATGAGTGTCTTTTTTTTTAAAAGCAATTATAGATATACAAGCCGAAACACAGACATTTTCAAGGGGCTCGTGCAAGTGTATGACAAAGTTTGACGATTTTATGATGATGTAACTAGATAGCAATATAACAGCATTTATTGCTCTTTTTTTTTTTTTGCTTTTTGTATTTTAAACAATAATTATTCTAAGGGAGTCTGGAGCAGTCAGCAGCTAAATAGGTTTATTTTTTTGTCTTCACTTTCTGCAAACCTCATTTCTAGAAAGGTTTGGACGTTGTGTAGAATGTAAATAAAAAGGGAGAATGCAATGAATTGCAATTCGTTAGAAAACTATTTTTGATAGGACTGAAATTACGGGAAGACAAACAGCCAGAAACATGTCTCAAAACAAGTTGGCAAAACAGTGACAGTGGCAATAAAAAAATGGAAAACTTGAGTTATGATAATTAATCAGCTGTTGCCATTCAGCCTGTCACTTTAAGGGGAGGCCGTCCTTATTCTAGCAACACAGTGTCGAACCATGTTCTGCACGTATTACAACAGAAGGACTCAGTAGAAGATATAATTAGTATGTAGAATGAAACGATACATTTATACTGACTTAGTCAGATGTTGAGTTCCCTCTGTCTGTACAGTCCCTCCATTTTATATTCAGTAACAACAAGAACAAGCATCGTCAAAAGACTGAGACTTCAACTAAATTTAGATCAGGTGCCAAGATTAACACTGGATCACAGTCAGTATGAATTAAAAGTGCTTGTGACATCTTGCATGTGCTTCGACTTACAACTGAACATTTAGCCCACTTCTCTGCACTGTGTTAAATACAGAGATCCTGCATCGCTTCTCAGCCAAAAAATACAGAAATATGATTTTTGCTCCATGTTGCTTAGTCCTAAGTTATGCACACAATTTATGTGCACCGCATGACAGTCAGAGAGAAGAGGCAGCTGCACAACCAGCACTCATTGGACAGGAGGTGAGGTACATCCTGGACAGGTCGTCAGTCTGTCACAAGGCCTCGTCAACTAGTCACAGTCACGTGGGAAGAAACCAGAGTCCCGGGAGGAAACTTCTATAGGTATAGAACATGTAAATGTCTTACAGAAAGGACCCGGCCAGCCAGTGAGTTAAACCCAGGACCTTTCTGCTTTGAGGCAAGAGTATTAATCACTGTAATGCTGTATCATTTTCTTTATTTAATTGTATTTTTATTCAACCAATCAATATTTTGAACACCATAAGCTGTAGGTAAGCTCACTTTTTGTGTTTACGATATTCATATTTTTTTAGAAGCATTCCAGTCCCTCATTCTTAAAACTGTAGTTTGCCCACTTTCAAAAAGTTTAATTTAACATGTTGTCTGATTTTTAAGCTCATGGTAAAAACATGAATGTTAACAAAACATTGTGGTAACAAAGTAAACGGTTCCTCGTTAACGCTCGAGTTTTTTATTCCTGAGAACAATTTTTCAATTTAATTGACTGTATTGAATTCATTGAACCAATAAATAAAGAGGATTACTCCATTCTATATATATGTTATGTTTAATTAAATTATTTCTTATTAGTACTAGATACTAATTTAGCTGTTTCTCATATCCTCTTTATACCTTTGTGTTTGCTATTTAATTCTACTCAATTTGATAACTTTAATAACTGTCAATAAGTTACATTAACTTAACTAATAATAACTGTGTTTAACTGATAAAACCTGCTGATAATCTGTGGCTTCACTCCACTGCACAACGGGACAATACATAGTCATTTGAGTTGAATTTAATGTATTTTACAAATAAGTAATTACCAAACATTTTCCACCACTTCGTTTTCACGGCCCTGTGCCAAACTTCAGTACAAATTAGCACAAAATGCTGTGTGTTCCAGCCTAAAAGATGCTACAAAACCAACAGCAGTGAGAGTTGTCAGTTAAGCGCAGATTGTACATGCCCACACAGTCCTGAGAGATCTAATCAGGCAACAAGAGAAAACGCCTGCGAGAATGTACCATGGGTGTGTGGGATCACACCCACTACCCTCAGCTCCTTTGTGTTTGTTGTGTATGTCCTGCGTGTGCTTAAATTAAGCTTCTGGAAATGCTGTTAAATGCTGATCAGTGAGGAATTTGCAATATATTTGCTGTTTCTTTATTTGTCAGATATTTCAAAACAAACAATAGAAGCCATATCAAATACTGTAAGTGGTTAACACAATTAAAAACAAGCTCAGCTAATAAAGCAATGAAAACCTTTTTATTGTAAGTGTGACATGTTTCCAGTTAGACCAGAGAATGGGAAATGTACTGAAGCACATATGCTGGTGTGTGTGTGTGTGCGCGCGCGTGTATGTGCATGTGTGTTTGTGTGTGTGTATATCTTGACTGTGGATTCATTGCACCCCCTCTGAGAGGACCACCCTGTGTGAGACACATGACTGGGCCACACCTGGTTAGGTTTTCTCACAAGCACAGCAACACTTCATGATGCAGGAATTTGCATAGCAAATTACTGTTGCCGTTACCAACCTGCCAACTCGCACCAACTCACCATCTTGCCTCAGTGTGTGTGTGTGTGTGTGTGTGTGTGTGTGTGTGTGCATGTGTGTTCACAAGCTCATACATAACAGTGCGGCTTATCGCAACTAACAATCCAAATCTCTGTCACCACCTGCTAATACATGCACAAAAGCACACACTCATGCAAAATCCTCTCTTGTATTTTCTCAGCATCTGTGTTTTGTCAGCAGCTGTCCAGCTACTTTATACACACAAACGCACACAAACTCACGCACATACACACTGGGAAATCCCGGTAGGCATCCATAGGAGTGGCATTTAAAAAAAAAAAGAGGCTGCTGTAGTGAAATCCAGCAGAAGTGATTTCTATTTGGAAATGGTTCACTGGTGCCTGGCTGCTCTCTGATCCCCTGATGTGGTAACAATATTCAGCTGACATTTCACTGGAGAAACTTAATCCCAGTTTCTCCTGCCAGAGATACCTTATTGCTGGGCTAGCATCTGCGCCCGCAAACGTCTCGATGTAAAGCAGCCACACGCACGTAACAACCACAGCTGATTCTGATCCAAGCGAGACCCACTGACCAACAATATTTTCCCAACTCATATATGTGATATACTGTCTTTTTTAGGGCCATTGCTGCAGAACATGAGCACACTGGGTTACAAATGTTGGGAAACCACTCACTGGAGTATCGCTGTGTGTGGTTAACAAAAAGAGATGAAACAGATAGAAAGGAAAGGAAACAAATGTAGCATAAAATAAAAAATATGGCGTCAAAAAGCGTCGCTTAGTTCAGGCCCTTTGCATCAGACGCTGACGCTTCGGGCACCCGTTCGCATCAGGGATCGACGCTCAGGGATTTCGGTGTAGTTAAATACAAACCCTAATGCTGCAATTTGTGACGTAAATCAATGATGTCAAATATGAAGTGAAAAACGTCTTGTAGGGAGGTGGATGGGGTGGTGGAAGGTACAAGAAGACAGGGGTTCAACTTTAGTGTGAGATGTTTTGCGCTTTATGTTTTTATGTAATTTGTCTCCTAACTTGACGCTACCCTGAAGTTTTTGTGTAACATTACCGTTAAGTTGTTTTTCTTAACCTGAACACAGTTTTTCTCAGTACATGCAATTGTTCCTTGAATCAATTAGTAGATAACTCAGCTTGGAGGTGACCTAACATCAGTTTGTGACATAGAACACTCCAGCATTAATACTACTGTTAACTACATTGTTGTTGTCTGCTGTTATTAGCAGTTATGTTGTTTTTGTCAGACAATTAATATGAGAGCGGTAAAAGCTCTGGACTTAAGCATCTTTTACAGAAAATATTTCTGCAAGCTTATTATTATGGTAGGTTACCTTGAATAATTACCAGTTAATAATTAATTAGTTATTACTATTGTAAAACGTTTCTGCACAATTTTCCTGTTTAGCTCTGCCGTTAAATGCAACAGTAAACATAGTTACGTATGATACTGACGCTGAGATTTGCATTCTTTGTGCAGGAGAACCCAGCGCTAAAGTTAACTGCCCAGAATAATCATTTATTTTCGGACATACATTCTACTGGCATTATGGGAACATGTGGCTTTAAATGGGATCATGGAATGTCCAGTTTCCAATTCACTCGATGTCAAAATCCATTAATCAATATGCTCTTGTTTGACCAGTGCTCCAAATGTTACCTGACGTTTGCTTTACCTGACATCTCCTTCTGTCTGCACGTGGGATGATATGAAGCAGTGCACGTTCTTACTGCATGTGTTAAACTGAAATACACCAGGTGCAAATGGCAAATGTTTTTTTTTTTATTGTAATTTGATTTCTGTGGCTCATTATCTCAGCACATCCTCACCTTATTTCTGTAATCTGTAATTCTATAATCCACGTTATTATTAAAATGCATTATAACACAAATACTGTTGTAGGATGTTACTGTTAAGAATTATTAATTTTTGACTAAATAAATAGCAATTATGCTTTTATTTGTATTACCTCAAAGCACGAACAAACCAATTTAAACCAGTTGAACTTCAGTAATCTAAACAACTTCTTGATTAAATATTACGTGATAGGTGCGATAAGTTTAAAGTGGAGCCTCTTAGCCTCTTTTTAACTGTAGTTACACAGTAGTTACACCGTAACACAGCCAAATCACATTCCTAATCAGCTGTACACTTGTTAAGTGTGTGCCGACCTTGAGGTACAGTGAGGTGGTCCATACGTTTCCTTTTCCGTAGACAACGTAGGGCTGTTGATGGAAGATGACAGTGTAAGTGACGTTAGGTTTACACCACTCAATCCATCTGTCATGCGTTCAAGAAACATTGCAAGGAATGAAATGGGACAATTTGACTTAAACTTGTGACTCACTGGAAGTGTTGCAGCAAAATAAAGAGCCGGCCAATCTGTGAATGAATCACTCAATTGGGGCATGGAGACATCCAGCTTGCGCAGTCAAATTTCCCTAGATAAGTAAAGGTTAGAGGAGAAAGAAAAAGGAAAGTAGAACGCTCAAGGATGCAGGTTTCCATTGCTAATATTTTGGGTGCATGATTTTGCTCTCATATTTCAGCATTTTCCACTGTTTTCCACAGTGGGAAATACTGATGAATTAGTTCCAATGTGAGGAATTAGGAATATTTAACAAGTTCAGTGCTAAAGGCAACTACCACTGCTGCTGGAAACAGTTATCTTGATAGTTTGGGATTTTTGCTGGCTGCTTTGTGATTCACCACCTGGTCTTTTGATTGCTACGAGACTCATACGCCTGGAGTTGGGTGTCACATCGAGGTCCTACTGTTTACTCTGCGGCGTGGACTTACAGAAGACAGAGTAAAATCATGGAAAAGGCGTGTGTGCGTTCTACATATTTAAAAACACATGTGTCGTCTACATCTGCGCACTGGCTAATGTGCATTTATGTAGCTCACGTGTGTGAGCTACATGAATGCGTGTGTGTGTGTGTGTGTGTGTGTGTGCGTAGTGTGCGTAGGCGTTCGGCATGCCTGCCAGTCTGGGGTTCTCCTGGCAAGAAGGCTTCCCGCTGCAGCATCAGAGGTGACGAGGTGCGAGGGTGTACACACACACACACACACACACACACACACACACACACACACACACACACACACACACACACACAGGGTTTTCCTCAGTCTCGTGCCAAAGTAGAGAGAGGAAAAGACCAGTGTGAGGTGCTGGGAAATAAGCAGCATTAAAATAGTGAGGGCTTTTTCCACTGGCACATTCCCACATTCAGCGAATACACAGAAGTGACAGGTGACTAGGTTTGGCGTGGCTTCTACCTATACACACAGACACGCACACACACCCTGAGGATGACATACACACGATCTTCATTGCAGAAACAAGCACAATATGTGTCACGATGCCCAAACATAAAAACACAAACTGTGCAAAAATCTTCATTTACACACCTAAGTCCAATATTAAGAACTTTTTCCTAGTCGTGTCCTTGGGGTTTTGGCTGGTATTCTTCTGTGAAATGTTCCACACCTTGAACTTGATTTATTCGTTTGTTCAGAGAGACTCTCTGGATCAGGCTGTCTTTCTTTCTGCTTCCATTTCATGCTCTTTATGGTTCTGGTAAGCAATAACAGATCATCATGTTCTTATTGCTCTCCAGTGTGTAGCAGGGTCTCTTAGTTTGGCAGTTAGAAGGGAACAAGTCACAAAACGACAAACTCAATATTGTGCTTATATGCAGTACACTTACAGGCAGATGTGTCAACAAAACACACAGCTCATGGAGAAAGATACACATTTACAGGCTTGCACCACTAAACAACCACACTTTAGTTTGTATTGTTATTTTGATTGAAATTTGGACGGCGGGAAAAGTGCAAATTAAATCTAAATGACCTATTGGCATTATTGCAGAAAGAAGGCATTTGTGCATGCTTCACCTTTTTTTGTGTATATACTGCAAATGTTTGTGGTGCGGTGGGTGAAGCAAGAGTGCATTAAAAGTTTTTTAATTTCTTTTTTTTTTTTTTCAATTTTGGCTTCACCGGGAAAAAGATCTGAACAGTGCTTCACTGACCACGAAACAAATTAGGCCTATTCGCGGCCGTGAATTTCCCAAATGGTACATGAACACATTAACCTCGCATTGAGTCTATTTAACAGGCAAAATATTAGCATAGAGAAACAGACACAAAATTGGATTTAAAAATAACACAGTATTCTACTAATACCAATCACATGAGTAAGAGCTAATGCGGCACTATTTGGTACAGTGTCCCGTGGAGATTTTAAGGGTAAATTAAGAAGTTTTACCTAAAATGCCTCAAAAAGCTTTAATGCTAAACCTGCCTGTGCACATTGCTGGGTGGTTGTACATTTTTCGGTCCTTCCCTTCCCATTACTTTACTCAATATGCCTGTTATGAGCCCAAAAGAAAAACACTGTGGCTCTTGTAGCTCAGCCAGTGAAGGACTGACTCAAGCAGTAAGTTCATTTCTGCCTTTCTATAGAAAATTAATGTATTTAACCCAGGCACATTAGAACATTTCGTCCTGATGTGCATAGTGGAGGACGTCACACACACACACACACACATAAAAGCATCTGCCAGGCAGCAGCAGGGCACTGGCATCACACGTGAAAGCTAGCAACGGACGATCAGTGCGACTGGACACCGTCCCGCCAGCACATAAAGCAATCAGCACACAGACCGGACCAGCAGATCATAAGAGCAGGACTATGGTGCATCACTACATCGTGTGCCCTGCTCCTTCAACTGTGTGGCACACGCTGTTTTTAGATGTACATGAGCTTTCCCCACTCGATATCCTACAGTTCTGACTCTAAGACATTAAGAAAAACAAACACATTGATGTCATACATACCATTTTTATTACACCTGTTGAGAGGAAGTTAGTGCATCAAAAAAATAAATAAAATGGAGCAAAGCCAGAGAAAGGGAAAGAGCCGTGGAAAACTGAGAGTGTGAGCTGTACTGCATAGTCATTTGAGATAAATGAGGAGGTTTCACTGTGGTTTATTTGCCATGTTTGTTAGGAGAAGTGGAAGCACACATTAGTTTAATATATAAAGCATTTTTATCCGTGACTTTTTGAACTAATGTCATTAATGCATGGAGCTTCAAGCTGTTTGCTGTAATGTACTGTAAGGTTAAAAACTGAACACACCTTTGACCTTAGGTTCAAGTTTGCCAGAACCAGCAGTAATGTGAAAGCTAGTTAACCATTTGGACATAAAATCTTTTCTCATGACCTTCAGCTCAGGCTGGTGGAAAAAAAACAAAACAAAACCTGCTGCAGGTAAGTTGTGGTTTCCCACATGTCAAACTCTTACCTGGATATAAATGTGCCCTAAGCTGTGTGTACTTATCTGGGCCTTTTATCTCATTGTCAATGATTTCCTCCAACTGTGACCGTGCCATGTCTCAGGAAAATGTATCAGTGAACTACCACATATGGCCCGAAAGAATGTAAACAGAGAGAAACCTCATCATGACTTAGTAAATGATTAAGGGGTAGCAGATATGTCCCACACATTAATGTGTACTGTTAGCTACAATTACTGTGGCAGGCTGCAAGCAGGCGGATGCGGATATAAACACTTCTGTGAAGTAAGTCATGAAGACCAAAAATACCTATTTCATAGCAGATAGTTTTCTTTTTAAACACATGTAGCTAATTGCCAAGTTTTGTTACAGTAAAAGAGATCAACATAACTTAACAGTAAGTGAGTTTTTTTTATTAATACTCTCTCAGAAATAGGTACAGTAGGAGTCTATTTCTGTCCACTAAGGTACAATGTAGCCCTCCAAGGGATAATTAATAGACCTTTAGGCAACTTATGTCATATTTCCCATCTTTTTGTTCAGTCTAGCAGTTTCAAAAAGCCTCGCCGCAGTAGGTCAGTGTTCCTACCGTCGTAGGTCAGTAGAGGGGTGATGCCCCACGTTTATGAGTATGACTGTTCTGTGGAAGTATGAATCGGCAGGTCCTGCACCAAGAAACTGCAAAACTGTTCACACATTTATCGTTGGTATTTTTTCCAAATACTGTTGCTTGCTCCTTTATCTGTTCCTATCTCCATCAAATTGAAAACTTTTTGGCCAAACAAAAGACAATCGGGTAATCCTCATCACACCTGTGGCTGAAAAGAAAAATGTCATTCCCCACATTTTTCTATCCAAATCTGTCCAAACTGGCTGCCCTCAATTAGAATCCCATGCTCAGCATATACAGCAGCGGTTCAGACAGCATCTTCCCTACAACCAACTTTTCCTTCAGTGACTTTGGGAAACATAGCACGGGGTTACTTACCGTTCAGAATTATTGCTGTTCAGCTTCTTGATCTTTTATTCTATTTAGCCCCGTGGGGCACTTTTACTGCCTTCGGAGATAAGATGTAGAAAAATCCAGATGGGAAGCAGTACAATCAAAAGAAAACCCTAACAACCCAGGTATGCAGAATAGTCCCCTCACACATAATGGCAATTACAGCTGTGATGCACCAGACTCTGCATGTGTCAGGGCAACACATTCTCATCCCACAGCATCAGATCATGATGATTCCCAAGGCACCAAATATTAGCGCTTTTTACATGTTTACCCTGTCACGTCACTATTGGATGCCCCAGAAGCGTCATCGTTTGATGCCATGGCAACCATCGCGGATGACCCTAACTATGTTAGAGATAAAATACATAAAATTTCCAAATTATAAACGTACACAGTGAAACCATTACACATGTACTTTCACACTATAGCAACCATCTAAACACCTCCCAAAAGAAAAAAAGTCAGAGAAAAATCCAAATATTTCTCCAGCTTTAATATTATATTAGATATCCATCTTCTCCATCTAAACCCCTGATATGTTTGGCTTTTTGGCTTTAAAACTAAATTGTGATCATTGGTATATGATCACCTTTAAGTTGATCAGGCCATCATGTCAACAAACGTATTTTCAAATCCAGCACGAGTCATGTTTCTGGCTACCTGGCAGATTTCACTTACTTGTTGAGTTTCTCGTATCCAAAATCAAAACTCAACTATTTAGCTATAAAGGGCCATAATTGTTAGTGTATGTGCTGATTATTCAGTGCTGACTAGATGGTTTTAACAGAACTTTCTCTCAGCAAATAGTAACAGTAAGCTAAACAACAAGTTCTCCAACATCCAATTTGAGCTTTATCTTGCCATTGAATACAGTAGTAGGTTGTTATCAGCCCATAGTTATGTACCCATAGGCCTGTTCATTATGAAAGAAGCATGTCATTCATAGGTGGATGACAAAACAGATGTCTTTGAGATGAGAGACACCACTCGTCCTGTTTGATATCATTAGTCAAGGTTATCACTTTATGGAACCTTGACTTTTTCTTTTTTGCACCTAAACATAAAAAAACTTGCATTTGTTGTGCAAAGACCAAAAACATTGCAGTATATAGTAACATATTGCAATAACCTGCTGAGCCTTTAACATGTGCAAGATGCACCCACCAGCTGCAAATGCTGCTGATCATCACTGTGAACACCTCCTTTTACATAGTCGTATTGATTAGTTATTATAAAAGGATCATATGTAGGCACTTTATATTAAGCTACATATTTTATTGTCAACACATTTTGATAGAACAATTTTCCATCGTGAAAATATAGAAACTTTGCATTCACTCAACAAGTTCATAAAAATCCTCATCGGTAGTATGTGCACGTGAGATCCTTCAGAACAAGAAAAAGTCATTGCTGTGTTATGCAGAGGGTGATAGAGCGGTGAATGTGAGTCACACTGGTTTCCCTCTCTGTCATTATTCTGTCATTGAAATTTCACTTGAAACCCATGTGCAGTCTCAAAACAATCCAGACACTCATTCACATACAAGTTAATAGATTACTAATTATGGTCTACACCCACATGGGCAGCTTAAGTTACAAACGGGCTAAAAGCAATACAATTTTTAGCAGCAGCCATTGTAGTCTATGACACAGTAATGCTGCATCTGTGATGTTTTGAAGAATATACATTTTTCGATGCAAAAACTGACCTTATTATAGATTTAAAATTACCCGTAAATCATTTTTTTGCCAGTATTTATTATCTTAAAAATTGCACAAACAATTTTTTTTTACATTTTTCTGACTGATAGTTTCTTGGCAGGAGGAAAATGCGTCTGAAATTTCATTTAAACTTTTACAG
This sequence comes from Channa argus, assembly GCF_033026475.1. Lineage (NCBI taxonomy): Eukaryota > Metazoa > Chordata > Actinopteri > Anabantiformes > Channidae > Channa > Channa argus. Next base: position 15,715,635 of record NC_090216.1, read on the forward strand.
CTAAAATTCCGACTGATGTGAAATGAATGTAATAACAGTCTTCTATGCTTGGAAAAACTTTCTATGAAACGGTCACATCACCAAAAATTCAACCATGAAATATATAGATATTTACATTTTGCAGTCTGCAAATAAACGGCGGCATCGTCCTGCATAGCATCTAAAAGACATGGGGACGCGTGAATGCATGCACATGCTCATGAAGGTTAAATAAAGCCTCACTGACATTTCACATACGGGTGAAATGAAACTGAAAGAAAACAGAATGACCTGTTCCCCTATAGGATGCACATGTCAAGATCAATCAGTGCAATTTTCTAAATCCAAACATCTCCGACTTCGGTGTATAGATTTAAAGAATTAGGCTTTTTGCAGGAAACTGGGGCCTCGTTTTTCACGTACTGCAGAGAGTTTGTGATTTTAACTTTGACTTCAGCTGACAGGCTCTGAATTAGACATCAAGATGCTCTCACAGTTTGCTTCCAGCTTTACATGGACATTAAATACATAGAAACACGACGAACAAAATACTGGAGTCAGTCCTGGGAAAACGATGAAGACCGGGACAGATATGACGCCGCTGATAAGAGGAACATGTAAAACCAATGGAGGGAAACAAAGAGGAATAAACACACACAAACCAAAAAAAAAAAAGATACTGGGTGGCATTTTCTCTCCAGCCAGAGTAGATTAAAGAGACTTTAATGGGAGGGCTTTAAAAAAAAGAAACCTTCAATCTTTTTCCACTGAGAACTTCCCACTAGCTTCCAGTTGTTTTCTTAAAGGGGTAATCTGCCAAAATAATTCATCACAGCAATAAGGGAAATGCAGCTGACGTCAGCAAGAATTACAGTGTAGCTGCTAGAGTTTTTCATGGTACTGAAAGATTTCATTCGTCAAATGCAGTTTCTGTTTGATTGGTTTTTTTTTCGTCCTTGATATGACAGCAAAACTAAAAGGGCATGGGAAGTGACAGTATTCCCCAAAAAATCTCTCTATATTTCTCAACCTGTTTTATTGTAGCCTATGTATTGTAGTTAGCACAATGCTAAAGTCACCTAATCAACATGCATAATGATTTAAAATCATCACATTATACACTGCTTTAAACATTTATTCAGAGAACACTTTTTAATCCCAGTATAGCATCAAGTCAATTAAGCTTCCAGGATATTGACCTGGTCATATAAGTAGCAGAAGGGCAGCTGCTTTGGTGTTAATGGAAATAACAACAGTTGTACTAGAGGGGCAACAATGAGATGACCCCCAAAAAGGAATGGTTTTACAGATGGAGGCCAATCTTTTCTAATTGTTCCTTTGTGGAATAAGTAACAGGATTGACACTGCCAGAGCCCCACAAAATGACCTTCACCAGGCCACAGGTGTGAATGTCTCTGACCAAAGAGAAGCAGGCTTCATGAGGGTGGCCTGAGGGCCCGATGTCCCTCTAGTGGGCCCTGTGCTCACTGCCCAGCGCCGTGGAGGTCAATTGGCATTTGCCATAGAACACCAGAATAGGCAGGTCAGCCACTGGCTCCCTGTGTTTTTCACACATGAGAGCACATGTGACAGACATGAAAGGGTAAAGAGAAGCCGTGGAGAAAGCTATGCTTCTTGTAACATAGTTCAGCATGACCGGTTTGGTAGTGTGCCATTGACTGGCCCCCACGCTTGCTTGTCCTAAATCCAGTAGAGCTCCTTTCGGATACTCGCAACGCCGCCACGTTGCATACAAGCACGGGGGGGGGAAGCAGTTGCTGCTATGAAATTTCAGCTAAATGGGCTGACATCATTTTTTTCACTTAGATTTTTGCGGCGTCTTTGAATTTACCCCTCTGTAGGTTGATAATTATCATTTCTATCAAACACTGCGACTTTTCTTTCATGCCTACCACATTACCCAGTCCCATCAGTATGAATATCCAGCGTGACTTTTTCCCCATTGACATCTGATGTCTCAAAGTATTGCTAATTTTTCGGAGCTCTGTATATTAAAACATTTGCGTTCATGCCTCCTACTGCTACACATCCTATGCTTTGTACTATGTTGTTCTTTGAACCAAGAACCTATTACGGCATGCCCTTGGAATTCCCTTCATATCACACCGTGATAAAAACACCAGACGTCTTTCTAAAGAACCAGACCAGGACCATAGCAGACACCGTTCAGAGCTAGTATCAGCAAAGTAGTATCATTTAGCAAAATGAGAAAACTTAAATTAGGAATTTCACCTACACACACACACAGAAAAAAAAAAACTTCTAAAAGAAATGTACTTGATTCCTAATAAACTCAAACTTGTATTAACTTCCCCATCACTGCCATTGAGAGGGTTTTAGGAAATATTTTTTGTGGCCAGTATAAACAGGAGGGATTGATACAGCACCAAACTATGGTTTTAGGACACGTGAAAATTGAACATACCCTTTAACACCTTTGGCATGAATTGACATTGGCATTTGATCCCGACACCCATGATCGCCAGAGGACTAATCCTAATGACTTTGGGCATTTCCTTACTTTTCATTTAATACCAACAGTAGTTCAAATGTCTCTCTTATCGAGTGAAGGGTCTCTCATATCTGTCTGGGTTAATGAAGTGGCACCAACTTTGATTCCAACATTTGACGAGACCAGATGGTGTGTTCAAATGACTCGATCTCGAAATGTTCCTCTGATACTAGTATGTGGATGAGTTGTGTGCTTATTGGTGAAATCTGTCAATAACTATTAGTCGCACGGCATCAAAGAACAAGCAGTACACGCACAGTGGGGCTTGTACTATGGTTGCACACTGTTAGTCTTGTTAAAATTTCTCTCTCATAATCCTCCACTTTTCCCGCAATCCTTCTCTTCGCTGTGATCTGTATGAGCACCATATACCCCTTTATCCATCCACCCCTTCTTCTTTGTTCCCCCTTCCTCTCCGTCTGCATTTTCCCAATTAGTATTCTCAGTCAACCATTAGGCCATCTCAGTGGTAATAAGCACTGAGCCAAACAGACCCAAAAAGTCGAACTTTATGAGCTGTGACCCTGCCTGACTCAATCTCCAAGTCTGTTCAATAAATATACAAAAGTCATGTTACAAAGGCCACTAAACAAACTACAGCTTTTGTAGGGAGGTGATTGGTGGGCAACATCCTTGACTTTCACTTGGCTGTTGATTAAAAAAAAAAACTAAATAAGAAGATTTCCTGCACTTTGATATGCTTCCACTTTGTTGTAGAGAACTTTGTTGTAAAGTTTGATGCCTGAAACATCAGAATCAGGCTTTTCTTCCCTGCGCAATTACTCTACACTGATCACATTACCGGAAATCAAGTCCTTTACACAGAGAAGAACCAACTATTAATTCCCACCTTGGAATTGCTGAGGCATCGCGAACAGTAGTTATCTTAATTTAAAGCAAACCTCAGAAGTTACCAGTCACGCCAGCAACGTGTTGTTTGAAGACTTTCTCGCTGGTACAAACCCTTCGAGTCAACTCCGACATCAGTAACCATGACATCAGTATCGGGACAGCGGTGATGCAACAAGAAACACAGCGACGGATTGCTGGAAAAAAGCCAACTACTGAAGTAAGTGGCTGCTTGCACCTGGCAAGGAGAGAGAGAATGGAACAGACGAAGGGCTTCAAAACATGACAAGCTTTCACAGAAAGGGCAGTGACGGATAGGTCTCATGCTGACAGCCCAAACAACAGACCCCCTTGAGACTGTCAATGGTGTGAGGTGATGGAGAAAACATATTTAAATGCATCAAGACACAGGACCAGAAGAACAAGTGGCATAATAAACACCTGAGAATGAGAAGTGTGTGTGTGTGTGTGTGTGTGTGTGTGTGTGTGTGTGTGTGTGTGTGTGTGTGTGTTTTGCCTTATGTATGCTACAGATTTCACATGCTGGTTCTGTAGTACTATTTTTGGGGAAATGCCACGACCACCTTAGCAAAATAAAAGCTTTTTAAAGTGCCAAGTGGTCTCAACTACTGTACTGCATGATTATGTCAGTGCAGAGGCAGAATTTTATAAGCCAAATCAGCTGTTTCCTACGGTATTAGTAGAGCTGAGATGCTCTTTTTGTTTCTTTTCCATAGAGCAGGTTTATTTTTCTATTAAAGTTCTTGCCAAATGCAGCTCTAACAAGTTGTGGTCTCATTTAAAAACCATTTTTAAAACAAAGCAAAGTCATTCATCATCTCTGCCTGATGATGGATATACCCCAGCGATACAATGTAGAGACCTTGAAGGGTAAACGATTCATACATGCCGATATTCAGTTCAAATTTGGGTGTCTTGGTACATGCACAATGTGTTAGCTGCATGCTGATCGTGTTTGCATTTGCATCTCCAGATGCAGCTGAGTCAAGGGTAATAACACTGATTAATGTGTGTGCGTACAAGTGTGTGTGTGTGTGTGTGTGTGTGTGTGTGTTTCCATTTGCATCCAGATGCAGCTGAGCGAACAGGAAATGTGGTGTTAACCGGAGTCTCACTGTAGCAGCCCACAGGTTAAATGGTGTCACACTCAAAGCAAAGGGTTAAATGGAACCACATGGACACACACACACGCACACACACACAAGCAGATGATCCACATATGGGCACCTTGTACACATGAGGGGAAATACACAAGCGCTTTCTATCGCAAGTTCTGGAACAAACTATGTACACACAACATGTGTGCACGTACATGCTAAAATGCAGATGTTTTCCCCCACTCCCTCTGCCTCTGGTAGTCGTAGACAAATACATCATCAAATTGTGTCACTCTTTCTGTCTCCCTTTTGTTTAGTTGACAGGGTGGATAAAGTGTGTGTCAGTAAGAAGGTGTGTGCGTGTGTGTGTGTGCGTGCACATCAGCAGCTGAAAAGCCTCTTCTGCTTCACAGTATATTAGCTGTTTTGTCATGGTTGTCTGTTTGGCCCTGTTGCCATGGTGACAGACCAGGCAGGCAGGCTTCAGGGCTACGCTGTTAGCACTAGTACTGTTTATGATGGCTCAGAAAAAGGGAGAGGGAGGAAACCAGAGTGAAAGAGCAACAGTGTTGGGCTCTTTTCTAAAAAAAAAAATGTAATATATTACTCATTACTTTTTCAAAATAAATAGTACTTTACCAATTACTTCCTGCGTCTCATTGCGTTACTCGTTATAGTACTTTTCGAAATGGTTATGGTCTGAAAGACTTAAGGGTCAGTAGTTGAAATGGGCAACATATGATCCATCACATAAGCTTTGTTATTTCTTAGCTTATTGTAAACTGCTGTCGTGGATTAAATTCCAGTTTTAATTCTTTAGGTTTAAGGCTGTGTTTTCTTCAGTGGAAAGACTTACACAATAATGTTCTTATCACTTTGGTCCTATCAAAATGGGTAATGGGAATGTTTCCAGCTGCTAAACGTGATACCTTCCATCTTCAAGCCAGCTTACGGCTTATGGTGCTGCTAAAAGTGGCATGTGAGGACTGAAAATATTAAGTCAGATTTCCAATTTGCTGTAGTGACACCAAAAGTAACTTATATTTTGGAGTGAGTAACTGTAATACGTCCAAGGAATGTTTATTTCTTGCCATAAGAAATATGGAAACGAGTAACACACTGGTAACGAGTGTTACTCGTTACAAAGTAACACTACTGCAGTAATGTGCTAATAACTTGTTCTTTGTATACTAAATGACACCATGGTTAGTTACTGCAGTTTTAAGTGGAGACAAAGACACTTGTAAAGGCCACTCCGGCAACACACAGTATTACCATGGGACAGTTACTGCAACACAAAAAGTCAAAATACCATAACACAGTATAGGAGGTTTAGTGGGGTTTAGCCTGCGGAAACACACAGAGACACTATCTGACTTTGCACTGCAGTAAATGTCCCATGTTGTGTCTGCGTGTTCTCTAGTATATAACAGTAATTGCTAAATAGTGTGTTTTTGTGCTTCTGCATTATATTGTGCAATAACTGCCACAGGGGGCTGGCATGGTTGGGAAGTGGTTTGCACTGCCAGCTCACCACTGGAGGGTCCTGGGTTCGAATCCCCGTGAAATCTGTGTTGGCCGTGAGATAGACTAGAGACCTGTACCCTACCAGATGTACCCTACCTTTCACCCACTGACAGCTGGGACAGGGTTCAGCGCCCCCCCCCCCCCCCCCCCAATATGTTTATAGTAGCCTATAATGGTCTATATACATGTATAACCTATATGACACAGCTACAAGGTTTGAAGCCTTCAACCTAACAAAAGCAAAATGGACACATTTGCGTAATGCAGCCTGTTAACTTTGACTATTCCCTTTCAATTTCTCTGCCTCCGGTAAAATGAAAACATCTCTTAAATGTTCTCATCTGCTATTAGTTGTCACTTCTCATACTGCTAAATAGCACATTTTCATTTGCTTATTTTTATTTGGGTCAAAATGAAATAAACCACAGCACACACTCCACTGAGTACTGCAGATTAGGTTCGGGCGCTGATTTCTATTTTTTTTTTTTTTACACTCACACAAAAGTCAGGCAAACAAATTTTTCTACCGTGAGATTGCAGTGAGCAGCAATTACATTGTCATCCTGTTGTATAATGACCTTTGGTGGTGTTTCATCAGATTTTCTCAGTAAACCACCATAATGTTAATGTTGTTAAGAGGCACTGAACAAATTAATGTTAATCCACAGGACAATAAAAGATAGGCCGCTAAACCTGGGGAAAACCAGAAGAAAATAACTGTGGAGTACCTTGGTACTGAGGTCATGGACACATATGCTTTTATTTGTTTGTTAAGTAGAAGGATATTTGGAGGACATGGTTTGCTGCCAGTCAAAACAACAGCTCCCCTACTTTATGTAAAAGGATCACAAAGTAACACGGGGTGTGATTTTTCTCTTCATACCGTTCTCTCAAAATATGTTGGGCTTTTGGCCTCTACCTCATCCCTTCTGTGTTTTCACTTCATACGCGCCATCTGAATCTTGCACATTAAGATTTAGCTCAGTTTGCCAATTATAGTTTGCAGCGCAGTTGAGCTATAGTGTAAGAACAGGGCTTTTAAAGCAACAGTCAACTCACGGCCTTAGATCCGGCCATGTTTAAGTGCACACATATACTGATAAGGATGTAAAAAGTCTGACACATATGAATTCACTAAAAACATATAGTACACGTAGCACATACACACTGTGGGATTCTCACTGCACATGCAAACAGTGACCACAGTGTTTACCCACCTACGCTTAACTGTACCATGTTACCACGACAACGCCAACAGCTATAACTCCCTATATTGACTGAAACAATCATTAATCTTTAAAGCTTCTCCCGGAGGACTGGTAATGATACGTTAGTATTCCAGCCTCCTAGTGCCACAGCACTGGTGAACTATCACACACAGATGAAAAAGTGAGGCTCTGGTCCTATACTGTATGTAGGAGAAATGGCCTTGTGACCAATAGGATGCTCGTTTTAATTCCAGTAGCAACAGGAAATCTGGGACTGTTGGATGCAGCGTTCAAAGCACTTATCTGCATTCCCTCGGTGAGTCCGATGGGGACAGTGGGGAAAGCATGCGGTGAGTTTAAACCAGTGGTCATTCGACTGGCAATTAGAGAAGAGGTGTGTGTTTCAATCATCTCCAGAGAATGGGTGTTTTGGAGATCCAAACCCATCCATCAAGGCTCAGATGGATGATTTACATTTTCTAGCTTCTGACTGACCAGCTTTACATGAAGCACAAGAAGGGTAAAAAAATCCACACTTGAAGCTTGTAGAGGGGGGAGGGCTGTTGGATGCTGTGCAACAAAAATCCTTCTTCCAGGACAAACAGACGTGCAACATAAGGGTAAGAAGTAGATAGACAGATTCCAAACATATGAAGTGTAAGTTTCTTAATTTGTGCAACTTTTTGTGTTGCAGATTTCAGGAATTAGAATCTGTACAATGTGAGATGTTTTCTTTTTTTTTCTTTTACAAAGGAACTGTGGGATGTTGGTCACTGTAGAAGACCACCCATCTGACATGACTATTGTCATTGCCTAGTCAAAAAGTACATGAGATTTTAAACATTACCGATTCAGTGATAAATATTTGACTTTGATGCCAACATGACAGTAGTGAAGAATTTTAACAGGCAGCTCTTAATCTCATGCAGCCGGAGCTCTTTTTGTGAAGCCCCAGGCTTCCTCCTTTAGCCCATTAGCCACAGAGTCTTGGCACAACTTGCCATGTTAATATTCCCTGTGAAATCTCCTTACAGAGTAAACAGGATACTGTATAATTTCTGCAGACATAGAAATTGTTTCTTGAAGATCACACTGAACCCAAACCATAACTTAAAGAAGCTGAAAATAAGTAACTCCTCATTAATAATACCTGGGCGACAAATCCGGTTTTACGTCCAAAGGCCCCCTAACACTGCCCGTAAACGTTCCATCAAGTCACTCTGGCAGACTTTCACTCCAAGCTTGCAACTGTAAAACAAACCACTCATGGCATATTGTACATACCCAAGGCCGCATTCTCCATTCTCTCGCGCTGCCCAATTGACCGCAGTGGCGTGTTTGTTTTGCTTGCACGCTAGGCAAAGGCTAAGATAAACATACAGCATTGGGAAAGTTACATCTGATGGGTTATTAATGCAGCATTTTATGATGGACAAATATGTCTCGTTGCAGGGTGGGGGTGTCGGGGGTTGTGTAATGAGCACATTTTTATCTAACCATAATGGCTTTGGGTTGAGTGAGAGGAGAGAGACGGTGAAGGACATGTTATGGGATTAAATTGAAATTCTCAGTTCCAGGTCTTGGAGTAAAGTAGAATGATATATTATATGTTTGTCTAAGATCTAAGACAATAAACACGAATTGATGGAGATGGAGTTGCACTGCACTGCTTTGACCCATATGCTGAAAACAGCATTTATTCGCTGCCTTTCAGTGCTTTTCCTATGAGCAGCTCTTTGCCAGCTGTGTCAAGCACAAAATAAGGATAAAAGAGTAAAAAAAAGCTGAATCCTCAACTCAAGCTGTGATTGATATTGAGCCATTAGCTTGTGATCTCAACGCCTATATGACTTCCAGACTACAAATGAACAATAAAAAGGATAAGCGGGGCGATTCTGCAGCTTCTGAGTGTGTTCATGGACACGTGGCTTTAAAAAAACATGATAACCTAAACAGAAAAATATGAAAATATATATCTGAGTAGGGGGTTACACGATCAAGACCTTCAGAGTTTTCCAACAACTCCCTGCTGCCACAAAAACAAAAAGACTTTAATAAATTTCACATTATATCATTCACACTATAGGATTAAGGTTTTTTCCTACCCTTTCTCAATTCTTTAGCTAATTTTCCTCACATTTCTCTCTTCCGATCAAAATGTAAAGGTGAGGATAAGTGCTAATGATACATTCATTATTATAATTATGAATATAATGGTCACATGCAGAAAGGCAGTGCTAGCATCTGTCTGCTGTTATGCAAAGGTATAAGCCATTGTAATAACTTTTGTTATAACTCATAATGGTAACCCAATGGTTTTGGGGGCTGCAGAGGACACAGTAGCAGACAAGTAGCTGATTGATAGCCAGCAACTGTAACATTCACCCTTCTTTTAGATAAGTTTTGGTCTCCACTAAAACAAGCTTCAACCAGCTACAAAGAGAAAGGAAATGGAGGCAAGGTTAATGAGAGCATTTGAAAAAGAAGCCACAGAGCAAAAAAATAAATAAAAAAATTTGGGGGCGGAAAAATTAAAACAATGAATTGAAAGCACATAGAGTTAGATAATAGTACTTTATAATATTACTGCAATTTTGTCATTATAAGGACATTGGGACATTTGTTCATTGGCTGTAAGACTTTGATTTGTGCAGCATTAAGCAGCTTTAATTTTCAGCTGATTTATAAAGATTTAAAAAAACACACACTCACCCAAATATCACAAATTCATATAAATGCAAACACACGTACTCCTTTCCACCCTGTCGTTAGTTTTCTCTGCTGGGACTGGATCTTAATGAAATTCTAGATCTTTTTTTTTTTTTTTTCCTCCATCCTTCAACTCTCTTCTTCTCCTTCTGACGTCAAACTCAGCAGCAGCATAACACACTGCCTGGATGTGGCAGCCTTACAAAACTTAATAACACATGTGAAGAGTCCCCTACCCATAACCAGTTGTGTAACACCAGTGGATCACATTATGTTTCTATTTTTGTGCTACGTTGGCTGCTGTCAGTCTATTACACAATAAATTCAACTCACATTTAGATTTTTTGGGGGGGTTTTCCGCTATATATTCTCACAGCAAATCTCTGGTACCTGTAATTGGTGCATGCAGCTGATCCAACTCTTTTAGGTTTTCAAACAACATTATTGCAACATTTACTTAAAGTGACTCTTTGACCTCTGGTGTGCATTGTTACAAAAATGTGGTCCTACACTCAATAAAAGAGCCCATTGACCAGCATCTTTGACATTTTCATATCATGTCTGTGCATCTCTGTCAAGTTGAACGCTGTACACAGGAAGTGAGCACTTCAAGAGCGTCCCAGGATGCTCTCTGGGTGAGACGTTTTTCCTTTTGATCCCAGGAATAGAAAAGGTAGCTGCTATCTGCCCGAGGAAGCTTTGAGGGTGTTGCCAAGGCACACAGAGATCAGAGAGGGATGAGTGTCAGGTCAGAAAAAGGAGAAAGGAACCACCACGGGGGGGGGGGGGGTATGACCTTAGCATCCCCACTGACTCATGTTCCTTCTTGTGAAACAAAAATGCCACTTCAGCAGATGATTTCCTTTAGAACATACAAAGAAAAAGACACTTTAGTCTATATTTACCCATCTGACAAGTTTATTGCTTAGTCAAAAAGTACATGATACTATGAACATCACTGATTCGCTGACAGTTACTTGAATTTATTTGGAATAAGACACGGAGCCGTCCAAAAGCACTCTACACCTGCAGCAGCATAACTCACACAGAGGATGGCCAAGAACCACCTGGAGGAGATTCACACACATTATTCGCACATACATTAAATATTTAATATATGTAACTTTCATGAGTACGGTTTTGTTGCCTACAAGGCAGAAGACACCACCAGCACCACAGTAGTCACTGCCAAAAGACCTAGTCACCTGCCACCTACACAGAATGATTAACTCTATAATAAACAGGTAAGTGATTAAAGTGTGTGTGGATTTAAAAAAATTGTTGAATTGCCTATATCCCATGTGGTGCAATACCTGTGATTTTCCCTCTTCTTAGATTCTTAATGTTTGCGTCATCTGATACAAAAGGTGTCGTTGTGTGTCTTGTTTAACGCATACAGGTGTAACGAACATCAAATAAAAGCTGAATGGTAGAACTATAGCTACGGCTTGATATAGGCTTAGCACAATGCGAATGTTGGACTATTTGCCTGTGATGATGCTGAAATAGCTTTCATTTGTTAAGACTTTAGAGTTTGAAAGGTGTAGTCAACAACACTAAAAACTGCATCCTTCAAGATGTAGTTTTTATTGGAAAACTTTTAACAGATCGATCATTTATGAAAAGAAAATTTACCGCAGGGTTTCTGGATTGTATTGGATTTATTTGAGTCGGGAAGTTGAATTTAGTGCCCAGGTGGCAGAGGAACGTTAATCCGGAGCTGAGCGTATGACCCAGAAGATGACCGGCCCACTCGGAGCAGTCCAAACTCGGACTTGACGCACTCCAATGTCTAACAATGCAGGAAAGACCGCAAGCCAGACCCAGCTGCCTCAGTTACATTAGCCACTTATACCATAGCTCTAACCCCACTGTGTGTGTAGTGATTGTGAGTATGATGGAGGGGATTTAAAATTGGGGTTTTCTAGACTTAAATCTATGTGGTTTTTTCTCCAATAATTAAACTAAACTTTGTGCCATTTGCGAGCAACACATATTTACACGTGCCTTACAAACACATCTGGGCATTATGTACATTTAGACAATGTCCATCACTATCGCTATACACACATTCAATAAATATAACTAAACATGCAAGGTTTGAGTTGGCTTCAGAACAGATGAACGCAGATGAGAGCAACACATGATTTGCTAAAACAACCCAAAATTCCCCAGACTGAGAGAGATGAATGAGTGTGTTTGGGTTATGGAGATTTTTTTTCATTAGCATAAACTTTTTTGTTTACTCCAACTAATGACCAGCCTTCCCCTTTTCGTGCCATAAAATATTGAATTTAAGTTTTTTAAATTAACAATCAGATGCAATAAATGCACATAACTCACACTTTGCATGGTTGGAAAACAATTATTTACCAAATGAAGGTGTAAACCGTCGCTTATTATACACTTTTGGCAGCAACAACCTCAGACAAGCTCTTCCTGTAGCCGCAGACTGGGAATTTTGGACCACTATTTCTTACAGAACTGATTGGGCTTATCCATATTCTGAGGATGATCTCATTGGTGTGAAGATCTCATCTGAGGTCATTCCGCAGCCCCCCCTGTTGGGTTGAGGTTTCGGCTTTGATGTATTTGAAATATTGATGCTGATTAATTGTCATTACATTTTTAATTTGAGGAAGGTCATTCCAAGGTCATTTTTTTCATATATAAAAACATATAAACTTACAGGCTGTCCAACACTTGAGGCACTAACTGTGAAACCAAAACAGCTTAATTTAAGCTAAAAACCCAAAACAAAGGGCTGAAAGACTAAAAAAAAAAAATGTACAGCTGGGCCATCATTCTTTATGGGTTTGTCAAAATAATCCTTTTTGATTCCTAAATACTTGTGTAGTTCATGGTTGAAGTAAAATAATATGAACTATCCATGTTGATGCTGCTTCTCAGACACAGTACACCTTTAGCATGCAGTACATACAGTGACAGGTAAAACACTCACTCAATCCAACTCCACGCAATCTCCTCTGAGGAAACAACAGGATATATTAAAATTAATGAGCTTGATGCACTATTTACTACTGTGGGTACAGTAACTGCTAAACATCACAAGCCTATGAAGCTTCATTCTCACATCTGGGACATCAGCAATTTTCTGCTCTTGTGTGAATGGGATTTGTATCCCTCTTAAAAAAATCTTTTACGATGGTCACGTTGTTATGACTCTGAATTGGCAACAGCCGTGGCAGGAGAGGTTATGCTTTTTAGGTTGCGCATGCATCTGTCTGTCTCATTCTCATGAATCCAATATCACAGGAGCATGTTAGGGAACTATCTTCAAAACTAGTCGAATGTCCACATGGACTCGTGCTTGAACTGATTAGATTAGAGGCCACTCTGACCTTATGTCTGACCCGTTTCCTTCAGTTTTACATCTCAAAATCGCTTTGAGGAAATTTCATTACATTTCATTCAGGCAAAAACATCCACTCGGACTCATGGATGAACTGATAAAAAAAAAATGCTGCACTGTACAGTATGACCACAAAGCAGTAATGGTAGCTGTTCTTTGAATGGCACTTTGGGCTTTTTAAAATTGAGTGGGGTCACATTTTACAGTTAAACATTTACACATTGGATATTTAATATGCAAAATCCAGTATTTTCAACATGTTTTTCGATGATACTGACAACATTTTGCATTGCATTATTTGAAGTGCAGAAGGAATTTTCCATAGTCTTAAGATCAGCCTTTTTATTCTAAGAAAAAACAACATAAATAAACGTGTAAGTGTTTAACTGTCATACAAAACAAGCACAAAAACGAAATTGTCATTTCGCGTTTGTCTATAATTATTCTTTTCTGTGTTTGTGGTTTGGCGTTGTATATCCCTTCACATAAATTCCACTAAAGCAAATGGTTTGATGTTCTGCCTATGACGGATATTGTATTAATAAGAAAATAAACTACATAAATACTTTAATGGTGACTAAATGGCAATATAGTTGTCACAGCTTTGTGGATGTCATTAGTGCACTGAGTCAGCTTAAAGGTGGCAGGGATTTGTTTTAAGGGGAAGAGGCGCCATTAGTGAGGGGACATGGGAGACGATTTTCATGTGGAGGATAAGAGAAAGAGGCAAAGGTATGAAGGAGGGATCTGTCGGTCGTAACTCGCTGGTCATCCACTTGTGGCCCGTGGTGTGTTTGAATGTGAGACGTGTGGCGTTCAGCAACCGAAGGGTGTGTTGTGAAAAACTTCGTCATGCAAGAACTAGTGTAACGTCTGTGTGTTTGTGAGGGGTGGAATGAGCAGGAAGCTGCACCTCTCGTTAATGTAATGTTACTGTACCACATTGTGTGTCCCCCCCCACCCCACCCCACCCCCACCCCCATGTGCGTTTCGCTGTCTCTTGAAGCTACATAATTAAATCCATCCATCCCAATTAAGAGGTGTCGCACTGTTTAGTTGTGGGTGCTCCGAGAATGAGGTTGGATGTGTGAGTGTGTGTGTGTGTGTGTGTCTGTGTGTGTGTGTGTGTGTGTGTGTGTGTGTGTGTGTGTGTGTACGTCTGCCACGACGCTGTATTATATGTGTATACAAAATGTATTTGAATCAGGAAAAAAAGCCTTGCGTACATGCATGGCATATAATTTGTGCACGTGACCGTGGCCAAGCATGCCGGTACACACACACACACACACACACACAAAGATCAATCACCGCCACACATGCTGCAGGAGAGTGGTTTTGTTTTGAGAGGAAGAGGGGTTAATTACTTACATTCTTCAATCGGAAACATCTTTCCAGCTTCCCCCTCTATGACTGTACACTCTAAAAACACGGAGTAAATCTGGTCGAAAAACATTCTTATAGGACAAATTCATTTCTCCTCAACAGGCCGTATCTTAAAGGGTACATTCAAAACCTTCTGATGTTCGGTGTATTGTGGTCTAACTTGTGAAGACAAAAATATCCTCATGAATTAATAGGTGGGAAAATAATTATAGACACTGCAATAAGAAAAATCAATGCAAACTTTTTTTTTACAGTGTAAACTAATAATAGGGGGAGGGGCCTGGTGGCTCAGTGGTAGAGCATTGGGTTGGAATGCAGAAGGCAGCGGGCTCGAATCCCACGCCACCCAGCCACCAAGGGCGACCATGGCATCCGGCATAAAAACTCACGCCAGACCAACATGTTGCACTGTGGCGACACCTGAAGGGACCGTTGATTTTACAGTGTAAACTAATGGCAGTGAGAAAAAAAGAGCGGATGAAGAGGAGATGAGAGAGTTAAACTAGGGAAGATCAATGGGGACCAGCTACAGGGTGCTGAACCAAGGCCAGGGAACGTTCCAGATGGGTAGAAAGAGGACGAGGTGCCCCCAGGAGAGTGGAGAGGAGAAGAAGAAATGATTGGAAAATAGATAAAGAGAGCAGGCAGGAACAAAGGGAAGAAAGACGAGGCGAGAAGAAGAGATAATTAATAAATAAATAAGAAAAGTAGCCAGATAAATAATTATCACAAGGAGACGTAGGAGCCATTTAAAAACCACGTGTTGCAGTTTTTGACTGATCACATATGCAAGAGACAGTCTAACACTCATCTGTCCTTTGACATCCTTCTCGAATGCTCAAAGAACTGTCACACTACAATCTCCACATCTACAAACACGGACAAAACTAAGTGCAACCACAATACACGGTTTTCAACAACCTGTTCTCCTGCCCTGGCATCTTACCTGCACCACTTTTACGGTTATTGATAAGATTATTTTATTATCATGCACAGACCGTCACATTGATACAGTAGTTAACATTAACCATTAGTAATAGCTAACTGGCTTCTTGACATCAGGTGAACTGAAGGAAGGAAAAGCAGAGTATGGTTCAAAAGTTTGTATCCTATTAGTTTCTATTTAGTTTTAGCAAAAATAGTAAAACAAATCCTTGTGTTCATCAAAATGAGGTGTCATGCATGTTCAACTATTAAAAATGTTCCTTCAAGTTTTCTAAAGGTTTTTTGTCTTGCAATGAAATGGAAGGAGCAAGACAATTGCAATAATAAATATGATGTTTTATAAAGAATTCAATAAAAATCAAAGGAAACTTGTTCCAGTGAGGTTTACTTCCAGAAAGTAAACCTCACTGTTCTGAGGTTTTACTTACCTTGATTCCTTGACACCTTGATTCTTAGAGGTGGTTGTGAAAGTCTCAGACAGATTTGTCTTGTCTTCTCGTTTCAGCCATTCTCCAGGTGTGTTTATGGTGTTTACTCTGCCTCCACACAGAACTTGTACTTTGCCTATAATGGCATTTGCAGTGTAAAGCATTCAGGAACAGTACAGAGTACAGGTCATGTATGCAGAAACCTTGTGGGGATTGAAGAAAATTGCAAAGCTATGCAGATTTATCGGTTAAATTTACATTCATTGTTGTGATTGCAACATCACACGGTTCCTGAAGGGACTGACCAGGGGTGTGTCCTTGCCCATTATTGATTGGCGCACACAGTGACTTTGTGGATGAAACTGTATTGCTCTACAGCAAAAGTTAAGCCTTGGTGAACTTTTTTACTGTGCAGCCGAGCATCAGCGCTTTTGTTCCTATCTTAACACGGCCTAACTGAGAAAAAACCTGATGTCTCCCTCCACTGCTCCCCCACCTTTTTTTTTTAGCACCTACTGTTCAGCTCTAAAGGAAAAAACCTCCATTGCCCAGAACAGCTGCTAAGTTGCCAGGAGCCAAAGGGGAGACTGCTGTTGCTTTGAGCTCTTAGTGTTGTCCATGCAGCGAGCAATGCACCTACTTCTCCATAGAAATGTGTGTTGTTAACCACTGCTGGAACTTACGTATGGATCAAAAGCAAATAAGTGAACTAATTAACAGTTTTAGTGCTTGTGCTATGGAACACAGCACAAATTATCTTTGGGGTGGTCGGTTAAGGTGATGGCAGGGGCCATACTTTGCTGTATAATAACTAAACTCTGCATTGTGTTTTAAGTTACGTGAATCTCTCATAACATGGCGTAGGAAATGTGTGCAATATGTCGAAAATGTGATTGAAACTCACGACGAAGTTTTAAAACAAGCATGAAAGAAAATGCAGTTGAAGGACTACTCGGTTTCAGGACACACACCATCCCACCATTCAAACACCCTGCTGTCTTAGTGGTGGATCAGCCAGTTTGAAAACAGCCAAGATACTGAAAAATAATCCTGTAGAAATATATCTGGCTAAAGAAAACAACAATTGATGTTAATGTCCATCGTAACTGAATGAAGACATCTTAGGCTGCATTATGCAACAGTGAGAAACCTGCAAACATTGAAACATGAACCATTTATTCTCCCAGGACTAAACCCGGACCATGGCAACTATGGTCTGAATGAAAGGATCAGGATTATCTAAATAAACACCTTTCAGGGTGGTTCACCAAAGACAGCTTAATGCTGGGGACTGGTAATTTGTGGTTAATGTAGCTGTCAATAGCAACAATTTAGTAAAAACTCCTTTTCATCAGCAGCCACTCCTTAACTGAGAGAAGCATTCAGTTTTGAATGCAGACGAGAAGAGTTTCCCTCAGAAACATGGAAAAGGGGAAAGTAGAACTGCCATCACCTTGTCTCCTGTCACTACTGCTCATCAAGCAGCTCTGCTTGTATTCTGTGGGTAGTTTAAAGCTCTGATTTGGGCTGAAGGTGGGTCCAGCAGCTCAGCGGGACTGATGAACGCAGGTGATTTTAAAGCTCATGGTGGAGCAATGCTGCCACCATGTGCTGTAATTATGTAGTGTATGTAGTTTTTGCCAGAGGCTGTGGAGAAAGTACAGCTACTGCAGAGACAATACATTTCCATTATATTTTCTTCCATAATTAGAGTAAAAATAGGAAAACCTAAGTTAGTACCAATGCGTGTACTGTAAATGTGTGGCTGTTACTGTTCATGGGATAAAGTCTAGCGTTCAAAATGGAACTTAAAATATTTTAGCCCAAATAAATGCTTAAATAACCAAAAGTATCTGTTTCTGTCACATTCATGAATAGTGGTTATTTGATTATAATTAATGAGGCATTAGATATTTGAATAACTTCATGTGGAAATTCTTCAAGCACCTCGCAGTTTGTAGCAGAGAGATGTAAGAGCCTCTGATAAAAGCTGGAACTGGATTGTTTTCACAATTGAGTAACTCATTATCTAACACTGAGGATCTGTTAAACCACGTAACCTTTTTTTTTTTAAGTGCAATCTGCACAACTCTTTTGTGCAGGGCAATCAAGGACAAGAAAGAGATAGAGAGTAGGAGAGATAAGAGTCAGCCGCAGTAGTTTTAAAGTGAGGAGAGGACACAGTTCATCCGTTCATTGGACAGCTGCCACTGCCCGACTTACTCTACTGTAGTGCAGCTGCTCCTTTTTACGCTCAGCAATGACTGAGGCTGAGTTGTACACACTGTACAAGGGGGTTTATCTTCTGCCCAGAGAGGCTGAAATACTACGAGGAGTTTACTGAGCCAAGTGCTGTGATCACCTAAACCAATAAAAACTTTAATATTACCATCGTCACACAAACTGGATGCTTTACTGCATCTTTGGACATGTTAGTGGACAAATACCCATTGTGTGGAAACATTTTATTAATATGTTCTCTAACGTATTTGAACCTGCTGTTTACATTTTATGTTAGCATTTCCTCATTGTGTTGTTTGAAAACGTGATCTCGCTATAACTGTTATGAGGATGGTGACGACAAAGACGCAACAAAAGGATGTGGTTAACAAAGTGCTTGTCAAACTGTAAATCATGAAAAAAAAATGCCCAAAACACGTTCATATATTAGTTTTTTGGTTTTATGTCATGCTTTCAGTAACATTACAATATAGTCATCACTCCACAAAATAAACTTAAATGATTTGTCTACTTTTTTGTGTTTATGTTTGAATGTTATAACCTACTACTAGAGCTAGCGAGTTACTGTTAGCCATCACTGACTATTAAATAATCACAATATTGAGCTGCCTCGATCATCAAAAGATTTGCATTGTTTAGATATGTCCAATATATTTTTGCAACATCCCAGTCCTGCTGCAATGACCCACCTAAAACATTCCAGTGGCAAATCGGAAGTTCTACCATTCACTTTGGTTCATCGATAAAGAGAAAGTATTTTGCAGCCACTGCTGACTCAGAAGAGCGTCAATCTCAGCGTTACCCTGTTTTACTTTACTTCTTTTTTTCCTCTCTTCTGAAAGAGAGGACAGAGAGGACACGTCATACAATTTGTGTGCACCATGATTAATTCACATATTCTGTTTCCACTGGGCTTCATCAGATCAACAGGTTATTTGTTTTTGGTTTTTTTTATTTGTTTAGGTGATTTTTTTATGGACAGAATGAAAACACAAATTAAAACCGGCGGATGGCAGCCCCACTTTGAGATGGTGGTTAATCAATTAATCAATAGATCAATCAATCATCAGTCAAGACTGAAAAGGGATTCAAATCTCCATAAATTATTAACTGTTGTCATATCATCACCGCAGGTCATCAATGTGATAAGAAACCCCAAAGATGTGTTTGCATCTTCCTTTCACTATTATGGGTCCACGTCCTACATGGTGAAACCTGGCCCACAGAGCGAGTTCCTCCACAAGTTCCTTAATGGAAAAGGTTGTTTTCATACTTGGACTTGTGTAATAAACAGTGTTAATTTATGGTGCAATATAACCCGCAGTAAGTGACAGTTCAGTTGATTTCACTGTGTCTTATGAAACACGTTGAAAGATAATTAAGTTCAGCGCCAATGAATAATGAATAATGGGTGTTTTAATCCAAACAAAGCGGTTGATTGCTTTCCTTTCCCCTTCTAGTTCCTTTTGGCTCATGGTTTGATCATGTAAAAAGCTGGCTGAATGCTGAAGATAAAGACCACATTATGTACATCTGCTATGAAGAAATGATAATGGTGAGACATAACTAAAATCACCTCTTCCAAACAATTCTGACCTCATAAGACTTCAAAACCGTAGTTTGTGAATCACTGCAGAAAACTGAGCTGACTTTGGTTTTTTCTATGATAAAGGACCTGAAGGAATCTGTGTCTAGAATCGCTCAGTTCTTGGAAAGACCTCTGGATGCTGAAGTGATAGAGAAGATAACAGATCGATGTTTGTTCAAGAACATGAAAAGAACAAAATGTCCAACTACTCTATTGTTCCTCCTGAATTAATTGACCAGACAAAATCTGAATTCCTCAGGAAAGGTACAAACACATACTGTTGTTGTTAAATAGCACATCTACAGTCACCACAATATTTTAATCCCAATGAGTCGATTAATTTTGCATGTCGGTCATTCAAATGTATTATCAATCCTCTTTTGTATTCTGTTGGGTTTCAGGGATTGCTGGTGACTGGAAAAACCATCTAACAGTTGCAGAAGCCGAACATTTTGATGCAACTTACAAAAGCAAAATGGGGGATTTCAAATGTAAATTTGTGTGGGATTAAAATAGAGTTAACATACCTAAATGCCATTATCCCACATCATGGTGAAACTTACAAGAAAAGCTGTAAAGAAGATGATCTCTTTGGTTCACGATGTACATGATGATGCATGATGATGGTTGGTTGATGGTGTTTTCTGGAAAAGCATTTTCAACTTGGCCATTTATTCAACTGGTTAACGTGGAAATTACACCAATGAAGGATTAAATCCTTCCCTTCGCGGACACACGATAGACATGAGCTAACTTGAAGAACAGCTTAAAAACCCAATAAAAACAGACACCTGGACAAATGGAAAAAGTAAGTAACTCGCTGACAACCTGAGAAACAGGAGATCATAAAAATAAGAAACTAAAACATGTGTTTTTATGTTTATTTAACATTAAGAGCGACACTTCTCCACAAGATCTCTCACATATGCAATAATTGTATCCACATTCTTAAAAAACAATAAATTCAACAATGGCGCAGACATTTTGCCTTCGTCTCTGCTTGTTGTTTTTGAACCAACAAATAATTAATGCTGCGATGTCATTTCAACAGCAGACTGTCGGAGGCAAGCTTTACTATCTGAGACTCTGAAACCTTTGAATAGTGGTGTCCAGAGAATGGACACTGTGATGTCTGAAGCCCACCGTAACCCAACTATGCCATGCAGACTTAAAGTGTTTCAGAAAACTCTTTTGCTCAGTGCATCACATTTGCGCAGTAACAAGATGCCACTATTACAACGGTAATTAAAAAGTTGTAAACCTGGATTGAGAAGCTAAAGCCTGCTCTTCAGTTTAAGCAGGGAATTGTTCATTTCTTAGTGCATTTCTGTCTTTTGAACAACCTCGTTCCTAAAATAAGGTTGTGGTGCATTATTGGAAACTGCTGTTAGCACTCAGTCAGTATAGCCTTAGCCATCCAGTCAGATCTTGCCACCAGTAACCTCAGTCTGTCACCTGATGACTGGATCAGCTCCTTTCCACTGACAGAGACAAAACAGAGATGGAATTGGTTTATAAATCCAATTTAGTTTGGTCACATTTGGACTTAAATCGCTCTTACCTCTGGTAGTCCAGTCCAAGCAGACTAACTCCATTCACAGCCAGGATCCTGTCTCCCGGTCCCAGTTTCTTGCACCGGGCTGCAGGAGAATCTGGGACCACTGCACGGATGAAAATGCCTTTGACCCTCAAGGACGTGTCCTAGAATATGAGGTCAAAATGTTCCTCATCATGTTTCACATCATAAAGAAGGAGAGCAAATAAAAGCCCCTTATAATTTGGTGTGAAGTAGTCAAACAGGTTATTATTTGCAATTAATAGGGGAAACTAAACAAATCAAATCGCTGAAATTATTTAACAAAACTGCAAATGAGAACAGATTCAGGGAGGATGAGTTAAATATGAAATAAGTGATACATTACAATTATATTCTTAACATTTCCTATGGTTTTAAACAACAGTCAGAATTACGTTTGCATTTTTGTACTTCATGTTCCTTCATCCCAAAGTCCATTGGATTTATTTTTTTATTTATTTATTTTTTGTGGGTTTTGGTTGAATGTCTTTAATAAGGCCTTTAGTTAACACAGACATAAAGTTCACTTCCCTGTAGGTAATGCACTCACACTATTTCTGAGGTTTTACACGTCTTAGAAAGGCAACTGCTAACAAGTGGCTAAATGAGATTACAGAGGGTGTTGGGAACATTAAATGTCCTCAGGTCAGAGACGTGGATTCATCCACACATTCATTTGTCATTACAGCCTCAGCCTTGCTCAGGTCACCATTACAAGAAAGGTTTTTGTAGAAGAAGTAAATGTGCTAAATCAAATTACAAGTTAGAAATGTAGTGGTGGTGACGTTGAAGTCATGTGACTGTGGTGTAAACAGCTTTTTACTTCGGCATTGGTATTTAAACTTGAGAAATCATAAAGTGGTCTCTATGTGTGCAGATTATCTTGCTGCATAAAAGTATCATAATCTTCTCTTTGTCACAGAGCTTAGTTTCCACAAAAATACCCTTGGTCACGATCATATTTGGCTGCATTTGTGACCACAGCTGGCAGTTCAATATTGTCGCATGCTGAGATACATTACTGAAAGGGAGGTGTTGCCTCATTCACTCACTCTCGTGTCAACCAGAGCAAGACCAAGTCCCCTTGCACCACGCTCCAGCTCCAAGCTAAACACCTCATCATTACTGTCATCATAATGTTCATCCTCCTCTTCCTCCCTTTCCTGCTCCTCCTCTTCCTCTTCTAGTTCCACAATTCTGTTCATGCTGGGACAGTCTGACTTTAAACGGTCTACTTTTAGCATCGCCAGACATTCGAACACTAATCCACCTGAGAGAGAAAAACAAGAGAACATCTCGGTTTATTTTTCTAAAGAGAAGAAAAGGTCTTAAATGATTATATTTCTTTGTCTACTGTACCTTCATCGTGTGTATAGGTGGAACAGGGAAGTGTGTCACTGTCAGGCTGCATCCAGTTTTCCTGGTCTGCCTTCATTGAATCAGCGTGATCTATGATATGAGGGGTGTTGGGTGGGGTGAGGAGACAGGAAGGGTCCAGAGCTGACTTCCTCATCTCTCTGGTCTGCAGCTCCAGGTTTTTTAGCTTCTGGGACAAAAGGAGAGCTCCACAAGAGTTAAACTCATCCAGGTTATGGAAGGAGAGGGGAGAGGGAGGTGATGGGGGTGATGGAGGAAAGGCAGCAAAGGTAGTCGAAGAGGATGAGTCATTCTGCAAAACAGCCTGAGGCAGGACCATCTCCACCGGTGATGTTTCCAAGTTTGTTTTCAGACTGGTATTTGGAAGGATGTCTGTCTTAGTAACTGTCGTCTCCGGGGGGATGGCAGCACTCTGGGGCAACAGTAGAAGAAGAAGGATAGATTGAAAAACAACATTTGTAGATTGGCATGCTTTAATACTTCATGTAGGATTCACCCCCTTGTGTTACACGCTTCTGCAGCTTCTGCAGCTTTTGTCCTGGTTTGTGTCCCACAGGCTGTTAAAGAACTCAAGGCGAGTTTTTATCTGCAGAGTCTCTTCCATCTCAGCTGCTGAAGCTTGTAACTGTTATATAAAAACTCATAGAACTCGTCCACTTCTTGCTTAGTCATTCAGTTTTTTAGGGAGGTCTGCTTTAGGCCATTAGGCTATATTCTCTCTATGTCTTAATGGTGAATGTAACTGGGAAAGCAAACTTGGTCTGGGGGCCTGCATATACCCGCCCCCCCCCTTCACCTGATATCGGCTGTCCATCCTGAGCAGACACACCAGCGGGGAAGGGGGTTGTTATTTTATTTTTTCATTTTTGTACCTGGCTCTTCCCAGTAGTTGTGACATCACTGAACCGGGAGTGAGAAAAGGTGGATATAAACTCTCTGAGACCATCCAACTGTTCCCTCAGGGCTGAATCCATTACTGGCCTTCTGAGTTGGAGCTGGTAACCACCATCAGGCAGAACCAAAGGATGGTGGGTTTCGAAGTTCTCCAGGATATCAGCTGTAGCAGGACCATATTACATTACGTAATGTGAAAACTTTACATTTCTATATATTTAATTTGTAAGTGTCAATGTGAACTGAGGCAACACTAATCAGTCCCCTCACCAGTTTTATGTGCTGCTGCTTGGTCCTGTACTGAGGGAGTCCAGGTGTGTCTGCGGGGAGATGCCGGGCTGTAGAGACTCAGAAGGTGGTGCAGCTGAGCTGGATTCAGGACAGGATAGTCAGACCGTAAGGACACCCAAGATGTCTGCACACAGTTAGGATGTCAAAGTCAAAAATGGCTCTTGAAATGTAGCTTTTGAGTGAAGTTTAAGAGGATTTGCTTTAAAATCCTATTTACCTGCACTAAATTCTTTCTGGGCGTGGCCAGCAGATTAATAGCCGATGAGAGTGTGTGAGTGTGCTCCAAGGCCACTTGTCCTAGTCCAGCCACATGGGCCCAGTCCAGGAGCAAGTCCAGGTTGGCCCGCATTCGCACACCTCGAGTCCACTGGTAGAAACCTGATTCTGAGCCTGTGTAAAAGCAGCAGAGAGACATCTTTAAAATCGTTCATAGTATTTGTTTATTCCCTCAGATTTCTCGTGTCCACATGCAACACTCCATCTTATACAAATGCACAGCTGCAAACGCACCTGTAAATTGAAACCCCAGAACAAATCAGTTTATTTTCCATTTTTCTTGCTGTTAACAACAATCACGAATAGTCCAACAGTGAATCTGCTTGTTGTAGGATACATGTACTTTGTGTACATCCAAAGCCTGATAGATTGTTTCCCTTTATCTTTTTTCATTTTCATACATGTCCATTATTGTTTAAAATTGAAAGTCCAACCCAGATGCACAGCTGTGCTGCTGGAAACACAGTACTCACCAAAACACCAAATATGCATCAATCCACATCTGACATTTCCACTTTTATACACTAAATGTAGCCCAACTGCACACAAGGACAATATAAACAACAGCAGTTCGCCACTTCATATGTTATATGTACATTATAATCCGCAGGTTTTTATACTTTCTTTTTTTGATTGTCATTTTACTGTTATTTTAAATACTTCATTTTTTAACAATGGTCTTTTTGCCAGAGCCACCCTGCTTTCTGTATGAGTGCACAACAACAAAACAAAGCTTGACTCTTGGAATGAACATCATTCATCATCATGATCCTCATCATCATAAATGATGGAAGCTTATGTTTGAGATACTCATTTATTCTGTTGTTCCACAAACACAATTTTAGCAGCATTAAAATTAAACTGCAATGACCCTTGTCTGTCACCAGGGAGCAGGGCAGTCACAGATTAAGTGACTAACTCATGGTTTTCGCTGTCACAATTCTCTCCATAGACCTGTGTGTGTTGGAATATTAAAACATGACCGCCAGCGGCTGAAAGCATTAATCTAGGTAGTCTGGCTACGGACTTTAGGTATCTAAAGTAAACATGAGATTAACTAAGAGTCTTCAGACATGCAAGCTCTGGGCATCATGGGAATCTGTTTCAGAGTAGTCCCGCTAATATTTGGTGTAAAATGACTGGCTGTGATACTGGTACCTCTCTCCATGAGTGAGTTGAAGAGTGATGCACTGATGAAGTAGAACAGGTAGGCTATGAGCTGAGAGGAAATCTCTGGATGGAGCTGGCAGTCCAACAGGAGTCTCCAGGTCTCATTCAGGATTTCCACAATCTCCTGGACCTCACCAGGTGCCTGCAGGCTGCCGCTGCCGAAGACCCGATAGCTTCCACCGGTCACCTGCTGGTCAGGACTGAATGGGTTGCAGTCGAGAAGGCTTGGCAGGATGGGGTAGAGGACCTGGTAATAGAGAACTTTTTGGATGAAGGACACTGTGGAGCTCAGAGCGAGTGACTCACTCACTCACTGTTGACAATTCTTGTGGGTCAGTTTGAGGTCGGAAAAGTTAACGCTGTGTTGCTCTGATCGCTGTGATGTTCTGATCACTAGGCTAAGCTAAATCATGTTACCCTCTAGCCCAGATTTCAGACCACCCATATTGCCGCTAGATGTGTGTCTTCCTCTTTCTCTCACTACAAAATAAGCAGACATAAGGCTAGTTTAACAAACCCAGCTCTTGTAGAAAGACATGGAACACAGAGTTTGTAACATTTCATCCCTTTTAGTCAAATGTCCTCACTGCTCTTTAGAGCGAGCCCGGACAACGATAGCTTTGTTCGGGTTAATTGTACACAGACATCCCCTTTCCCCTCCAATCTTGCTCTTACACCCACCAAGCTTCCAAGGCCAGCGCCAGCCATAGATCCACATTCCTAAAAAGCTGAATATGGTTCATGTGGGCTTGGCATGGAGCTGCAGCAGGACTGCTGAGTGAAGAGTTCTGGGGGAATCAACCCGGAGCAGATCAGTTTACATTTACTACAAGGCCCTGCAGCCAGGGCAGCCTGAACATGAACTGGCTCCCATCACACATGAGACAATGCACATGGGCAAACATTAAGACAAATAATCTTACAGTATTTCTGGTTGGTAATTATTGCTCAGTAGAGCCAGGGCCTTAGAGGCTTTCATTCATTCAACAACAATTCTGGATTCCTGGATTACCACATGCATCCGTGGCATGTTTTATCCCGGAGTCAAAACATAAAGTGCGCATTCTGTGTTGTCTGCTTATTTGTGAGTTCATTGTGAAGGTCGAGTAAATACACAGTCTGACCACAAGTCTGTTTAAGTGCGTCTGTCTTCATCAAAACATGTCTTCGTAAAAGAATAGCTGCTCACCAGTGGCGCCTTTTGTTTTCCGTCCCTCAGCAATTACCCCCACACTGGATGGATGAGCATGTATAGCTCCAAATAAACAAAGCTGAGAAAGTGTTATCGCTTCCGCTTCCGTTTAGTCATTTTATTCGTTTTACAAGCAAAGACTACTCTGAGCACTGATATCTGAGCTCTATGCATCAATTAAGCGAAAGCATAAATGCTGAAGTAAATCATCAGGCCTTAGCCAGATTACTATGTAGCCTGACTCTGGTGAATTCACCACACTGACTGCTGTGAAGTGACAGCTGTGATGGATGACCCCACATCCCTGGAGTATTGGGCACGACAAAAAAAAACATAGAACGCGCTACTGAAAAATGCTGTGTACAAGTGAAAACCAGCAATTTCACAAGGACTTTAGTCAACGCTGACTGAATAAACAACAATGCCATTCACAGCCGAAACACACGGACTACATTTCTGTACTGCAGAACACGGGAAAGACCATATAGTAACTTTTTGGCATCTGTTTTAGTTTACAAGCATGGTACCAGACGTAGGTTACTAGACTCAGCTAGTTTTAGTTAAAGCTCGTTAATGTTTGCAAAGTAACTTTAATCCTCCAACATCTCAGTAGTAGCAGTAGCAGCAGTCGTAGTAGTAGTAGTACTACTAGCATTTCAGTTCAGTATACAACACAAATAATGCAGTGGTTAAATACTTCTTACACATTTTTCAATTTATGACAAAACATTTACCTCTGCATTAGTTGCGTGGCCCTTTGCAGCCTAAATCACACTGTGTGAGTGCTGAAAGTGAAATAAACCAGTAATGTTCAACATTTACTATTTCTGCTGAACTGACCCTACTCCATCAACTGTGTGAGCCTAAATGATCAGGACAAGAGAACTAAGTGTAATGCACATTTTCCGTGGAATGTCTCAAACAAAGATGTGAGAAGTAAAAGTTATATGAACATAGCTCACTGTGCAATGTTTCTGGATTATTTATGGATTTACTGACAAACCGCATCTGGAAGTCATTTAGTTCATCAGGCAGACATGTTGAGAGAAATATATGCTGTCTGAAAGCAGGTAGTTAGATAACCACATCCTCCTGCACTGAGCAAAAATGTGCTGTCTCAAATTCGCAGGGCAGTCGGTTCTTCAGAACTACAATGTCATTTCACTGATTTCCTTCCTGCATAGGGAAACTGATATAGAAGAGTCCTCATCCCTGGTGCATCAGACCATCTGAATTCCAACTGGCAGGACATGTGAGACTTTCAATTGGCTGCTGCTCCATTTAAACCAGTGCTTTTACTTTGGGCCATGCTGGTTGGGAGCATCTAGGTCATTAAATGGGCTGCATTCAAAAAAATATGACAGGACATATGCTTTTATGCCTAGTTCACATACTGTACTGACTGAGGAGAAAAAAGAATTTCAACCTGGACGTCATTGTATGAACATTGTATCTCCACATTAGCACTTTTTGGACGGTGTTTTCACCGACACCCACACAGCTCCACTGAAAATGGGTCTGCAACTTTCCCGGCACACTTCCATGTAATGGGTGTGGTGCTCCAGTCAAACTGCACACAACTGGATACTGTGGCTACAGTGAAACACCAGATTCTTTTTTTCAAGTATCTATCAGGGAGAAAAGAGAAGGACGCAAACTCTGGACAAATCAAATGCAGCATTTACTGAGAAGCTATAGTGTTTGTCTTTACAGACAGGCAGCCTAAACTTTTCTTTTTTACAGAACCTTGTTGTCAGTGCATTTCAGCACAAGAGGTCAGGTTAACTACTTCAATAATTATTATAATAAAGTGGAATTCGTGTGAGCAAACAAATACATCTACAATGTCTCTGTGAGCTAACGCTGCAAATTCCGATTGTATGAAGTCATAATAGCAAATGAATCAAAAGATTAAAGCTGTACACTATAAATTGAAGAAAAGTGTTAAACTATTAAAGCTGCTAATTTTCTGTGGTTTTATTTCCAGGAGCAACAATTATCACATTGCACATAATCATCTGATTTACGTTTAGTATAAAATACCTGATTAGTGCAGCTTTAACCGTTTGCCTCATGCAGCTTTTGCTGCTTTATCCTGTCTTTCAGTACAGTACATGAGCCACACATTGTTTAATGCATCAGTAATATTAACGTAAAACATGTCTCGCACTTCATTTGTCCACCTAACAACCTGTCAGCGTCGACCAAAGTGAAATATTAGAGTTTGTTTTGCAAAGAGTCTTTGGCAAAGCTTAGACACCCCCCCCCCCCCCCCCCCCCCTCGAAAACTCACACATACACACAAAGACCCTCGGTGTCCTGTCTGTCTCCCGTGTCCTAATGCCCCCAGAGTGAAAAAAATATCCAGGGCCTGGGTCAAAGCTCCAGGGCCTGGGTCAATACTCCCCTGCCCAGGCTCACGCTCCACAGCCTGGGTGAAAGCTCCAGGGCCCTGACCCACACTCCCCTGCCCAGGCTCATGCTCCCCACCCTGGGTAAAAAATATCCAGGGCCTGGGTCAAAGCTCCAGGGCCTGGGTCATTTCTCCCCAGCCCAGGCTCACGCTCCACAGCCTGGGTGAAAGCTCCAGGGCCCTGACCCACACTCCCCTGCCCAGGCTCATGCTCCCCACCCTGGGTAAAAAATATCCAGGGCCTGGGTCAAAGCTCCAGGGCCTGGGTCATTTCTCCCCAGCCCAGGCTCACGCTCCACAGCCTGAATGAAAGCTCCAGGGCCTGGGTCAATACTCCCCTGCCCAGGCTCACGCTCCACAGCCTGGGTGAAAGCTCCAGGGCCCTGACCCACACTCCCCTGCCCAGGCTCATGCTCCCAAGCCTGGGTAAACAAAACATCCAGGGCCTGGGTTAATTCTCCCCTGCCCAGGCTCATGCTCCCTAGCCTGGGTAAAACATCCAGGGCCTGGGTCAATTCTCCCCTGCCCAGGCTCATGCTCCCTAGCCTGGGTAAAAGCTCCAGGGTTAGGGTTAACTGCCCTGCCCAGGCTCATGCTCCCTAGCCTGGGTGAAAACATCCAGGGTTAGGGTTAGGGTGAACTAACCTGTCCTGTCTGTCTCCCGTGTCCTAATGCCCCCAGAGTGGTCTGGTAGAGTGGATGGCCCATCTATTAGAGAGCTGACAGAGCAGCTGACTGGGACAATTTATTTTCAGCAAGTCTGATTATTATTTTTTTGTCTTAAGCTACACATCATAATCATCATTGAGTGGACCAGATGGAGCCAGCGTACATGTCTCTCCTTTGGCCAGAATGTGGTGGCTAAAGTAAACTTTCCCATCCAAGAAACTGGTTTTTAAATGTTTGCACATAATTAGTACGTTGGTGTTATAATGTAATGTGACAAATAACTCAAATTAAATTACATACAAACACGTATTTATTTGTATGGGTTCCATCAGCCACTCACCTTGGTGATGTAGTACACACACTGCTGGAAGGCGAGCATCATAACCTCCTCCAGGACGGCTATTGTCTCCTCACTGGCTGAATGAACAGAGGACAGATGAGGCTCCAGTTCACCTAATAACCATACACACCACCACACACATATATATTAAACAGTTAAAATTGTTTTGGTAGTCAATACACTGTGGCTGGACTGATTTTAGAACTTGACCTTTATAAATATTGTAATTGTCTAAGCTTATTAAATATAAAAAGCTTCAAACTGCTGCTTGGTGTCAGTTTGTGGAAATTGCACATTAAAAGCACCTATGCTGCAGTTTTTATTCATTCTGTCACTTACAAAGCTTAAGATGCAACCAACCTAAGTTCTCGTCCTCCTTGCTCCTGTCCTCTTCCCTTTCTTGTTCCTCTTCCTGTCTCTGCTTCTGTTTGGTTCTCCACTGCAGGATAAGAGGCAGCTGGTATTGGAGGAAATGCAGCAGTTCCAGACTGTTGGCCATCCACACTACCAGGGGGCGCAGTCCTGAGATAACCTCCCCAAGGCTGAGAGGCTGCAGGTCTTCTGAGTTTGAGCATTCACCACTGAGTCTGTGACAGAGGGGGAAAACAAATCTGACGTAATTTCTGTGAACGGGTAAACGATTGACTGTTGAAGACGAGCAGGAAGATGTGCTTACACTTCAGGTTGAGCTGCAGCGAAATCCTTAGTGTGGTCCTGCGTTACAACAAAAAAGACTTTATACATTTTAAAAGGTTATAAATTGATCAGACAAAGAAAAAAGTTTGATTGCGAAGAGTTAAAAAAAAAATAGCCAGTGTTTTGCCTAAAAATAAAAGTGAGATATAAAATGATTTTCAAATTTAAAATGAAAACCATAAGGCAGTTGGATCAAAATGCAGTTTGTTTAAGGGGAAACAATGGAGCCCTTCTTGTTTATAATCCAGACTCTAGAAGAGCCAAAGTCCTCAGGGTTCACCAGGCTCACATAAAGTTAAAAAGGTCTTAAAGAGACGCCATTAGAAGTAATCATTATAATTTTAAACAAAAGTTTAATTTACATAAGATGGTCGGAGTCATGAGGCATCAGGGAAGATTTAAGCTTTAGGGCCCATTGACTCTCCTCTTCTGGATGTACGTTATGCATCAGGTACAGTCAGGCACAAATCAGACATACGTAAAAATACACACAGTACACTGATGCATAGATGATAAAACATATGTTAAAAAATACGTTTTGGAAGCTTTAAAGGTTCAGATGAAATCTACAATACTGCCATAACGGCAAACATCTCTTTTACCACAACTCACCCACACGGCACTTTGAACTCTGCTGGCAATAAGCAGCAGGAGCCTGCGCAGGTCTGAGGCTGGAAGACAAGTGGACGAATACTGAACACATACGCACAGCAAAAACGCTACTGTCAACGGTGGTCTGTCCTCAAGGCCAATCCTTTCCATTGCAATGATCTCCTCCACAATGTGCTCCTCATCCTCAGTCTCGTAGCTCAGAGTCAGGCTGTGGCCTTCAGGTGATGTTAGAAAAGGAGGATCTAGGGATGGTTTGCTGCTCAGGCCCTGAGCATCAGTGTGGGCTGAGATGCAGGTGTTGCAAGGGCTCATTTCTCCGGTATGACTTGTTGCAGGGGCAGAAGTGGAGCGATCCAGCGTCCAAGGAGCAGGAGACAAGCTGAGCTCAGGTGCAGCACTGTTCACTTCCTTCATTTCCAGTAAAGAGACAAGAAATATGTAGCATGCTCGATATGCACAGTACATGCACTCATTTAAAATATACAACTTTACTACTAAATATATCTGATATCTGGTATTACAGTACAAATATTAAGCGTATTTTTTGTCTATATCTGCACCCAAATTTGTTAAATTTTGGCATCTTACCTTATGTGTCACAGCTAAGGGATCCTTGAAAAGAAACAGGTAGCGTTGTCCCAGGCCGATAACGTCACCGGGCGTGAGCTGTACTTCACGTTTCAGTATCTCCCCATTCCTCGTCACTGCGGCATCCTGACAAGGGCAGAGCACGGTGGGGCTGCCGGCACCATGGCGATAGAAACAGCAGTGTCTCAGAAGAATATCAGCAGCAAAGAGGAAGATGTCAGCCTTCGATCCATCCTGATGATCGCTTTGGCGACCAATTACAATGTTTGGTGCCGCAAGCAGGTAAATGACAAAGTCCTAAATAGAGAGAAAAAGAAAATGTTACCATGCAATCTGCAACAGATGAGTCAAAACCCTCGATCCTTCTTATTTTGCCTCAAACTCACATCTTCTCCTTTGTTTTTTCCATTGATATGACACCTTCTTTTCGTTTGCTATCATTTGATGAATAGCTCACTGCTATTCTAAAGGAAAAGTAGTGAAACTAAATTGTTAAGGGGGCAACTGTGACTCAGGAGGTAGAGCCATCATCCACCCACCACAGGGTCAGTGGATTAATTCCCCGCTCCTTCTGTTTCCTGTGTTAAAGTACTCTTGCACAAGACCCTGGATCCTAAGTTACTCCTGGTGGGTCAGGCCTTACATTGCAGCTGTTAACTGTGCATGTGAGTGTGAAACAACGTTGTAAATCATTGTGTCTATTGAGGTTAGAGACCACTGTGTAAATGCTGACCATTTACTTAAGCATTACTCAAATTACTTTACTTACCATAAAATAAGTGAGCTAAAATGCTAAAATGCTCTGAGTAAACAGGATGTAAATGGTCAGCACTCATGTAGCACTCTTCTACCTCTGTGGCTAAAGGGTAACTGCAGAGCTTAGTATTAATTCTCATAGCTTGGCACCATTATTACACATTCATTTAACCCACTAGATCAAAAATCTAAATTTAAATGAATTTAAATGTGGTGATGCGGCACATTTTTCCATTTGGTGATCTTTAATGTGATACTTCTACTTCAATACAATGTTCAGTTACTCTAGTTACTTTGGAAACAGATGATTTAGGGACAACTGCCAGTGTAATGCATTGAACGGCCCAGAGGTAATAAAGCTATGCCCAGACCAGATAGAATATGAAAAGGTTGCTTGCACTTAAATGCATCAGTAAAAACTGCTTATAAAAGGTTATAGTACCTTCAGGTCTGAGAGCTCAATTACAGTTTTATCAGAAATGTTGTACTTGAGTTGAGTGTTCTACATGCCTTCCTGCAAACTGGAGTGGTTTCTAAAACCCTTATCACAGATTTGATGGTAGTATGTGGATTTATGACTATCTTCTGTAACTGATTAAGTATTTAAGAGTAACACCACTTGATTTTGTGATGTTTACTTTGGGAATTTATCAGACATTGGTATGCGTTTGCTATTTCGGAGTTTCACGTCCAAATGCAACACCGCTGGTCTGTTCCTTGGTATGATGAAGAGTTTAGCTGGTTGACAAACCCTAATTCAGGACACAGAGTAAACATTAGATCGTAACAGTACAACCCTTAAGGACAGACTGCTCTAGGCAGATTTCTGCCTGTCCTGCCATATTTATTCCATTTATTAACAATGGATGACTTGACTTCTTAATTCTGCTTTTCTGAGTTTATTGTTGTGTTCTTTTGCCTTCATGGTATCGACTTTGGTCAGCAGTAACTTGACATTCCATGCAGACACAGTCTTTTCTTTTTTTTGTAATTATTTTAGTTTTTCTAAAAAAATTAAAAATTAAAAAAGTCAGACATGATTCATACTTTTGATAGGCAGTTTCCATTTTATGTACTGACTTTTATTACTTCCACCACCATCTACATAACAACAGTGCCTCTCAGTAAAAGCTTAACAGTATGGTCATGTGGACGCATTAGAATTATAGTCTTGAGCCAACCCTGATTATACAAACAATGTTTTATTAATCAGAGTGAGTGGCATGCACAATAGCCAGGGATTATTATGTTTGACATTCCCCTTGTGACGCCTGTCTTATCCAGCAAGGACAGATTTAACCAGCTAAATTAAGTCACAAATAAACTCCCTAAACCTCGTGCATAACATCATTCCTCATGGTAGATTATTAAACTCCAACAAAGGCAGTTTTGGGAGAACAACTGTGACATAAAGGGGTGTGAGAATGAGCTTCTGTGTGTGTGTGTGTGTGTGTGTGTGTGTGTGTGTGTGTGTGTGGCAGTCATTAACAACCGCTTGTAATCAGTCAGGAAGCATTGCCAGGATTGTCCTTTTCTGTTTCCTGATATGTGTTCTGACATGATTTTTATCCACACACAATCTGCTGACCTTTCATGTGATGATGCTCCCCTCTGTATGTCCCTTTACATAGAGAAAACTGCAGCTCTGACGTATTTAACAGTGAGCAAAAGGCCACAGCCTGGTACTTGCTCCATGAATCTGTTACAATGTAATACAATGCACATGTGGACATTGTGTTCCTCCTTGTTCTTTTTGTTTTTGCCTTAAATGATAATCCACATACCAGGCTTGTTGTTTTGTCAGTCAGTCCTAAGGAAAATTTGTATATTTTGTTCTAGCATGCACAGTTTCAAATTATGTTTTCATTTTTACCATCACGAGACACAAGGGACTAAGTGCAGAGTGTGGCCAAGCTAAAACTACCTGAGGTGTTGTTGGCTGAGAATGGCCATATTTAAAAAGTCCAACAAAGGACACAGATGCCAAATAATCTTCGATAGCATCTGGGATTCATTTGAAACTATACAAACTACTATGTACTGTAGTAAGTTAATGACAACTATAATAAGCAGCAAGTTCTCTGGAAATGCTAATGGCTCCAGGTATCAATCGTTTTTTTATTGTTTATTTGGCTTTTTAGCATTAAAACAAATATATTGCCACCGTGCAAATTCTGTCAATGCAGAGTGTTCCTCTTAGCACAGTTTCACCCAGTTCCTCCTGCATGGTGAAGTGTCTTAGGAAAAGACACAGAGCCCCAAGTTGCTCCCAGTGCGTCAGGTGAGCACCTTGCACGTCAGCCACCGTGACTGGTGTGTGTGTGTGTGTGTGTGTGTGTGTGTGTGTGTTTATGAGAAGCAACATTGTAAAATGCTTTGGATAAAGGTGTATAGAAGCAGAGCATTTACAATTGACCATTTACCACTGCTCCACGTGCCTTTGTTGTTGTTGTGAAGCTATGACCGGACAATCAAGTTTGGGGGGATGAGTTTAGCAAAAGCGTGTGTTTGAATTTCATACCTGCGCGGAACTGCAGCCCTGGAGCAGCAGCAGGTATGGACAGTCGTGAGGAGGGTGAATAGAGTACTGTGTGGTGTTATCGTCGCTGCTCTCTGTCTCCTCCCTCTCGGACTCCTCTCCTTCTCTCTCAGTTCTTGGCCTCAACGCACAGAGGGTCTCTGTGTTGGCCTGTGACCCGCTGTCCCCCTCGGAGGAAACTGCAAGGTTATGAATGTGATTCTGTTCTGGGCTTGTCTGTAGGCACTCGTGGCTCTGCAGCGAGGTTTGATCCAGCCTCTGGCTTCCATCGATGTCCTGTTTGTTCTCATTATCGGAACCTAACAGGTCCATCTCACTTTTGCTTCTCCACAGTTTGGGGCCTCGGCCTCCGCTCCTCTCTATGAGGGTGGAAGTCACTCTGGAGCGACTCTTCTGCAGCTTTCGAGCCTGGGCATTGATACCTAGAGTAACCGGGAGACGAATAAAGTTGTAGAATGAGCACAACTGTTAAACCATGTGCTAATAGAGCTGCTATAGACAGCAAATAAATTAAGCACAGGGGTAATGGAATCTGCTGATAGGGCAACACCCTTCCCCCCCCCCCCTAAAGTTAGCCGAGGTGCGCGTGAGTGTTTTCTGCGTGTCGTGAATCGTGTGCGCATGCCAGAGTCAACACAGAGAAGCCCCATACAGGAAACAGACCTCAATGGAAAGAAAGCCAGAGCTCATGGAAATAAAAAGAAAAGTTCACCCACACAGCAGGCATGTACAAGCTGACACTGATAGAAGGCTATCACAAGCGGCACCATTCATAAAAGCAAAACACAAAACAGGACGCGCTCTTACATCATGACCACAGCTGTGTCAACCACGGCAGGGTCTCCGGTTGAAGCGATAGTCGAAGGGATCCACCCTGCACATTTGCAGTACCATGCAGTGTTTGTGTCAAACATCTATGGAAAGGTCGGGGTCTCGTCATGCTTCGTAAATATTAGCGGATAGGATGTGTTGCCTTTTACAGCGCTTTGAAACAGTTAAGGGTGTGTCGCTGGAAGAAGTTTAATTAAGTCACAGCGTGTCTGAAAAGTGAATTCAATTGAAAGTTTCTTAGACTGTTTAATGGCAGTAAAAATAAAATGTAAGCCCAAATTTGTAAGAGAAATTGAAAAGAACGAACAAAAAGAAATTGTAGACCTATTAAAACTTGGTTTTGGTCTTTGTGGCTTGGCTGATCTGCACTGGAAAAACAGTGTGCCAGCAGACCACATTTTTACTGTGAGAACTCTAAAACTGGATTTAATACTGACAATACATGATGAAAAATCCTTTTCTGGGACATGCAGACACCGTGAATCTGGCTGTGGAACATTGGGAAATGATCCGTCCCTAAAGCAACCTGAGGCTTAAAGTCAGACATTGTACCAGCAGTGACTGTGTCCTTCTCTTTGGATGTCTTCTCCTCCACCGCGCTCCGCCTCTGGATCTCAAACCGTCTTGCCAGACCGTCTCTGGGTTTCCACAGTGACTGCAGGAGGAGCGGCTTCTCGTTGTCGCCAACGACTCGGAATCCCTCTGTCTTCCACTGATGCTCACCAATGGAGCCAATGGTATCGCAGAGAACATAGGACTCTGCCTCTTCCTTACCCAGGCCATAACTGGATGACGAAAAGTACTTTGGTTAACTATAATCATAATCGTTAACAAGAAATAAGTGGATAAAAGTCCATTTGTACTAGTGTACTTTCTACTTAAAGCTCCTATGTGTAGACTAACTTTATTGACTCTTAATGTAAAGTACAAACCGCCAGAGCCCAGTACAAAAAGCGAATCAAAATTGTGAATTATATAAAAGGAACCAAAATTAGATTGCATTTGCTGCTGTGCAGTAATTTTCAGCAACCTTTTCAAAGGCTCACTTTGAGATTATTCCCATAAGCAAGCAGTTGTCCTATAATTAAACAGCGTTAGCATTCATTTTTTGGAGATGCATTTCTGGCCAACGCAGAATGTAGCTGTAGTGCTCCAACAGCTTATATCAAATTTCTTTAGCAGCTACAAGTTCCAGACACCGAGCTAGTCGCTGTCTGTCTGCTGTTTGGCCAACGTGTAGACAAGTGGTTTATTATAGATTTCATCAAAAAGGGGATTTGCCAGCTTCAGCCTCAAGTGAGGGCGATGAGAGCTGTGAGACTGGGTTAAAAGATTAAAGCTGCAGTGTGTCTTTTTTCCCCGGCCCATTTCCTAATCTGGAGAGGTGTTCAAAGCTCCTGTGATTCAGCCTCACTGAGAAAAAGCCTGGCAGCAGTGTAAAGGTTTCTGAGTGAGCCTAGCCCATAGCATCATAATCATGCTTGCTTGATTTCCAGATTTTGCATTGGGTAACTTAAAAATTCAAATAATACGCTCACGTATGCTAGAATGCAACCATAGAGTCTGTGGGTTTGTCACCACATACAGTTTGATCTGTTCGAAATCTGAATGTATAGATTCGAGCGACTTGGATGTAAAACACTCTCGTGTATGCTGTTTCTACTACACTAAACAAACTGAACTATTATTATAAAGTTCCATAAAACCTGCCGACAGCGAGGGTCATAATGTTTCCATCTGTTTAATGTATTCGCCAAACCATTACTGATGGTGTAATCTTATAATGATATAGCTGAACGTCACTGCTGCAGTGTAAATTTTACTGAAAGAAAAGACAAATGATTTACTCTTTTCCTCGACACGCTGACTATCCTTTATATTAATCATTCTATTATGTTTTTGGTTGGAACATAAGCAAAGCCTGACAGACTTTTGCTCTCCGGAGAGGCCGCCTCACAGCCCTGGCCAACACTAGCTGTCTTTCACACAACTCTGTGGTTTGCTTTAGACCCTTTCAGAGCTACTAACTCTGTGGCACACAGACACACACACACACACACTGATTACAACAAACAGAACAATGAGTCAGTTTGGCTTTGTTCATCTGAAATATTCTAATGGCAGCAACATGAATATGCTAACCTTTCATCAGTTGCCATAGCTTCATGCATTAAAGGCTGTTCTGACTGTGATGTAGCACGAAAATATGCTGCAGTAGTAGAAGTATGAATATGGTGTTTAACTCCTATACAAAGCAGACACATGTGTCAGGCAGACGCACACACAAACACACACACACTCAGACAGCACGTGGTCTCACCGTTCAAGGGCCTCTTTGACCAGCTCTTTTGCACTAGAGTGTGTGGTGGCCAGGACGCTTTTATAGTGAGCTCCTTCACAGATTTCATTTCCAAAGATCTTCAAGATTCCCGGAGCAGTTATTTG
The DNA here is from genome assembly GCF_033026475.1 of Channa argus. NCBI lineage: Eukaryota > Metazoa > Chordata > Actinopteri > Anabantiformes > Channidae > Channa > Channa argus. The sequence goes on from NC_090216.1 coordinate 15,754,184, forward strand.
ATTGGACAGCTCGGCTGGGTCGTCGGCTATGAAGGCATCTGCAGAGATCACTGCACGACAAGACATGGCAACAAAAGAAAGACATATTGGCACCGGCTTTTAGTTTTGATTCAAAGGCTTTGATGACAGATAAACATTTACCATAAACCCAGTTGCAAAAACATTCGCTCACTGCATACCAGCTATACTGCAACAATATGTTCGCTGTGTATCAATCTTCACAGTGCACTGTTTTGGCAGGATTTATACAATAAACCAAAGGTCTGGGAAAACAGGAAATTAGAATATGCTGCTGACAGATGTGAGTTGAAGCAGTTTGTCTGTCGGTTCTATAGTAGTGTGATTCAAAACCACAGTTTTAAAAACTGCAACATAAGTATGTGCAGCGATGCTCGTATCCATACATTGCGTTGTCAGGGAAAAAAAACGATATGACAAGAATCGTGGTGCATGTTATGAATTTGAAACACAGACAATAGTGAAAATACCTGCATCTGTCTGTAGACAGTGTGAACTGCAGTGTGATGGCTGCGTTTGTCAGGCCTTTGCTCATTTTTTCAACCACTCTTTATAAGACTAAGTGTTTATAGCTCACATCTTTTTACCATCATGGCTCCACTTGTGACACGGCCTTTCTGTTTTGTGTGATATTTTAAGTCCAAGCTTAGAGAAAAGACATTTTCACAGATCACTTCCACTACTTATGACTAGAATCCATGCATTTTAAAATGAGTAAAACTCTAAACGTGTCAATGCGACAATGAATACCCCATAACAAAAGTGAAAAAAACAGAAAAACAAGCAATGACAAAAGTAAAGTCAGTGACACATACTGCTGCCTTTCCTGGACTGGATGGACAGTGATGACCTGATGCCTGCTGTCAGTGCCATGGAGCCCGAGGTGGACGTGGGGCTCCGGAAGACACCTGAGAGGCGGTTGTTATGGCGACGGATGCGGCTCTTGCTGGGCTGTCTGATCGCCACACCCTCGGCGGACTTGCTGGTGGAAGAACTACCAGTAGACGAAGCTGATCTGATGAATGAACAAGGAGAATATAAAGTGAATTTAACAGGAGGATCCACGATTAATGTGAGCCCTGTTCAGCCGACATGTCCTCGAGCAAGACTCTGAATCCCTACGAGCTTTCTTGCACCTTCTACTCTAAAGAGTGTGTTACCATCATGTTGGGAGAAAAATGGGAGGAAGAGGAGAGATAACTAGTTTAAAAGGTGATGAGAAAAACAGCACAGAATATAGAAATGCATCTGATGCAACATATTAAGACCAAATATAATGAAAAGGAAAAAGAGAGCACAGTATGAGGAGGAGTTTAGCGGAAGATGTGCACGAAACATGCTTCACAGCATGTCAGAATGCCATTCACAAGTCAAATCACACCAGGCTACATTATGGTGTATACCCACACGTCTGTGCAGTCTCCGACACCACTCTTCTTTTAGTTTGCCTTAGTTCATTCATGAAATAATAAGGTGCTGTTCAGTCTGTGCAAGACTATAAGCTTCTTATCACTGTGGTTCAACGGTTCTCACAATTTCTGCCTGTGTTTCTGATAATAGTATTAGTGATGGTGAAACTGTGTGGGGGAGCTGTGACGGAGTGACTGAACATGAGCAGGTTGTCAGTGATTGCGTTACACTGTTGCATTTAGAGGATTGCAAGAACTTAAGTAATCGTATTTTTCAGTTAAAATATACTTTGTATGCTTCTTGTATGACCATCATACAAGGAGCAAAATGTCTGAGATGTCCTCAAAGTAAAAGACAAATACTGGACTGACTATGGATGTTTAAAAGCATAAGAACAAAATTGCAAATCTCGACAAAAGAAACTCGACAGAGATTAATTAGAACTCGGGCATATTTACTCACTGCTGAGAGCCATCGCTTGTCTTCCTCCCCAGCTTGACAAAATGCCTCTTTGTTGAAGCTGCAGGTACGCTCGGTGGTCGTGGTGGGAGAGAGCACAGCTGCTCCGAGGACAGAGGTTTCATGTGATACATTCCTGCCTACTCGACTCGGGGATTTGCGCTCAAATGAAACTTTTGCGGATGTCCTAAAGCCCAGAGAGTGAGAGCCCCTATAAAGTCCCATCAGCCTCTCATCCCCGCAAAACTAGTTACTTCATTCCTGGACTGTTTGGTCCAGGACGTGCGGCACAAAGCCGATCAGCTGCTGCCTCGTTTTCAGCACTCACGCGCTGCAGATGTTTCCAGCCCGCATCCAGCTGTTGGAACCGCTGCAAACAGGCCAGCTACTCAAGTTACAGCGTCACCTAACACTGCCTGTGGATCGCTGACAGATCAAAAAGATTTTATGAAGTTATGACAGGAGTTCAGAAAGAGCGGACCACAGTCTGCAGCGTTAAGTATACATGAAATAATCCATTCCGTGTGCTGCTGCAGCTTGTTTCAAATTCACAGCAAGCACGCTCCCCTGATGTGCGTCCACGGCGCAACTGCCTGGCGATGCCAAGTGCTCACACACCCGCCCACCCACAACTTTCAAAATAAAACCGTCACCAAAAACCGTTGTGGTTCCTTTAAAGCCAAACACTGATAACGTGGTGAAGATTTTATGCGATCACAATCTGATGAGTTTGTAGATTTTTCTCAACTTAGATGTACATTGTCCACACCAGAGACACACTCCTTCTGTGTACCATGGCCCGAATAACTCAGACAAACTAGGTTTTGATGCGTTCATGACTCCATCTTCTGGCTGCGCGCAGATCACAAGTGAAATTGCCGAATGTCCTTAACCAAAAGTATGATGGGATTGTGTGATGTGGCTGAGCTCACTGTGTGCAAATATCAATAGGTACTGATTCAGATGATACTAACATTGCTTTCTGTGCAACTCAGCTTTTGTTTTACATGCAATATAATAAACCATATAGACAGACTGTTACTTTTCATTATTATTCATCAGTGTACGGGATTTACAGGCTCTGATTCAGAGGGAGCAGCCAACTGTTACAATGGAATTTTTTTTTTTTTTGCTGGGACATTTAACAGACATCTCAGATGTCGAAACATAAACGTGATTGTTTATTGAAAAATATTTGCATCTAATGTTTTGACCCGGCCAAAACATTAGAACCATACATATAATGCACTCCAATTCAAGTCCACTACCCACGTTGACATCAGTAATAAACACAAATGTGCAAATGTACATGTACACAGGACAAAGTTATGGTAAAACTAATGCTAACATTGGGCCATTAATACTTATACAAATAGTAGTCAAAATGTTAAAATTACACCCAATACTAATACTACTGGGGTAACGTCTACAGCTGTTACAACCGTCAGAATCATAATACTGATTCTTGTGCTCTTTGCATGAGTTATCGCAGTTATCCCCAGTTGACCAGTAGATGGCGTGCGTTGCCCGGATGACACCCAAATCAGATGTGACACTCAACAGGTTGCATGAAGAAAAAAATCTGCTCACATGTAATTGTTTGGAAGAACAATAAAATACGGTTAATACAGCTATAAAACCAGCACATAGTTGGCCTGGTAGCTCGATGGGTTGAGCAGCAGGCTAGAATACAGAAGTTGTGGGATCAAATATCAGCCTACCCACCAGGTGTGTCCCTTAGCGAGAACCCACCGCTCCCCCTCAGGGGCACGAGCTAAATGCAGAGAAAACATTTTATTGTAACGTATATGTGCTCAATGACACTAAAGCTTGTTCTTTAGCAATTAATACAGCAGTGTAGTATTTTCTCAGGGCCTCTCATTACTTTGTTGATTTGCATGTTCAAATTTAAATACATTTACATTGTAATTCGTTGTGACATGGCTTAATGACAGGCAACTTTGGTTTTCTCGTATAAATCAAAGACCGGCCAGTGATTGTGGGGAAATCCCCGTTGGCCTACAAAAGAAAGGTAAATGGGCTTAGAGGTGCTGGGGTGGAGCTGTTCTGTTCAGGCCACTGTTGATACCTGAGCACTTGCGACAACTCCTACGGTGTAAATACAGGGCTTTCCTCGCGCGTCATGGTAAGTTCATACTCAGCTTCACCTACCTGCTCCACATCAGAAAGATTATTCAACTATTTGTGGAAACAGAAGTATCTGCCTATGGGCCAAGGTCAGCTCTTCTTGGAATGTAACAGAAGGGCTTATCTGGTAATCAGATCCCCTGGTGAAGGAGTGATACCTGCGGCATAAGGCCCAGAGACTTAAATCAGCTGCTAAGCACAGGTCACACAGCAGGGATCCCAGGAAAATATAATGCAAGTCAGTGCTACAATGTAGGCAGTTTTGCAGAGGTTGCACTGCACTGCAGAATACATTGCAGCACCGTTGTCTTTCATCTATGGTTTGACTTGGCATATACAGATTGTGGCCACACTATTTGAAGCTTTATCATATATTTGTTAAAACTCACTAATCAAAAACACCACTATCACAACTTATAGATTACTGAGAAGTTTGAAAGCTTAGCATTTCAGAGGCCCTTATCTTAGTTAGATAAGAGTTTTACGTTTCTAGCGCAACGCAGCCAAAAGAAAAAAGGAACTCAGCTCCAGACATTTAAAAGGAGAGAGATGTTTGGTTAACAAATGACAAGTAAGCACAAAAGTTTAAAGACCTTCTTATAGATACATAAATACAGCACACAGTATTGTTCAAACGGTACGTATATCGTTATGTAGTCAATGCACAGTATTAATAAACACCAAATATTTATATATACACTGGAGATTACAAAAAGGTCAGCACATATATCATAACAAGCTCCCAAAACTCAGTGCAGGTGAATATCCCTTTTGTGGAAAAACTATTTATACAAAAAACACAGCTAGGAGACTGTAAACAGCTTGGTGGTCATTGTGCAAAACAAAAAGGTTATAACAGTCCTAATCCGAATCAGAATGGACTTTGTTCAAGCTTGCTAACTGATAAATTAGTTTCTGTAGTTTGAATATATTTAAAAATGATAGCCTGCTATTTAGAGATATGTAATAAATGGGCCATAATCAATGTGTAAAAAAGGAATGATGAAAGAAATGAGGAAATTGTTGGTGTGAGGAACCATCACATTTAGTCCCAAACTCACTTCAGCACTGAGATGTTTCACTCTTGCTTCCTCCAGATTTTCGAGTGCCCCACCATGAACTTAGGGTTAACTAAAGTTCATTGAAGGATAGGTCACCACTATAATTCAGACAAATCTGTTGTTGATCATTTCGTTGGACATCTGCTCTCTGCGTTTAACCCACTGCACTAGCTAGGAGTCTGTAATCACATTACAGCAAACTGAGGCCAGTGCTTGGAAGGTGTGACTGTCCTATATGGAGGTATTGCCTTGGCCGGCTGTTTTTCAGGTTCACCTTGATCCTCGGCTCCTACCTTGTTCAGGAATGCAGTCAAATGCTCTCTATAAACCAGGTCTGAGTTCAGGATGTTGCCTGCTCGCTCCCTCGGGCGGCTGGTGCCTCGTTGGCACTCGGCGTAGTTTTGTTCGGTTTTGTAGTTTGTTTTGTTAAGGGACACGTAGGCCTCGCAGTGTCCATCACCCTCACTTCACCGCTGATTTGCTTATTTGATACCACTTTTTTTGACCTTCTACAAGTCAGGCATAACACAGAGACAAAGAAGACTTTTAATATGACAAGAAATAAGAACAACACGTAGTTTTAAATGTGGCATTTTGAAGATGCTACATGTAGGCTCTGATACTGGACAGAGTTTACTGCAAACCTGTTTTTATTACAGCTGATGTGAAATGAGATTATGCTACAACCCTGGGCCTCTATAGTGACTATACCTGTTCTGTTTTGACTGGGAGTAATCTGATTCCAGGGGAATCCATTCAATTTGTGACTAAATCAAGACAGATTAGCAGAGATGCAGTTAATAGTGCTGTAGTTGTTGCATTGTGGTGTGTAATTATTAAAAATTCATATGTGGCTAGATACGTCACCGAAATATCGTGGATTGCTATGTTTAAAAGTTTGAAAACACATATGCAAATTCAATACTTTGATTTTTCAAGAGAAAAGTAAATACACCTGCAGAAAAGACTTTAGATTTAAACATTTTGAGACTTCTTTAAAATTGAAACGAATGTTTACTTTTTACTTCGTGAACTTAAGAAAAAAACAACACCAAAAATTAAACCGATTGTGGCAAGAATGTTGTGGCCTTCTATAATGGAAAATTATGCAGCATCCATTTTTTCACGGAGAGAAATGCAACTGCCAGCATTTGAGGGTGAAACTTCTAAACTGGTGAGCTTACTCATGCATACACAGTACAAGTGAGGCAAACAGTACTGTCTTGGATACTGCACAGTCATGGTGCCTCTCTGGGTGTGTATCCTGGCAGGGATGGAACAACTGTACAGACCACAGCTTCCCTGGTGGGTGAGTTCATTTCTGTCAGTGGTGATGCTCTGCTGGTTGTTATGGCTCGGATTTATGCCACAACATGACCCCATGTACATATTTCCCAATTAATATTGAGTTAATTTTAATAGCTAAACAACATTGTCTATTCTCCCTAATACTTCAGTACAAAAACCCGTGTAAGTAAACCTCCATCTTAAACAAAACTATGCATACGTATAAATATGCTATAAATAAAGACCCACAGATAGCAGCTTGTGTAGTAGCCTAGAATATGTGTCAATATGTGTCATATTTAACGCATGATTATCGTCTAAAATCAGGTACAGTTTCTGCAGGATTAAGATTAAAACAACAAGAAGAATGGATTTGCACTAACCCCATGTTTTAGACTTCGCTTGATACTTTATTCTGTTTTTTTTTTCCACATTAGGTTCTGCTCCCTTGTTATGGATAAATCAGATGAAAGACCACATGAGCTTTGTAACTCATCTGTTTAAACATTAGGCTACGGACATTACTGAACTTTATGTATTTAGATATCTAGGGTGGAAAGGGAAATTTAACAGCTGTGTGTTTAGTTATTCCCTACAGACATGAACCGGACTGGGTGGAGCCTGACGACTGTGTGTGTGTGTGTGTGTGTGTGTGTGTGTGTGTGTGTGTGTGTGTGTGTGCTTGTTAAAAAAAAAAAGTTTTTCCTTAACCCAGGGTCTTTAAATCTACAGCTCAATCGTTACATTTTTTTCCCTACTGAACCAACTTAACACAACTTCACCCTCTGAACAACTTTCATCACTTCACCTCGGGCGACGTTGACGCGTAAATGCTTTTCGTAATCTCCGAACCTGAACGAGGTGACTCACTGACAATCAATCTGTGTGTGTGTGTGTGTGTGTGTGCTTGTTTAAAAAAAAAAAAGTTTTTCCTTAACCCAGGGTCTTTAAATCTACAGCCTCAATCGTTACATTTTTTTCCCTACTGAACCAACTTAACACAACTTCACCCTCTGAACAACTTTCATCACTTCACCTCGGGCGACGTTGACGCGTAAATGCTTTTCGTAATCTCCGAACCTGAACGAGGTGACTCACTGACAATCAATCTGTGTGTGTGTGTGTGTGTGTGTAGCGTGAAAGGGGCGAGATATGGACAGAGGGGGCGGGGCGTAGTAAGCGGACGGCCTGCCCCGCTTTCACCCCAACCTCCCGCAGAAATAAGTCCTCGCAGGGTGATTTTTCGTTCTCTCCTCAGGGCTGAACGGGGCGGAAGGAGGGAGCGTTTTCTGACGCAGCTCGGTCCAAGTTGAACAGAAGGCGGCTCCGCAGCACAGACCCGGTCAAACGCTGCATGTCAGCCACCAGATACAACAAAGAAGGAGAAGTATCTTGCGGTGTGGCATGTGAGAGTTAGCGGGCGTCGTTTCACACGGAAGACATTGGGAAACGCAGATCGGCTAGAAAGGGCTCGACCTGCAGAGAGTCGTCCGGTCGTCCTCCCGGACTTCTCCCGCCGCGACGGAGATGGAGCGGCTGTGCGGACAGAAGCTCCCTTTCTGGGTGAGTCGATTTGCGCCGCGGTCAGCTCCGTTTGTCAGGACCGCGGCGTAACCTTATATCACAGGAAGCCACAAGTCCATTGGCTCAGCGTGTGTTGTACTTCGTGTGCTACCTGACAAGGTGGTACAGCGGTGGGACATTGGCTGCTTTTTCTCCGTAACCCCAACAAGCTCCCAAGGAACGTTAACGTCCCGCTTCAATGTATGGAAACAGCGTGTTGTCATAGTTAAAAAAAACTAGGAGTTTTAGCTAAAACTTACTGTAGTACTTGTAGTGAGCCTCCGGCACAATGAGGTCCGTATCAGGCCCAGATCTCAGAGTCCGACAGGTTCTGTCCCTCTACGAATATTAATGTCGTTATTATCACGCAGTAGCATGTAGCTAATGGATCCGATGTTAGAGACACGAGATGGTCCCACTGGGAATAAAGTCACCTTAAACAAATATTATGCGACATACCGGAGTAATAGTGACAGTATTATCAGACAATCTTAGTAAATATTATTTTCACGATTATTATAGGACATGTGAAACAACAATTTGGAGGATGACTACGTCACGAGGACACGGTAGCACAAAACATGAAATGTCAGCAGTGATTTTCTGAAATCTGTGTGTTTGCACAACTTCCTCACAGATCAACAGGGGCCCTTCAGTTCACCTGGAGGCTGCCTGAGGTCAAACCTAGTGCGGGTTTAATCTTGCAGTTTTGCAGGCTTGTTGTTGTACTGGTCTACTGCGGTTGTGTATTATTACATCCATAAAACATCCAATGACAGCAGCTTTATATACAAGGCCCTAGTGATTGGGACCAAAGTTATTCTCCATTTGTGTAAAAACCTAGTAAAACCTTTATCTAAAAGGCTTCAAGCCTTCATATTAATCACATTATCTTAACCTATCTTCCAAAGTTGGGGCAGTTTTAGTTTAATTTTTTCTCTCTTTTTTATAATTTTTTTTTTGTTACTTTCCTTCCACTGCAACTCACCAGGAAATCACTGTCGAGAGAAACACAAAAAGGGAATTTTATACTAAAAAGACTTTAAAATTTATGTACTTGATTTAAAAAATAACAACATGAACAAGGAGTTGGCTCCCATTATGTTCATTGAAATCGCTTTTTTGTGCTCATTCTGAAGAGGAGGATAGATTACAACAAGTAAGACCTTCACCATTGTTCATATGGTCACGTGACTGTTGTTTTAGGACAGACTTGAAAGAATGTTAACCTGTCCATTCATATTCTGTTCTGATGCTCCTACTGACAACGCATCCCGTTACTAACTCTGCAGGTCCTTCACAGTGAAAGCCGTCATTGCTTTATGTTTTTCTTGGTGTCTCTGACATTCACAGTTGGAATCCAGATAGTCTTCTGTGTGTGTGTGTGTGTGTGTGTGTGTGTGTGTGTGTGTGTGTGTGTGTGTTACAAATTGTGCAACCATTTGCAGTATTGGACAGCAAATCTAAAACGTTCTACATTAACAGTTTTCTTTGGCTGTATGTGGGCGGTGCAACTATCCATAAACACAACTCTATAACACATACATTGGCAAAGTTGTTATTGCAAACATTTGTTTGCACATCCTGCACACAAAGTAATACCAGCATTTATTTGGACGTGTTTCTGCCGACCTGGGGAATGTAGCAGATAGCGTTTGTTTTAACTTCCGTAGTTTGCATAGTTGGGGTGAGCTGCAGAGTTTAGTGATTTATTTTTTTTTATTTTTTATTATTTTTTTTACTCTGTTGGTCAATCACTGTAAATTACCTATTTCATATCATTTTGACCTCCTCCTGCTATTAGAGCACCTAGTCAAGTATTAACAATGTTTTGTGCAAATAAAATGCCATCATGCTTGAAGCAAATCTTATTATCATGTCTGTCTGTGTCGTGGATTATTTGGTGTGGGGTCTATGTAACATGGGGAAGTTTGGGGAGATTTCAGTCCACACTGCCATGAAACTAAAGGTACTTTGTTGCTTCAGAATGCATGAAGACCGTGCACCTGACCTTTCCTCTGGCTGGATATTGCTATATTTTTAAGGACTGTGTTTTTACTGTCTAAGGTGACTTATATTAGCTGCCCTTGTTTACGTCCACTTGAAACAAACTGCAGAACATTGTAATCCCCTATCCCCTATCCCCTAGCCTGATCAAGGATTTATTTGTAATCCCATCATCTGTAAAAGGTGTTAAATGCAACCTGCACCTTTATCTTTGGCTGTAAACACGATTTAAATGTGTCAAATTAACACTTGTATTGGTCATTTCTTTAATGGTATGTGTATTTATTTGAGACCACAGCCTATGCACAATGCTAAAGAAAGGGAAAAACCTGATTTAGATGTGCTTGATATTATTTTAGAGATGGCCAAACGTTGGCCACATATTATGCTACAGTATCATGTTGTGCATGCATCCACAAGTGTGTGATGCCTAACCCATATTTTGTGTATGTGTGGAGGAATGGCTTAACAGAATGTGGATGTCATAACATCCTATATCAACAACCAAAAGAAACATGTCATTCACTGTGACTGGTTTGTGTCCTTTTTGTGCTTTAGTGATCTCCACAGTCACCTTTAACTATGTTCTTTACTAGCCAGTCTTTCAGACTCTGGAACAAAAATTATTAAATATATTGAACAAGGTTTGGTGGTTTTGACCAAAGGTATTTGAAAACATTCACTTTTTAAAATTCAATTCTTGTACCTATCATATATTTCTGCTGCCTTTATGAACAAGACTTTCTGATTCACAAACCGTTAGACAGAAAGTTTGTCCTGCGTCTGTAACTGCTTCACAGAAAATGCTGTCCTGTTTTGCTTTCTTCTTGGTGGATGTCACATTGTATTTTCCAGCTTTTTGCAATGTCAAGACTGTAATTAAATGTTGACAGTATACTTTTATTTACTTTTTCAGGAGTATCAGTAGTATGAACAGTGTGTGTTGTTCACTCTCATTAGAGCCTCTGCAGTAAATTGTAACATCATAAATGCAAATTATTAAGCATGTAGCTGGATGTTTGGGCTGCATTGTGATTCACATTCGGGCAATGATTTGCATGCTTTGTGAGGTGCACTCATTGTCAAAGTCCAGAGTATTGAGATTAAGATTGACATACTAAAATAACTTTACATGTTACACAGGCTTAAAAGTTGTAAAAGAAAATTCTTAGCGTTTGAAACTGAATTTGGAGGTATGGACCCTGTTGCCTGCAACTCTTTTGTAGATGCATTTTTTTTTTTTAAGGATAATTTTGGTCATTTTCTATAATAATGTCTTTGTGCACAATCACCATAACGCCAACATTGAATCTTCTCTGCTCACACTTACAACTAATACCTCACACTTATTTGTTATTTGTATATCGAGACAAACTAGTACATAATAATTACAGTCCTATCACCACCCTAATGTTAACTCTGCCTGTAACCCACACTCGTATGAAGACACTGACAGACTGACAGCATTGACTGCAATAAAACAGATGAGGGGAGCATGCAGGTGAAAGTATAGCAGAAGCAGCATATTTGGCATCCAGTACACTCACAAACAGGCTGATCCAGAGCCTGTTTAACATCACATACATAATTTGTCAGCAGCAGCTTAGATTACAGCCAGGTGTTGTAATCATAACTAGAAAGGTGGAGTAGAGTTTTCCTCAAAAGCTCTCACAGATTGTGAAATCCGTAAATTGTTGTGTAAGTCTGGAATAGTTGCTTTGGGTGCTGAAGGTGATAGGAAAAAAAAAAAAGAGGAAGTTGTAATTGAAAAAGTTACAGTCATGGTGACAGTGAGTGTTTGGTGGGAACTTTTTTACTTCTCAGAAGTTTGTGTGCAGTCGTTAAGTTATGTTATCAGCAAGTTCAATAAGATAATGAAGAGAATTATGGTAATAAACTGCTATATTTCACTCAAGCTACAGTTAAAACCCTGAATCAAAAACTGACTGTAACCAACCAGTAGTTGCACTATTACTGGTTACTGGCTATATAAAGTATTGTAATAGGAAATTGGGCATTGACATAATTTTACAATTTTCAGCAGACAACATAATGCATCAACATTTTTTTTAATTCTGTAATTTAAAGGTCATATATTTACTTTGTCTAAAACGTGTCTTTCACTTGTTTTATCCATTAATTTATCATTTACTTTATTTCTGAATATCACTATATCCTATTAGAGTCAATTCACGGAACTTTGGTGCTTTTTTTTTTTGGACTGTAATTGTATATACAGCAGTTAGAGTAAGCCACTCTGAGCCGGGTAGGTACAATGAGTGTACTATTAGAGTGACTCACAGCTCATTTGACTGCGACGGTAGTTTAGATACTGTCTTAGTATCTGTCTTAGATGCTTGCATTTCTAACCAATCTGAGAATTTCCGTTATTTATGTTTGTTTAATACGTTTTGGATTATTGTTATTTATTGTACTCAGTACAAATCATCACCACAAAGTGATGATTTCCTGAAGAGGGAGGGAGGGAGTGCGAGGTCTGGGCAGAGCTAAGTGTATTTATTAGACCACATTGGAAGGCAATTTTACATACCCCAATAAAGGTGCTGGAGATGTGTACTAAAGTTTTATTTTTTTCTTAAGCTGGCTTCAGATCACATGATGATTTTATGTATTATTTTAGAAATTACCCTATTGCAGTGTCTTATAGCGTTTCCCGAACTGAAGATCTGCTAACCCAGAACAAACCAGGAATTGAAAGTTGTGAAACCATCTTATTTTTTTTCCCCAAAAGTGTGAGAACCTTAGTTTCGTGATAAAATGTTGCTATAAAAAGTGTCAAGCATGTTGGACTGTGATTTATTGTCCTATAGTTTGCACAGTCCCAGTCACTTCCGTAGCAAGTTTATTGGTTTCTGTTTACTTGGAAGACAGCAAATTCTACCGTTTTTGTCCACTGCATAAAGGAATGTCTGTCCAATATCCAGAAACCAATCCTATGATGAGCAGAGCTTCATGAATAACACAAATTTTCCATGTCCGAGTGTTAGTTAACATGGCCAGAAGCAGTTCCTGTCCTCCCGCAGTCTTTACTGTTACTGTCCGCCTTCCATTCATACCACCTGACAGCGGCCTAACGTACAACAGATGCTGCCTGCTGCCATTTTCTTTCTCTAGCTTTCTAAATACAATGGAGAACACGTCTGTCTCCCCCACACGACCTGCATTACTGTTCTGAAAGTCATAAATGCCCATATTGAGCATTTTTATTTCTCTGTAGAAGCTAGTTCGGAGTGATAAAAATGCTTAATATTAATATTAAATAGTTTGATTGTTTTTGAAAGTAATTAATTGCCAGCCGGTAGCCTGCTTAGCAAACAGCAGTGTTTCCCCAAGAAAGTACTTCAGGCACCACGGATAGTACAACCATGGGCTACATTTTGGGTTCTTTTTCTATTCTGAGTACCAGCAAGATGTTCTCTGTTTGCTTCTGTCCACCGCTGGTTCACCCCCAGCTTGGGTTTGACCCATAGCCGGTTGTTAGATAAATCGTTAGCAAAGAGTCAATACATGCACAGCAAACGTACAGGATTGACTGCTGATACAGTTACAAACGATTCTTTATATTCTTAACAGCGTTGTTTCCGCCCTCTGTTCTTATCAACAGGGAAACACCTCCACACAATGTGTGTGTGTGTGTGTGTGTGTGTGTGTGTGTGTGTGTGTGTGTGTGTGTGTGTGTGTGTGTGTGTGTGTGTGTGTGTGTGTGTGTGTGTGTGTGTGTGTGTTGAGAGCAGTTCTGTCTGTTAAACAGAGTCATTTGCCTGTAACAAACAGAGCCTGCAAGTTTTAGGTGGCAGTTGCAATAGTTTAACATCTTAATTTTTTCCATCACCTGTATACCTGCCTAACAGATGCATATGCTATATGCCACTAACCCTCCACCTCTTTGAAGCTCAGTTGGTAAGGCAGTCTACGGACCACAGGGTCATTGGTTTGATCCCCGGTCACGGGTATGTGTTAAAGTGTCTTTGGGATAGACAGTGAGCCCCAAGTTGCTCCCGGTGGGTCAGGTGAGCACCTCTCATGGTACCTAGCAAGATCCAATATAAACGGCCTTTTACCATCTTTCTTTCTCACATTAATATCTAAACATTAATATCTTTGGTTGAGTGTCCCCTGGTTTCATTGACTGACACAACTGACACATTGACAACATGTCACATTACTGATAACATATGAAAGTCTCGTTGGCATGACGGCGTATGTTGCCTGTACTATTATAGGGAAACACTGAGGCAAACTAGCTATATTGTCTCGAGATAACATAATGTACTATAACAATATGCTTCTTTACTAAGTCAAAATAAAGCCAAACTAGCTGTTTCCACTATTTGACTCTGTCCATTGTTGGGATTCACTACATGTGAATTAGAAAGCAAATATTTGATTGGCAGTAGAGTATTGTGGCCTTACTTGTGCTTTGTCTGTCAATCTTTGTTTATGCATAAGCCTGATTTAATTCTTTCATGTAAATCCTTTCAGAGATGATGCATTTTTAAAAGTATAGCTATGTTTGGTCTGGTTTGGAGTTTTGTTCCTCTTCTGCTGTTTTCTGATGGACTTCCCTATACCCTGTTTCTCTGACATGGCTCTGCTCATGCAAATTGAGCCTGTTCTGCTTCACACTAAAAGCTTTACATTGCGGAAACGCTGAAATACTTTTCCTGTGAAGCAGGTACAGTGAATGTGGCACTCATTTGTCATTTGTCAATAAGATATAAATGATTAAACCAAATTTTAGTATTGCAACAACCCTAGTCGATATGATTGCAAACAGCAAATAGTACACAGAAAACTGTAAAATTATATCAATGACTTTACAGATGAGTCTATCAGAATTATTTGACTGCCAGAAAAGTGCAGTGGTCGCATTTTATTGGGGGAAAAAAAGCTGGCAGTTGGCTTTGCGATTGTTGGTCTTATACTGGACACTACAAAGTGACATATGATATATGTATATTTTCAAATTATGCTTTGGTTGTGGGCCTTACTGAATAGTTTTTGACCTGACGTCAGGTTGCTTTTAGCTGGGTTTACCAGTAATACTGTCTCAGTCGATTTATCTCTATGTCTATACCTATAGGAATGTCTATAATTTGTGGCCTAGAACATTCTGTGACACAACATTTAGAAATTGTTCATTACATCTAGTATGTTTTAGATTTCACCCCAACATACATCAATTTGACTATAATTATATATGTATTTGTCTTAATTTAAAAGATTTCTTTATGCCATATCAAAAATGCACACAGGTAGTATGGTAGTGTACTGATAGTCTGCATTCCATTCACCAAAGAAAAAAATGTATATACAAGATCCATTTTTTTGTAATTATGAGATGTATCTTGTAATTATGAGAGAATTTTTTTTCCCTTTGGTGAATGAAAATATAGTAAAAGCTATAGCAAACTGAAAAAACCCAAAACATTTTCAGTTCTTAAAGTGCTTAAATTTGACCTTTCAAATGGTGTATCCAACTAATATTTATGCTGCTTAAGTATTTAGGTGTAAACATCTCAGAATATTAATTACTTTATGGCATTTCTGCAACATTAAGCAGAAGAAAGTGGCAGGGATACTAAAAAAGAAATACATTTGGATTCAGGGTGCAGAAATAGAAATAGAATTATAGTTTGTTGTTTCTATGCAGAAATAGAATAAACTGCATACTGTATGATAACATAATGTACTGAGGTAAATCTTCCAATGTTTTTGTTAAAAAAAGGCAAACAAACAAGGAAAATGATGGGACTTTATTTGTTATGCACTTTTTCTATTTAAAAGTGATTTACTACAGTTTATAACTTTATTTCCTCCTAAAATCCCTTCGGAGGAGTAGTCACAATACTTACCTGCCCTTTTATTTGGTTGCATAGCCCGGGTTGTGCCTGGACAACAGAAGTGTTGTTCATTAAAAGAGCACATCATTTTGGTGAACAGTTAATTGAACGTATCAATTTGCAACAAAAGTCATTGAACGTGAGTGTCATTAACACACAGGGTGAACCTGAACCTGAGCTGCTGTTTATTTGATCTGCGTCTATACGCTCTCCGGTCAGCCACCTCATTCTACTTCCTTAGTGAGGCTTTCAAAGACCATGCAGAGCGTAAGTCAGTTGTGTTTAAACCACAAGCATCACTCTAATCATCGTACAAAGATCAGGTCTTTCCAAACTGAGCTCTTCAAGGCATCTAGTGAAAAAATGATGTATGTTTCATATCATATTTTATTTTAATTGAAGTAAAGCTAATAGCAAATGTTCATTACAAAATACTGATCTGGTCCAATCGGGTCTGTCAACACTGGTTCTATTCAGGCTTATCCTGTATTTATCATTTTCAGGTGTTATACTTTGTTGTTTCTATGTCGTGGGTCACCATTGTATCCTTGTGCTTTTAAAATCAAGCTGTTGTGATAACTTGGTGCTATGCAACAGTCCCAGACCAATGAGTAATGAGACTCACAAGGGAGAAAACTGCCAGACTTGTAGGTTAGCACTTTCTATTCCATATCTCAATGTTGACTTGTTTCAGACTTCCCTCATATTTTATTGTAAGGTTTCCCCAGTTTTTAAGTTTCAGGTCTTAAATGTAGTGCTACCTGCCATAAAGGACAGCAAACTGAATAGAAGGCGAGACATTGTGTATTTAGTATGTGGTTGGCTTTTCAGGCTTTACAAGCTCCTGTAAAGATTGGACAACGTTAAAGTTAAAAAAAACTAAAATTTTGACCTCTGTATCACAGGATATATTTTTAAAAAGTTATTGTGTTTAAACACACTTTTCCATAGCAACCAGATACTGTATGATTTGTTTTCTTCATTCATCACATAGAAGTAATTAATCTTTTTTTGTTCCTTAACTTGTTTTGGAACAAAAACCATCACTTAAAAGTAACAAAACATTCCCTATTGTATTACATGAATGTGAAAGGTGAGCCACTGTAACTGAGTCTAATTACCCCCTGTCTTATGTACATTTAGTGCCTTTGAGCAAAGAAAAGCCTTTGTACAGTATAGTCAGTCATTAAACATGGTATTTACTCATTTACTCACTTCCCCAGTGAAGATAACTGAATGCTTTTAAATTTGACATTTACATGGTAGCACTGCGTGCCCTGCAGAGTGAGATAGGGATATGTGTTAAATATACTGAATTATGAACACCAATAACGTCCTGTTGGCTGCTTGCCTGCAGCTTCTTTTGACCTGAAAGAAGCTCAAATGTTGGAATGGAAAGCATAAAATTTGTGCTGTGTACACATTTGCAAAGCAAACACAAGATAAGCCACCGCATCAAACAAATATATGGTGTATTTCTGTTTTTATTCCTTTGATTGCTTTGCTTTGTATCCACTGGGCTTCTCTTTAAAGCAGGGGTGAGTAGGGTGAGAGCCAATGCTGCTTAAAGATGCAGCCCAACTTTCCCTGTCCTTCCTACTGCTCTTGACTTTGACACACGTTATGCAGCCTCAAGTAGTCCAATCTGTACAATACAAAATTACACTCCTATTGAGACCAGACAAACACAGACCTTTTAACTGGTGAAAAGAAATTCAACCAAGACCCAACATAAACCAAAAATGTGTTCTAGGACATGGGTTTATTTTGGAGCATAGGCTTTCCAGGCTTCCTAAAATGGAAAAAAAATGAGTCATGATATGTTTATTTTTGTTTTTTTTGTTTTTTGCTGTTAAGTGTTTGTGTTAAGGACTGCATTTATGTTTACACACACTGGAAAAATATCTAAAGGAATTTTTAAAAAAGTTTGAAGTCAAATTAGAAGACCCCAAAAATGGGATTTAAAAAAAAAAATACAGTCAGGAGCTTTTTGCTTGTGGTCTGCTTTATCTCGGCTGTCAAGAAGACTAATGCCTCCATCTAAGCATTTATCATGTGTGTTTTGGGTGCGTGAGCCAAAATTCTGAGAACGTCTGAAGTAGATAAGAGACGTTTTACAGCGTTCTGACACACCCCACTACACACACACATACAGTGCACACTCAGCCTCACATAGATTAGCACATGCAATTACCTGTCATTTCTTTACTGCTGTACATTAGTCATACACACATGCTTCAGCAGATGGACGTGGGGATGTATGGAGAGAGACTGGAGGCGGCAGCTGTGTTTATCTTGTTTCTATCTCTGTGTGGGCCTTCAACTGTGTTTGTCCAGGGCAGCACTTATAAACACTGCTGTTGCTGCACCCCACTATGATTAATTGTTACCTTTCTCCTCCAGATGTTCTCAGCAGTGGCCAGTTATTTTTTAGCAACAAAATAAATAAACACTACTTGCGTATAGTGTCATGTAAAGTTTTAATATTAACCTATCAAGCTTGTCGTCTGCCTTTTACTCAATCTCTGCCAACTTACTACAAAACGGTATTGAATCTACGCTGCTCCAGGCTCTTGCATTTGCTTTCTGGGTGTGTGATGTTAATTAGGTTTGCTATATGGCAATATGAAAGTAGTGTAATTTGTGCTTTGAGATATCTGTCATAGAGATTTCTACTGCCACCTTTTATACAGCTGAGATGAATAGATTATTTTTTTTAAGTATAGCAACTGTGGCACAGGAGGTAGAGCAGTTGTCCACCAATCCCAAGGTGTTGGTTCGATCCATGACTCCTTCCGGCTACATGTCAAAGTGTCCTTGAGCAAGACACTGAACCCCACCTTTGTTGCTCCCGGTGAGTGTAGGCTAGCTGCATAGCAGGTCCTCCACTGCTGTGTGTGTGTGTGTGTGTGTGTGTGTGTGTGTGTAAAGCACTTTGAGTGCCAACAGGTAGAAAAGCATTATATAAGTGCAGACCATTTACTATTTAAAGCATTGACGTTTTTAGTTCAGTTATCTATAGTTTTAAGTGGAACTGTTTTTTGGGAAAAAGAAATAGTCCCATCCCCACACTTATTTCTGAACTGACCTGTACTAAAAATGAATATATCAATAAATGTGTTGACTTTTAAACCTGCTCTCAGTTCCCAAAGCCGTATAAACCTTTTCTGTTAGTACATATTCTGCAGTTTGGGGCTGATCCTTTTTGCACTTGTACTTATGTCAGCCTTAAAGTGTCTTGGATGTCACATGAGGTTTCCTGCCATAGAGGCAGGAAAAGGATCTCAAGTGTTTACAAATTTTAGTTAATGGAAAGCATCTGGTAGGATGTGTGTGTTTGTATGTGGTGGAGGTGGAGTGACCAATATGTGCACTGTTTAGATTGTTCGTTTCTAGAGGCTCTCTTAAGGTTTTTTTTTTTTCAAACTAAACTAAACTAAACCTCTCTTCCGCATGTGTTTCTGCAGGTAGCGAATCAGACGCTCCACACAGATCGGCCCGACCTACCAGAGTGTTTTCAGCTTTCTGTTCTGTCATGGCTGCCATGCATCTACCTATGGATTGTGTGTCCTGTCTACCTCTTCTATCTCAAGAAGAACAACAGAGGCTACATCATGATGTCCATAAAGAACAGGGTCAAAACGGTGAGAGGGGATTTCATTCATTCAGTGTTTACATTTTATGCACTTCATACACCTATAGTTTACAGTTTGCACAAAATAAAAGCTGCAATCTGTAACTGAATATTGCAGATTTTATGTCTGAAAAGTAGCAAGAGGAAGATTGACTGACCTGATTGATTGACCTGGCCCCCATTCACAAATGGTCCGCCATTAATTTTAACTGCCGCACCTAACAATATTTTTGTTTTTTTTTCTATTAATCTATGGATTATTTTCCAACCCGTTATTATTCACTGTGTTGCCCACGGGACAAAGACATAACCACCTGAAGTATTTCACAGTTGCACCAGTCTATCCTGAACAAAACTCCAATGTATTTCTAGCCGGCTGTAATTGCCCCTACAATTTTGAATTCAAATCCCATCTGAATATTACCTCAATCTCTGATATTGTGACTTCTTTTTCCTTTTTTGTTTGTCATAAAAAAGTTTTGATAATAATTGAGTTACATCGCAACGCCTCTGTAGTTTCCGTATCATGCAAAAAGATCTTTAACTTATATCTAGATAAATAAAATGTGTAAAATGCTCACTCCCAGCAACTTTTCAATATTATTACTTTAATGAGGGAGTTTTTTTTTTTTGACTCCACTGAACAGAGAGCACAGAAAAGGTCAAAACATGCTCTTATGCTTAGATGGTGTTAATGATCTCTTTATCTTCTGTTTGTTTTTTATAGTGTTTCATGTTCTTTCGCTTGTTCTTCCTTCACTCTTTCCGTATGCTCTCAGGTGATCGGCTTGTTGTTATGGATAGTGTGTTGGACCGATGTCTTCTACACATTCCACGAGCTGCGGCATGGCCACAGCCAGCCGCCCATCTACTTTGTCACCCCGCTGGTTCTAGGCATGACCATGGTGAGGACACATTATCTCGAGAATTCACATGCGCTGCTAAAAATATTTCACTTTTAGATTTATCAGTGTTGCACTCTTAACATCTTATTTGTCTTTTATTCAAATACTTAGTTTATGATTGACATATTAATATTCCATCCCTATAGAAATGATGTTTGAATAAGTTCTCACCTGAAGGTAACATTGATACACTATGATACACCCCAGATTAGTGGATCATCATTGGCCATTCTAGTTGTGACATCACAAAATTATCTTGTATGTCCACATGTTAAACTGAGATTTGAAGTGAGCATAGACTTTATAAAAATTAAAAATTACAGGTTGGACAGCAATAATACCGTGGCTTTGGAATATTCCTGCCAATCAAACTTTATCAACTTATAACAAAATGTTTCCTTACTTTTTAATTTTTTGTTTTTTTGTTTTACATTGTATGTTTTGAGAGTAGTATCCATCAATGACAAACTTTTGGTTTTGGTATGCATCCAGTCTGGTTTAGGTACACTTTGTATTGTCACTTTGCTACTTTGAACACACCACAAACAAAACAAAACCTGCATAGGACCACGTGGATTTGGGACCCACCTTTTTCATCTGTCTATTTATTTAAATTGCTGTCCTTATGAATTAGCAACGTAGCACAGAGCCAGTGTTTGCCTTTAGCTCTTCTGAAGGCCATGTTGGGTGATTGAGAAACCTTAAAAGTCCTGGAGCAGCAAGTCTAACCCCAGTGGAAGAACAATCTACGTGAAAGATTGACCCAGTCAGTGGTTTGCCTCGCATGCACTCACTGATTCTGTCTTCGCTAATCTAACTCTTTTCTTGTACCCTCCCGTTTTATATCCTCATCCCTTTTGGCTCAGCTCTTGGCCACGTTTCTGATCCAGTTTGAAAGGTTACGTGGGGTTCAGTCCTCAGGAGTCCTCTTCATCTTTTGGTTCCTGTGTGTGCTGTGTGCCATCGTGCCTTTCCGCTCCAAGATCCTACAGGTGTCCAGCCAGGTGAGTACACAGATGCCCTTTACATCCCTTTACTGTAATCAACATCTCTGACTGTTGTCCTTTCACATCCTCCTGTTGATGTTCAGGAAAAGATTAAGAAAGTTCAGTCAACCTTGCTTCCCCTCAGCCCTCATCTTACTGTCTCAAAAGCGTGTTTGGAGCTCATAGTAAGTGGGACTGTTAAGCAGAGATAAGTTAAGCCTGTATTTATGGACTAAAGTATATATTATTTTAATAAATGACTAAGCGCTTAGAATTTAGGCTTTCAAATCTGTAGACCTTTAATCTACAACCCCAATTCAACAAAAGTTGGGACGATGTGTACAACATAAATATAAACGGACTGCAATGATTTTGAAATCTCATCAACCCATATTTTATTGCATAAACAACATATCAGATGTTCAAACAACTTTTTACATTTCATAGAAAACATTTTGTAGCATCCCCTCTTCTTTGAACAAGTGTCTGGAAATGTCTGGAAAGTGAGGAGACCAAATGCTGGAGTTTAGTAGAGGGATGTTGTCACGTTCTTGTCTGATGCAGGATTCTATTTGCTCAACAGTTCTGGGTTTTTGTTGCTGGATTTTTTTGTTTTATGATGCGCCAAATGTTTTCTATTGGTGAAAGGTCTAGGCTGCAGGCAGGGCGGTTCAGCACTCGGACTCCTCTCCTGCAAAGCCGTGCTGTTGTGATGGATGCAGTATGCAGTTCAGCATTGTCTTCCCAAAAAGAGACAATGTCTGGACATGTTGCTCCAAAACCTCTATATACTTTACAACGTTGATGGTGCCTTTCCAGATGTGTAAGCTGCCCACACCACAGGCATTAATGCACCCCTCTTTAGTTCACAGGACACAACATCCATATTTTCCCAAAATAATTAACCATTTTAATTTATCTGACCACAAAACAGTTTTCCATTTTGCCTCAGACCAATTTAAATGAGCGTTGGCCCAGAGAACACTGCAACGTTTCTGGATCGTATTCATATATGGCTTCTTCTTCTTTGTATGATACAGCTTTAACTTACATTTAACTTACATTTATGATACTACACATAATAAAGCCACATATTATACATGTGTAGATCTGAGCCTGTCAGACAATCTGCAAGACAGCTAGAGAAGCATGTGCTCAGGTCAGCCCAGGCTCCTGCTTTAATTATGTTGATCCAGAAAATATGATTCAGAAAAAAATGTTCCTAAGACCCTTTCGCATTATGAAAAGCAAAATGTCCATTCATAATCGTGTTCAGCAGATTTTAAATGTTAGTGTCCATGGAGGAAAGCACTAAAGTGAATGAGTTCATTCTCTATTTGTTTCTAATTGAATGGATGGAAGTTGGGCTCAAGTACTTCTGTAAACCTTGAATTAGTTTTTGTGAATACTCAGAATAAGCTCTGATTAATGTTTAATAAAAAAAAAAGCATTCTGAGTAACAATGATGCGTTTAATTTGTCTTTATCTTTTCTTTTTCTTATTCGTCCTAACGTCATCATGTTCCCACCCCTTTCAACATTCATTAACACACAGGTACCATTCATCGGTTGTATGGAGAAAACTTGATCCCCTCGTCTAATTTTCATAAATGTAAACAGGACTTGACAACTGTGTCTGAATGCACCTTTTCATGTGTGTATGTGTATTTGTTTGTCCTTGTTTCACATTTCAGAGTGAAGTGTCAGACAAGCTGCGATTCACTACGTTCTACTTCTACTTTAGCCTGGTGGTGTGTGAGCTGATCCTCTGCTGCTTCAATGAGAGACCTCCCCTCTTCTCTAGTGTTGTCACAGACCCTGTGAGTCACACAATCTGCTGCAGTGTCTGCTCACAAACCGTGAGGCAATTGTCCGTAGAGATACAGTTACTGTTAACTACTCATACACCGCAGAATAGTCCCCTCATGTAACCTGTATTGATTTGGAATAGTGATTGTGCATGTTGTAATGAAACCATGTACACAAGATGCCATCCCACACATTGCCAATGGGCCTGATCACCGTTTTTGGGGCCGAAGCTTCAGATAGCCGTGCTTACAGGTGAAAGTACAGCTATCTGGATCTACATACTGTCGGTTATGTTGTTATTGCCGTCTTCTCTGTCGCGATCTCAGTGTTACCCTTTTTATTGTATTCGTCATGCTGCTCTACATTTGTTAAAGCAGGTCACACACTCTTGCATGCACAAAGAGAACACAGTTGTTACTTCAATAGTCTCTGAAGTATGTTGTCCTTAACCTTGTTAATGTCTCTGACATGTTTCTTCTCAGAATCCCTGCCCTGAAGCCACAGCAGGGTTTCTCTCTCGCATGACGTTCTGGTGGTTTACGAGGTTGGTGTGCACCGTGCTCCGCTCCTGTACCAAACATACACAGACTCACACTTCATTTTATGTGTTGGTCTGCTAACGTAATTATAATTCAATGTAATCACAGAGCATATAAATAGTTATTTGTTTTCCACAGTGTTACAGCAAGCTACGAGCTAGGACCTACGATCTGCTTTTGTTATTAGACTGCACATGCTTCATACCCAACAGCAAATGAACAAGGTTCAGAACGTTCTTTAAAGTAAAGACTCAGTTGTTGAGTAACACCGGTTGGTTTCAGTGACCACAGTGTTAGTTTCTGTTTTTTTTTTACAACTCACAGAAGTGTTTATATTTCTCACAGAAGTATATCTAAAGACATGCATCTTAGTTTAATAGCTGTCTCTAAATTTTCCCTAGATGTGAGTATGAGTGTGAGTGTATGTTTCTCTGTGTTGGCCCTAAGATAGAGTGGTGACCCATCCAGGGTGTACCCTGCCTCGCCTACCCCAGCTGGGATAGGCTTCAGGCCCCCATGACTCTAAACAGGATGAACCATTACAGATAATGGGAAACGTTGGGCCTCCATACAGTATATACTAATATGAATCACGTCACATTATTGCATTTTCGAAATTTAGAATAATACTGAAAGTAATCTTCTGCCCTGCACCACTTGTCCTAGTTCTGTTTTTTGTTGGTTTTGACTCATAAAATAAGAGGATACTCTTTCTCTGATGGAAGTATAGCATCTTGTTTCTATTTTGTTCTGTAAGCCAACCTCCCCTTCTGCCCGAAAATACATCAAGCCAATTTCCGGTGAAATCAGATCCACTAGCACTTAATGATAATTAGGAAATCCAGAAAACTCAATTAGGTGTCTATGAAAAGCAATTTTTACTAAGCTGGCTCCAAGATACAGGGTTTTAGATTTTGAATTACATTTTGGCCAGTGGCAGAAAACTCTGTAAGCAGGGTCTTGTTTGTTTACACTAATTACATTTATTAACTTTGAAGATGAGTGGCCTGGGAGATGAAGATGAATTTAACTACACTTTCTCTCTTTATCAGTATGGCCATTAAGGGCTACAAAATGCCTCTGGAAACCAAAGACCTGTGGTCTCTGAATGAACGTGACAGCTCCAAGGTGACGGTGCCCAAACTCTTCAGAGAATGGGAGAAGGAGCAGGTCAAGGCCAACAGGTACATGTTTTTGCTGTCTGTAACATTACTGCTGGTCTGATGGGGTTTTGTTTTTTTTTTTATTGTTTTTAGACAACAATGAAGCTCTATGGTATAGAGGAACAAGGATAAGATAGGAAAAATATACATTATCAATATCAGTGCTGCAAAAATAAAAATGTAAATAAATTTGAAGCAGCAAGCCGACACAAACCAGATTACTACAGTGCTTGTAAATCTACTGTGAGACATTGTGGTCTCAAATGAGTAACTGTAAATACAATTACAGCTACAGTCCACCAAGACAAATGTGCACTCAGTTGTGCATGTGCCTATAATATGCTGTCTGTTTTGCTTTTGGAAAAAAAAAGAAAAAGGTTAAATCTTGCTACAGTCAGCTTCCCTGCTTTTGACTTCCCTGTCAGAACAGAGAAGAGAGAGGATGTTGTTTTTGAGGGCAGAACTCTTTGTGCATGTGTGCTTGCAGGCATATGTTCACCACTGTTTGCACAAGTGAAACCATCAGCATATTTTCCCAGCCTCCCAGCATGTTAGCTCCAATCCAATATGTGAAACTGGCACCACTACTGCTGCATATTTGCTTTAAACAACTGTGGAACAAATGTAAGGAAAAGGCATTGAAACACACAGGCTACACCATACAGAATATCTCATCGGCAGACATCAGACAGAATGGAGTAACAGCTTTGCTTCCTGTTGTTGCGCTCACTTGTTCTAAATGTTAAGAGTGTTTTAGGTTTTAATGTCAGAGCCTTGAAGGATTAACTAAATCTCCTACTGTTTTGCATGAGGTTACCCATGTGTGTAATCTTGCATTCCACAGCGTAAATGTTTTACCTAAGAACAGCACATCCACAGATTGTAGTGCTACAGCAAAAAGGCAATTTCATGCGCATATACTCAACAAGTTGACTGAACTGAGCTCCATCAGGCAGCTTCCTCTCTGTGTATTGCAGTTTTCCTGTCAGGTTTTTATTGTAATTTCCCACTGAGAATGACTTGTAAAATGATATGGGAAATGCCTGATTAGGCCTTTTCATTTTGGGTCTGCAAACCTGTTTGGTGTTAAGTTGAATTCCATTGCAGTTGTCCTGTTAAACTGTAGTCACTAATTAGTGCACCGCTGGAATCTGACTCCTCTATTTTGAGATGGTGTTAGATTAGGTTTGGTGTAGTTTCACATCTTGCATTTGTCTGGTAGCGTAAGAGCAAATTAACATGTTTTTTAACTTGTTGTTTTTAATTTGTTCTTTAAAGATAAGTGATTCTTATCTTAGTAATGTGATACAACATTACTTTTTTTTTTGTCTGACATTACTACTTGTTCAGTTTTTCTAGATAGATTTAATGTTTGAAAAGTTAATGCAAAAAGGCTTTTTATAGGTTTTTATAGGTTTAAAAAAAAGCTGCCTATTGGCCCCACCCCCCCAAAAAACTATAGCTTTCCTATTATTATTGTTGTTGTTATTATTATCATTATTATTATTATCATTATTAAGGGTTAAAGTACATTTGTGATTAATAGTTAACATTAAAATATTTATCATAGCAGCTTTAAATATATTCTGTGTCTCAGAGACAAGTGTGGAATTTTTTTCCGTCTTACTAGAATATATTAATACATTGTCTCATTCCAACCAACCATCTCTTAGTAATTTACCATCCTCAGTGAATTATCCTGTGAGAAATTACACTTGGTCTAAAGCAAGACTGTAAAGTAGATCTCACATCTTGGTTTCTCTTCAGACAGTTGCAGTATTTGGCATGTGAAGCCCTTGGTGACACCGTTACCTCCCAGTACCGATTAGTTCTTTATACCATGATAACTTTCTCTCTTTCTCTCTCCATCTCTGTCCTACCTCTGGTGGTCTCCCAACCCCTCTGTCGACAGTCAACACAGTCAGCCCAGCCAGGCTGTGTACTCCAAGCCCCCCGCTTCCACCACCAACCACGTCGCAGGAGAAGGGGGTGGAGGTGAAAGCAACCCTGAGGAAGTGGAGGTGCTGCTGTCCAGTCAGAAAGCTGCTCCCCGGCAGCCATCTTTCCTACGTGCCCTCATCAAAGCCTTTGGACCCTACTTTCTGATTGGCTCAGGCTTCAAACTCCTGCAGGATATGATCACTTTTGTTAACCCTCAACTACTCAGGTAAAAAAAATAACATCATTGCAGGAAGTTTCCACTGCTAAAATATATTCGCACAAACACTACAAACCTGCTATTGTTCCGGTGCTATTGAATCCTGTTTTTACATCGTCATTTTGCGTTTTGTGTTTGTGCTTTTGCATGCTGGTTTGGTTTATGCAAACCAGCATGCAAAAAGACAAACATATGTTTCGGTTTTAATCTTCTAGTGTGTGTGTGTGTGTGTGTGTGTGTGTGTGTGTGTGTAAACAGTGATAACACCTCTTCTGTGAAAGTGTTATCTACATATTATGATCAGTAATATCAGATATCAGAAATGGCTGATCACATAGTTTTCTTGTGTGCATTCATGTGTTTGAAAATTAATAAGATCATTTTGGAGTACAGAACTTTTACAGAGCATAATATTTATCTAAAGTAGTAAATTGCAGTACTGGTTCTACATTTTATTTTAAAACTGAAGCTTATGATCATATATACTACTAATTTTTGAGTTTAGGAAGTGTTGAAAAGAAAACACTTGCTGGTCCTGTCAGTATGTGAAGAAATCACCAAATCTAAAATGTTTTTTGGGTTTTTTTTTGTGAGTTTTATCGCTTTTGTTTGATTCAGTACAACCAGATATTTCCATTTCGGCGTGTCCATTGGTTTAGGATAGCTCTTTGCATTCAACAACTGGAATTATTGTAGCAGAACTTCTGCATTGCCACGTCTAAATGTATATGCACTAGGATCCAAAAGCAAATAAACATGATTACGACTGTCTAGTGCGACTACAAGGTAAGCACTACACAGTTATAGCATGCTAAAAGCATGCAAAGATAACCAAATTGTTTAACAAGATCCCACAGTTCTGCTAACATTACTGCCAATGTGGGGAATTCTCAGTTATTATATCTGCCACTTGTTTAGTGTTAAAGTGAATGCTTAAATTTCGAAGCGGAGTCCAAGCTCCTTCTGCTTGTTTAAAGGAAGTGTTTTGCAGATATATACTGGGCCAGCACACTTGAGCCAGTTAAATAAGGTGTGACTAGTGAGTAATAGTAGAATGGAAGAATTTCCCCAATTCAAAGGTGTAGTAACTAGGGGCTTTTAGGGGCGACTGTAGCTCAGTTGGCAGCTGTACACGAATCACAGGGTCAGTGGTTCAGTTTGTGGTCCCCTCTGGATATGTGTCGGAGTGTCCTTGGGCAAAACACTGAACCCCAAGTAGCTCCGGGTGCATCAGGCGAGCACCTTGCATGACACCACCACCGTGTGTGTGTGTGAGAATGCGTGAATGAGAAGCACCATTGTAAAGCGCTTTGGATAAAAGCGTTATATAAATGGTCATTTACTATTTAAGATATGACATAAGTATAAACTAAAATAACTTTAGCTCTAAAGTAGTTCACTGAGAAGATTACTAAATGCTATTTAAACTTCTTTTCTTAAATCTACATAAAACATGCTGTCACACAAGTTTACAAACTCCAACCTATGGGTAATGTGCTTATGCTAACTTGTGGAAATGCTTTGCATAATGTTACATGCATTTTACCCACAAACCAAGAATTTTTTCCTTCACTTTTACAGGATGCTTATTTCTTTCACGAAACAGAAGGGTGTTCCTGATTGGTGGGGTTACACACTGGCCTTCCTCATGTTCTTCGCGGCCTTCCTGCAGACCCTCATGCTCCACCATCACTTTCAGTACTGCTTTGTCACAGGCATGAATGTACGCACAGCTGTGATAGGAGCTATCTACAGGAAGGTATGCAAGAAATGGTTGCACATTAATTTTCGGACCGGTTTTGTAATGCATATGCACCGATGTCGTAAAAGATTTTACTCTAGAGGAGATAACTGTGTTTTACATTGGTTTCCCCCTCATTATTCTGCAGGCACTGGTGATAACTAATGCTGCCAAACGTTCATCTACAGTGGGAGAGATAGTCAACCTGATGTCTGTGGATGCTCAGAGGTTCATGGACCTCATCACCTTTCTCAACATGTTGTGGTCTGCTCCTCTTCAGATTATGCTGGCGCTGTATTTCCTCTGTCAGGTACATGCACAAATTACACATGGATTATGGGGTCATGAATAAACCTGTGTAGTAATGAATGGACGTTACCCTCCATATTTATTTACACGTACACATTGTGTTTGTTAGACAAAGGGGAATTTTTCTGCACTTCTCTGCATTTATTTTGAAAAACATTTCCACTTATTAATTGACCGTTCTATATTTTGCAGTATCTTGGTGCTTCTGTACTGGCTGGGGTGGCTGTCATGATCATGTTGATCCCCTTTAACGCCGTTATTGCCATGAAGACCCGAGCCTACCAGGTATAAACTGTCAAATTAGTTAAATTTTCATTCAACATCACAGAAGTTTTTGTTTTACAAAATTGTACATGTTTAATATTTATTCCATGCCATGCTTTGCTATGTTTCTGTTTTACACATTCAATGCTATTTTTTATTATTACATAAAAATACATTTTTTTTCTGTGTTTGAATGCACTGATTCGTTTGCACGGCTGTAATAGTATTATACATATAATTCAACATGATTTTCAAGTTAATTATGTGGACTTCACTTTAAAGTAATAAACATCCAGTTTTAATTTAGTTTTCTATATTGTTTTTCTAGAGTTAATTAACAGAAGTTTGGATTCCTCTCATCGCCTTTGTCCTTGTGTCCCTCTTAACCAGGTGGAGCAGATGCAGTACAAGGACTCCCGAATCAAGCTCATGAATGAAATCCTGAATGGTATTAAAGTGTTAAAGCTGTACGCCTGGGAGAACTCCTTTAAAGAAAAGGTCCTGGCCATCCGTCAGAAAGAGCTCAATGTGCTGCGCAAGACGGCCTACCTGGGTGCACTGTCCACCATGGCCTGGACCAGCGCCCCTTTCCTGGTAGGCTCAGTCCACATGTCTGAGAGCTCTGTTTCTACACTCGCTGTTTTTAGAAATTAGGTAAACAGGGGTAACTGTCAGAATCAGCTGTGGAGATTGTGACCTAGCAAATCCAAACCGGCTGAAACAATTCTATGACAATGTTTATATTTATATTATATTTGTTATTTTCTGCTGATGACAACACGATTAACTTTGTTGGATTCCAGTTAGGGTTCATGTGAGGATTTAATTTGAAGTCAAAATTTATTTTTGGCAGCTGTCAATGCAATTCGCCATGTGTGGAGATCGTCTAGTTTTTGGTCAGAAATGAAAATGAGGCTTTGGTTGAAGCTAATTTAGAAACTTGATGATAAAGAGTTTCTTTGTGTAGAAATTCTTGGAGCAAAAAATATTGGGAGCAATTTTTTGTAAATACAAATATTGGCATCATGGGGATTAGCAGTCTCCCAGGTAAGTTTGTTAACCCCTATTTTGGTTTTTGATTTTGGTAACGTTTGATTTATTGTATGCAATAATAAAGCTGCAAATTAATAAGGCCACAGAAATTAAAATTATTGAAGTTCTTTGAATGAGATCACTAATTTATATAAAAACAATTCTAATAGGTGGAAGAGCTATGCAACAACAAACAGCAGTTTTTACACAGCTTTCTGTTTTTTCTTCTTTTCTTCACTCAGCCTGGAGCTTAAATTAACAAATTGCACATCAAAATGCAAGTATACTCATGGTTTTTCCGGAAAAGTGACTCTCGCAGCATCAGGATTACTCACCGTAATCTTACTGTAATCTGTAATCTTACTGTGATCAAGAAAGTTAAGAAAGTGCTGTCTAAAAGACGCATTGGGCATCGTGATAATAGTGCCACTATTTGTTGGAGTGTATTAGTATGAGAAGAATCGAGGCATCTTTTCACAAGACCCTTTTAGATTGACTCAGCATTCTTTCTTTCTTATTCAGTCCATTTTGGCTAAACACACACCCACATGTACACACACACTCACACAAATAACACAACTCTTTTTCAAAGTACAGGTCCTCTGATTTAGCCCCTCACAAAAAGTTATAGTTCTCCTATAGATGTGAAAGATGTGGTATGTTTATAGTAATATATTTAATGAAATCTGAAATCAATTTGAAAAAATGAAATCCTGAATTTTGGCTGGTCAGAAAATGTCAGTAGTTATAAAGTCTTTTATGAGATGAATGGTAGCAGCTGTTGATAATGAGGTCATTGCAGAGTCTCTGGTTCACTCAGATTAAAGCACTGACTGTTGTTCAGCTCTAATGTAAACCGATGGTTCATGATTTCTCAGCAGCCTGTTTGTTGATGCGTTTCTAGGTTTCCTTGACAACATTCGCTGTGTATGTGACAGTGGATGAGAACAACGTCCTGGATGCGGAGAAGGCCTTTGTGTCACTCTCCCTTTTTAACATCCTAAGGTTTCCTTTAAACATGCTTCCCCAAGTCATCAGCAGCATTGTCCAGGTGAGTTTTTTCTTTTTCTTTTTTATCTTACTCCCCTTGCCTGTGCTTTTTTTTTTTTTTTAGCAGATTCCATCATGTGCAAATGTTTTTATTCTGCAACTCAGGCCAGCGTCTCACTGAAGCGAATTCAAGGTTTCTTGAGTCATGATGAGTTGGACCCAAATTCAGTAGAAAGAAAGAACACAGCCACAGGTAAAATTAAGTCTAATTAACCACTACTCTTTTGATTTAGGTTGGAGAAACATTTTGTTTTGCCTATGTCCTGTTTTTACCCTTTTGAGCTCAAAGCAGACTTTGTTTGCAGCTAGGAGAAGTTTTGAAATGTCAAAATGTTGGTTTTCCGTTGTTATTTCAAAGGGCCCTTGAAACAGAAAGCTTGAGTGCATAGTCACAGCTTCCTAGTTATAACTTTCACCCTGTGACTCAGAGCCTGAAGAGCCTTTGGATGACTAATTCAGTAGTTAGGAAATTATTTCAGCCTTTTGTCCTGTCATATGACATCAGTTCTTTTGGGAATTCAAATGCTGCAGACATATAATTATAATTTACATGATATTTTCCTGATCAACAGACTTTTCAGTGACAGTTGTCAATGGCAAGTTCACCTGGGCTAAAGAGGATCCCCCTGTTCTGCACAGGTATGTCATCAAGAGCTACATTCTTCATTCTGCTTGTATTTTTTAGTGTTTTTGTTATCATACTGTAGTCTATTTTTAAAATGTGTGAATGCTGACTGTGTGTTTTTTAGTATCAATGTGATGGTGCCCCAGGGCTCCCTGCTGGCAGTGGTGGGCCACGTTGGCTGTGGAAAGTCCTCCCTGATCTCTGCACTGCTGGGTGAAATGGAGAAAGTGGAGGGAGAGGTTTCAATTCGGGTACCTTTGTGTTCTGTCTAACGATACAAGATAGTACACGGTTACTTTATTGATTTTTCCTTTAAAGCTGTGGAGGAGGCTGTGCATAATGATGACTCCATAGAAATAATCACCAGTAGTTTCAGCTCTATGGAGCAGATCAGCAGCTTTCAACAATTTGTTTGGTTTTAGTTCAGTCTCATTGCCATTGCACTCAAAAACCCACTGTACAGTACTTTACCTGCTCATCAACAAATTGCCGTTGAACATCATTTAGCAGCTACATGTAAGGCTCAGCTATCAAAAGAATTAGTAATGCAGCTTTATTGCTTACATTCACAGCTTCAGGACACTTGGTTGTTTGCATTAACAAACAGAATCTCTTATGTTTGTAAGATAGGGCATTGATGTTACGTAATCTACAACATCTCTGCATGTTTTCACAAATAGTTATCTGCACATACACGAATTTGCGGGGCAGCTGATTTCAGCTTTGGAAATTAGGAAACGTCAGTTCTAACATCATCAATGACTTGGAGAAGATAAGACACAAGAAAAGAATATAAAACTACTTATATTTTGTTATTTAAATACATATACATACACACATACTTATATTTTTTTTAAAAGATGCGCATAAATATAAAAACGTCCTTAATGGCCTGTCAAAATGTGATCTCTCATTATGTAAAGAAACATTTGTATGCCTCTCTCCTCAGGGGTCAGTGGCATACGTACCTCAGCAGGCGTGGATACAGAATGCCACGCTGCGGGACAACATCCTGTTTGGAAAACCCTACAATGAGCAGAAGTACCGCTGCGTTCTGGAAACCTGTGCATTAACCCCTGACCTGGAGGTGCTGCCTGGTGGAGATCTGACTGAGATAGGAGAGAAGGTACAAAAGACTAGCACTTTCATTTTCTTTCTTTTACTGTGCAGAGTCCCTTCAGCTGTTCTTTATGTCTGTTTTAACATCTGGCTTCAGACACTTTTTGTAATTACTTGTGTAACGAAATCTTTATTATCTGTGGTGAAAGCATCTCTGTCTCAACTATGCAGGGCATCAACCTCTCTGGGGGGCAGAGACAGAGGGTGAGTCTGGCTCGAGCTCTGTACAGTGACACTGATATCTACCTGTTGGACGATCCACTGTCTGCTGTGGATGCCCACGTGGCCAAACACATCTTTGACAAGCTCATTGGTCCAGAGGGGGTGCTAAAGGGCAAGGTGAGAAGAATCTGAATCCAAAATCATGAAATGTTACAAATCAAGCCCATACACAGCTAAATGAATTACAGTGCATATAGTACAAATTGCCGTCACTTTGAGCCCTTGTCATAATATGTAATTCCCTCTGCTGCATGGAACTGTCATGAATCTGACTCTAAAAGTCTGAACAACAACTAATATATTTTTTATTTCCAATAAGATTGTGGCTTCCAACCATTATAAAAACTATATATCTAACAGAATCTACTTGTAGAGTCTTTGGACTATAACTATAAACTGCAGCAAAGTGAGTGACAGAAATATGCTTTTTCAAAATAAGTTTTACACAAAGTGTTCATGAGCAGACGAACAAACTTGCTTTACCATGCGCTACAAGACAGCAAGCAACGAAAATAATTGTGATTAGGCTTTTTGCCATTATAGAGCAGCCGTAGTTTTTATATACAAATAACTGCAAACTAATGTTTCCATCAGCCTTAGTGTTTAGTATTAGCTAATTGCTAAAATGCTAAACTAGGATGGATGACTCTGGAATTATGCTGACATTAAATTTATATTTAAAGGTTTAGGTCAAAGCGCCACCGTGCCTGAGCCTCACAGAGCTTCTAGCGTAGCTGTAGACTCAACAGTGGAAGCTTTCTATTATCTTTTTACCACAGAGGAAGTTGTATCAGTTTATGACTGTTTGTTTTTTTATATTTATGACGCTAATTTCCCTTAAGGGGCTGGTGGAGTTCCTGTGTCACTGGTTTCTGCTAGGAAAGAGGATGCACAATATTATAGCACGAACTGTATTACTGACCTTGTAATAAAAGGTGTTATTATATTACTATATTTGTGTAGCATAGTGTAATAAAAAGTACTAGAAGCTTTTTTTTTTTTGTTCTTTTGACTCTATAGACACGTATTCTGGTGACACACGGCATCAGCTTCCTACCTCAGGTGGATAACATAATGGTGATGGTGGAGGGCCGGGTGTCAGAGATGGGCTCCTATCAGGAGCTGCTCAAACAGAACGGCGCCTTCGCAGAGTTTCTCCGGAACTACTCTTTGGAGGACATCATAGAGGAGGAAGAGGCCTCGGGTAGAGTGCCTACTCCTGTTTTGTGTGCGAACAATGAATGATTGAGCTTCTTTGTTGGCAATCTTTAATTTTGTGTTTCTCAATACACAGAGGACTTGATTGAAGATGAAGAATTGTACCCTGAAGATGCCCTTAGCAACCACACCGACATGGTGGACAATGAACCAGTGATCAATGAAGCTAAGAGAAATTTCATAAGGTATCAGAACCACTTTATATACATTGCCTTAAATATAGTTATATTGTAATTAGATGTTTTCTTCCATTTGCTTTGTGCCAAATCCCTCGCTGTACACTTTCTCCCTCCTCTCCCTTTCACAGACAAATCAGCATCATTTCAGCAGAGGGAGAAAACCTGAGGTCACGTTCAGTGCGGAAACACAGCTGCAGCCAGAGAAAACACAGTGAGCCACAAGAGAAAAAGAAACCACAAGAGGTGGAGAAACTGATCCAAGCAGAGACTTCAGAAACTGGCAGGGTCAGTTTATTAAACCTGTATTCCTTGTCTTTCTTAAGCCTATTGCTTTAATTGTTTACTTCTATTTTCAGACACACTTTTATATTGTAAGTGTTATTTACTGGGTCCACAGCCTTAAAATCCATCATGTTGTCGCTCTTGTATGTAAAATAATTGCCTATTTTTGATATTGTAAGTTATTATTTTTTCAGAAGACATTCCACTTCAACATACAGTAAATTAAATAAGACCTGAACTTAACTATTAAACCTTTTTACCATTAGGTTCTCAAAAGATTTTCATAGCATTGCAATATCATACTATTGCTATTTATTGTTATTTTATAGAAATATAAAATTCCAATTGTATTTTTATACAGTCTGTGCTCATTCTTATCTCCAGGTAAAAACTAAAGTGTACCTGGAGTATGCCAAAGCAGTGGGACCACTGTTGTCAGTAGTCATCTGTTTCCTGTATGGCTGCCAAAGTGCTGCAGCTATTGGTGCAAACATCTGGCTTAGCCAGTGGACCAATGACGCCTCAACAAATCAAACTCAGGAGAATGTTAATATGAGGGTTGGGGTGTACGCAGCACTGGGCATTGCACAAGGTAAGCATCACATCAAGCAATGAATGAGACTAGTGAATGTTTGGTGGTTAGAGGATAAGGCTGGTGATTTACTAGGTTTTGATAATGTTATCAATACGGTCCACTATATTATATTAGATATTATACTTGTATTGGTACTCTGTATCAACAAGTACTTAAATGTACTTTTACTCAATGTGTGAAAAAGTGGCATCGGTACATCCCTACATGGACCTTTACTATTGTCTGCAAACTATTATTAAGACATCAGTGTGAAATGTTTCTATATGAAAATTATGAAAAATACAGGCACTGGACTAATTAAAAAGTTCCACAAACTAAATCGCTGGCCTTATCCTTTTACTCCAGTTATGTCATGAATTTGTTGTTTGTTGTATTTATATAATTTTGTAAACACTTCCTTTTTGCACAAAGACACATCCTGTGTTTTTAGGTCTAGTGTGCTGTCACATCATGGTGCTAACATTCTTTTTGAACCTGAACAGCTACTTTAGCTACATGGTGCCAAATGCTACTTCCACGGCTTCTGGTTGCCGAGTTTGTTGCAAATAACTGAATGTATTTGCTTTGCAGGGGTTGTTTTGGTAATCTCACTGGAGGGGGGCTGCCAAAAATAGCTCTAATACAAAGACCCAAGTACAAGCACTACGTTGAATAATTAGCCTGCAGTGTTAATGCTTGTAGATGGTTTTGGTTCTAATCCCGGGTGTTATAGGTGTAATGCAAAAGTTGGTGCTGCTGTCTCTTTTTCAGTGAACTGTTGCCTTGACATCTTTACACACAGGACAGATGATGCCTTTATCTATAAGTGATTCCATTGCTCTAACACATTAAATACCCTCCTCTCTCGTGTCTTTTCCTCTACTCCTCCTCTGATACAACTTCATCCTAGGTATCCTGGTCATGATCTCTTCCTTCACACTAGCAATGGGGAACATCAGCGCAGCCAGGAAGCTGCACCACAACCTGCTCACCAACAAACTTCACACGCCCCAGTCTTTCTTTGATACCACGCCTATAGGACGCATAATCAACCGCTTCTCCAAGGACATCTACGTGATAGACGAGGCTCTGCCAGCTACTGTGCTCATGTTCCTGGGAACCTTCTTTGTCTCTCTCTCCACGTTGTTAGTTATCGTTTCCACTACACCCATCTTTGCTGTTGTCATAGTGCCCCTGGCTCTTATATACATCTTTGTCCAGGTACTCGGGGAATTTTTAATTTGCTCATGTGCCAAATGATCCCCTATGTTCCTTCTTTCTTTATTTGCAAATTTGTAAATCTTCCCCTTCCTGGAATGGCATACTGCATGCATGATGGTTTTGAAAACTCCCTCTCTTTGTTTCTTGTTTATCTGTAGCCTGCGATGTCAGTGACGAGCATCTGCTGATAATCTCAATTTTCAGTCATTAATTTACTTTACTCTCTTCACAGCTGAAATGTTTCCTGTACTGCCTACACCCTGCTTCCACACACACACTAACATATGCACACTGCCATATTGATCTATATAATGTGGACCCAATGTGCACAATATACAATATTCTCACAAATAAGGAAGTTGATTTTTATGTAATAGCATCTAAGAGTGAAGCTGAGTCATTAGTGATTCATAAACTCCATCTAGTGGTATAATAGTGTTACTACAACTTACCTGCATTTACTGGGCCTCCAAGGTGTCAGGATTTGTTTTAGGGATTACATTAGGGATTTCTGTGGTTATGCTAGTTATGCCACGAATGTGTAACCTTTGTAGAGCATGTTTTATTGTAGTAAAAATGGGGAGCATTGGGGCGAACTTTTTGTTGGATTAATGACAGTAACTGGCTGGTACTTTGTGCTATAGGATAGAGGTTTAGATTCAGTTTCGAAACTCTATAAATTTACCATTAATATTTGATATATTTATTGAACTTGATGAATCTTGATTGACATTAAAAAAAATGGTTGTTTTTCTTCAGTGTTATTAGAAAATCAATTTAGTCTCAGCGGGCTGCGGAGAGTTGTCATTACCAGAGGAGTGACAACTGTCCTGGCTTCCCACACTGCCCTGATACAGAAGATGTTATGCATTTTCTTTTTTCTCTTTGCTTGGACCACACAGACATTGCAAATATTAGGCCTGTTTGTTCAGCAGTAACAGTCACAATGGCAGCATACCAAGCCCAAGCGATTGATTAAAAATAACTTGTTTTCAGCCGTATGAGGTGATTTTCAAAAAGCCACAGTGAAGTCCTCCATGTGATTTTTATGAAATTGGCGCTGACAGTGGAATCTGCTGTGTCATTAGAAGTTAAGAACGGGACCTAATTCGTGTTGTTGTGTTGTCACGTTTGACCTCGTTCCCCTCCCCTCCCCCCTTCTCGCAGGTGTGCTGTTGTTGGTTAACTGCCTGTTGTGCCGGGCCTACAGTATGCTGCGGGCAGCCGAGCTCACGCACCGCAACTTGCTCCAGGGGGTCCTGCGAGCTCCGCAGGCCTTCTTCGAGACCACCCCCACTGGGCGGTTACTAAACCGCTTCAGCAAAGACGTGGATACTATAGACTCGCACATCCCAGACAATATTGACATATGGATGCGCACTTTCTGGTACACACTGAATGTGCTGCTCATATGCTCTGCCCTCACCCCAATGTTCCTCATAGTCGTAGCCCCGTTAATGGTGTTCTATTGGTGGGTTCAGGTAAATAGGAAATGAGTCTGCTAACCTATTAATACAACATGCATGTCTGAGAGTGTTGAGTGTGTGTACTGCCGGACTGTTGCATGTGGTTGAATTGCTGATCATTGCTGTTCTGTTGCCGTAGTTGCAGTGTGGTTTGATCGTTGCTAGTCCAGTAGTCCTAGCTCAGTCTGTTGTTTCACACAGTGGGAGCTCTAGTCAGCACTCACCACTTAGCCTGACACAAAGCATTTAAATCGAGATTTTGTTAAGGCTTGAATATACGATAAATTCTCAGACTGGGTTGATCTGGAAGCATAAAACATCTCAGTGGTTACACAGTATATGTGTGTGTACCTCTAATTCATTACTGTTTGAAGATGAAGATGTTACACTGCTCCTGCAACAGCATCATTGAGCTCAAATGTTCACG
The DNA here is from genome assembly GCF_033026475.1 of Channa argus. NCBI lineage: Eukaryota > Metazoa > Chordata > Actinopteri > Anabantiformes > Channidae > Channa > Channa argus. The sequence goes on from NC_090216.1 coordinate 15,792,923, forward strand.
TTAATCTTGTCCAGTCTTTTTTTTTTTTTAAGCCCTAGTGGCTGATTTAAAGTTTTGATGACTTTCAAGCTATTACCAGTGCCATTCAGGTTTAATGAGGTTCTTTCTGCCACGGAACCTGGTCCATCTGTCAGGTGCTGTGGTGTCAGAGCTGGCTGGAGTGTGGTAGCTGTTGAAAAGCAGTTGTAAATGGCGAAGGGTGTAGTTTTCATCTCCACACTACTGATTTTATTTATTTTTTTATAATTGATAAAAATAAGGCAAAAACGCAAATCAAGATGAATAATTGCCAATGGTGTATGGAAATCTAAAGACAAATGGTGCCTTCCTGTGTTCACATTATAATATGTAATAAGCTGGTGAGTGTATGTGGTTACATATTGGTTTCCTTTAGTGACCCTTGATTTTGATTTAGACATGGTGATCAAAACTCACTCTATACTTGGTAACAACATGGCCCAGTTTGAAGTATCTTTGATGGTTAGTAAATTGTAAAGGCTCATCTTACTCAACAGAGAGGCTGCATTTGAGCTTGTAAATCAGCAGTTTAAAAAAGAACTTTTATGATCTCATCAGCGTTATGCTGCGTTCTTGGACCTTAAGCCAAAATATGAAGTAAAAGTGACAATATCTGCTGCATTGGTTGAAATTGTAATGTATTTTTTTTATCTTGTGGGACCCCCATCCTTATAGAAGTGACATATTAAATCTCTGGAGTTTTCCTTTAATCCCAGACTGCAGACATTTAAATTAAATAATCAAACAGTCAGTGGCTTACAAGCATATTCCTTATAATTTTATGTGTTGAAAAGGTCCAGCTCACACTAGATTGTTGTAGTTGTTGTTTACTGGTAGTCAGTGAATTGATTTTAGAGTATTCACCGGATGCTTGGCTGTAAGAGTGTGGCTGTATACACACTCTTTCTGCTAGACTAATATCAGCTGTAATAACACAAGCTCATAATATTCCAATGGCTTTGTCATGGCATCCCTGCTGCATGGCCTTTGTCTTTGCTCCATCTTCGCTGCAGACTGTCAGGGGGGGCTTCTGTTTAAACATTAATGTTCCACAAATAAATTATTGCATGTAGGTAGTAAGGGAAACCAAACTGTTGCTTTTAACATTTCAAAATAATTCTAATAATGGTTCCATGTATTTATAAGACTATGATTTTTATTTTTATTTTTTATGCAAACACATGCATTATGAAAAACAAAACATCTGCAGTTAACATTCTCCATGTGATTTATATCTTGTGGACACATAGATGAAGTTATTATGGACTAAAATTATTGTATTTTATATTGGTAACTAGCCGAATTTGCTTATAGTCTTAGAAGTCACCACCTCTGAGGAAATTTGGATTATCAAAGGGCTGCAGCTGTTTTGTTCCTTCATTATTACTGTGTGTGTGTGTGTGTGTGTGTGAGAGAGAGAGAGAGAGAGTATGTATCATAATGTTTATTGACTATCTGAACATATATGACTTTTTGTTCAGTTGTAATGTTGTGTTTATTTCTCTCCCCCTCAACACCTGTAGAGATTTTATGTTGCCACATCTCGCCAGCTAAAGCGCCTGGAGTCAGTCAGCCGCTCTCCCATATACTCCCATTTCTCTGAAACCATCACTGGCTCTAGTGTAATCCGAGCTTATGGCAGACACAATTCCTTTGTCCTGATGAGTGATTTGAAAGTGGATGAGAACCAAAAGAGTTACTACCCTGGTATAGTGTCCAACAGGTACGTCTCCTGTGTCAGCCCAGTAGAACAGCTGGTGTGTTCTAATGTTATTGGAAAGACTATTTCTGTCCTTTTCAACACATCCACTGGTGTGATGGTTGAGGCCATCGCACTAGAGAAGACACTAGAGTTCACACTAGACTTCAACAAGAGGTCATCATCGTTGTCATTAACTCTAACTCTGTCGTCGTACAGGTGGCTCGGGGTGCGGATCGAATTCATTGGGAATTGCATCGTGTTGTTCGCCGCTCTATTTGCAGTGATTGGGAAGGACAATCTGAGCCCTGGTCTTGTGGGTCTGTCGGTATCCTACGCTCTACAGGTGGACTACTAATCAACTACTGTAATAAGATCCGCATGGAGCAGTGAAAATCAGGCTATCACTTTCAAGTACTAACATCAAGTTGTGTCGTCTTGTGTTTTAACACAGAAACTAAGGTGTCATGTTTTTAGCAGCGTTAGGGAAGTTACTGTATAAGGTATATTACAATGATACTTTCTAAGTTGGAAAACAATGTTTTGCACTTAAGTTCTGTCAAGCGGTCTACTTTTGTTCAACATTTACCTCCTGCTTTGCGTGTTCAAGCTGCATTGAGACATTAGGTAATGCATTATACTACTGTGTTACCAATTCACAAGTGTTGCCCATGATGATAAGCCACACAAGGTTTCTTATCACCAGACCGAAGTTTATTTCAGTTTAGTTCAGTAAGCCACAAACTCAAGCTCTGTCATCTTCTGTTTTCAGCTGAATAATCCAAAATCCTATTTTTCTGTACACCCCTTGCCCAGCACCAAATGACAAAAAGCCAGAGTTTCCAACTAGCTAGTGACATAATTGTTAGCAGCTAAAGAACCAGCTCTGACAACGTCAGGCACAATATCAGTGTTGTCTTTACAGCTTGTTCTCCTGACCCCAAGAGGCCAAAAACAATCAATCAAATCTATGTTTAATCACCAATAATTAACTTTTATTACACGCTCTTTTTCTCACTTGGTGTTGTAATTATCATATTTGTATTTGTAGTGTGGGTTGGATATTTAAAGCCACCAAAAATTGTTTTGGTAAACGTGTGCATTTCCGTTACCGTTATGACATTTTCTAGATCAAAGAACTAGTCCGGCAAATAATCTGCAGTCACTTTAAAGCCTGTATTGTTCTTCTGTAGGTAACCATGTCTCTTAACTGGTTGGTGCGAATGACTTCCGATCTAGAGAGCAACATAGTAGCAGTGGAGAGAGTGAAGGAGTACTCCGAGACCAAAACAGAGGTATGGTGTCTACCGTACATACATGAAGCGTCCACTTCTGCCTCTACACATGCATAGTATAAGATTAAGCTGGACTGTGCATGTGTTTGGCTGCACATGTAAAATGTGGTAGACTTAGAGCTGCTCTTAAAAAGTTGGTATTTACCCACATTTTTAAAAAACCGTCTTGCTGCCAAATCATGTTCTTCAACAACACAAGATCTATAAACTCTTAATTAGATCCAGAAATGTTTGCTTACCGGCTGCATAGCACAAACATGGAATTTGTAGTGTAGACAATGTAGTTTTTCTGAAGCCACCACAGCAATCCCCTTTCATAGCTGATAAAGTTGTTTTTGAGGCCTTTGGCTGGAGCATCCAGTGTGTTCCACTAGTTAAATAAATGTTTGGCAGCTCTAAAAGACGGTGTGCACACACACAGGTTTAATTGTAGTGATAAACAAAGCAGATCTGCTAAAAGCCAAGCAGGCTAATGAGTTTTCCGTTTCAAAAATGGTGTTTTCGTGTTCACAGGCTCCCTGGGAGGTGGAGGACAAGAAGCCTCCTGCTGAATGGCCTATAGAGGGAAATGTGGATTTCCGTGGCTATAGTGTACGCTACCGAGAGGGACTGGACCTTGTCCTGAAGAACCTGTCGCTGAGCGTCAAAGGAGGAGAGAAGGTGGGGTAGGGAGCAGTGAGGCGACTGTTAAGACATATGGCAAAAGGCTTCACTGATCATTGCTCTGTCTGTGTTTTCGTACAGATTGGCATCGTGGGTCGTACAGGGGCTGGCAAGTCCTCCATGACACTCTGCCTCTTCCGTTTGCTGGAAGCTGCAGGGGGAGAGATCACCATCGACGAGGTGAAGATAGCTGAAATAGGCCTTCATGACCTGAGGTCCAAACTCACTATCATTCCACAGGTACGCACTTACACATACCTACTTTCCTCTAAAGACACCACCTAATAATGTAATTTTGAACTGTAGTAATAATCTTCGTCCCAGTCAGCAATGTCTCTGAGACTTAAAATTTAAAGTGCAGCCACTGTCTAAAAGTAACTACATTACCTACAGTTGCGGCCCCTCAAAACCCTTTCATTATACTGTATATCTTACATTTTGTTTGCATAATCTATATAAAAATCGAAATGTAAAAATTTGAATTTGTAGTTTTATGTAATGTGTCGAATTGGCAGTCAGCAGAGAATCCAAAAGGTCCTTCACCCCTTCTTCAAATAATTTTGTGTAACATTTCATCGTGTAACATTTCATAAAAAAAACAAACATTTCTACAGTAGCTGACTAGTTTTACTGGTGTTGGTAGGTGATCTTAATCACTGACTGCCTGCAGCTTTAGATTTGTCATACAAATGTGTGAGTGGTATCGATCGCATCCCCTTTCTGTCCAACCACACAGGAGCCTGTTTTGTTCTCTGGGACATTGAGAATGAACCTTGACCCCTTTGAGAAGTACAGTGATGAAGAGGTATGGAAAGCTCTGGACCATTCTCACCTCCACAAGTTTGTCAGTAACCACCCGGCAAAACTGGAGCTGGAGTGTTCAGAGGGAGGAGAGAACCTCAGGTATGTTCACAGGGGGAAAGTAACACTTTCAAAGAAGTAGGCTTCATAAATTGCTCAGTAAATATACTCTTAAAAACAAGCGTATTTTTGTGTTGTATGATGCTGTATCAGCGTGGGCCAGAGGCAGCTGGTGTGTTTGGCTCGAGCTCTCCTGAGGAAGACCAGGATCCTCATCCTGGATGAAGCTACAGCTGCTATTGACCTGGAAACAGATGATCTAATTCAATCCACTATAAGGACTCAGTTTGAAGACTGCACCGTGTTTACTATTGCACACAGACTCAACACAATCATGGATTACACAAGGTTAGATACCTGTAGACATCTGTATGTGCTGATGAACTTTTTCAGCTTTCCTCATAAGACATTGCTAAACCAATTATTTAACACATTTTCAAACCAGCACTTTCACTTAATGCCCATATGTTGCAGGTTTTCTTTTCTACCTTTATTGGTGCATTGCAGCACTTTTTGGCATGTTACTGCAACTTGTAGATCTGAGACATAATGTGAATGCTTTGGTCAGACTGCGCATCATCTCTGCTGAATGCACTGTTGCATGGCGTGTGTTCCTTTACCCTAAAATACAGTCATAAACTCAACAGATCACCTTTAATAGAAAGGCTACAGTGTCCGAATACACAGATGTGCAGATATTAAAGGGAACCCCTGCTCTCTTATCACCTCTTATACACTTGCACATGCAAAGTTTTTCGTTTGTTTGTTTCTCTCATAACATAAGGCCTAAAGAAAATCCTACAACTGCAATGATAATAATCTCTATCATGTGCAGGGAAACTAAAGTCAATCGAAGCAACTAAAGAGTCCGTATAACGTATTATTTGTGGTTTTATATTTGAGTTCTGGGACTCTTGAATTTTGTTAAGATTATTTACAGTTCAAAATACTGCTCACATTGTTAATAATGACCCTTTGAGCCGTACTTAAATTAGCTCTGTGTGAATCGGTTGGTTTTAGCTCTTGTCTCTTCAGTCGAATGTTTAATATGAACATCCATCTTTACAACAGTTTGGTTACAGGAAAAATATGAGCACATATTTTTAAATTCAGTTTTTCTCAGCTAAACGTGTGCACCATATGCTCGAGCTCCAACATGGTTGATGTTAACCTATGAAAGGCAAGGGGAGTTCATCAGTGCTGCGCTCTCTAAGAAGACTAGTCAGACTTTCACATTGTAAGTAAATCGTGGTCTCTTCTCCCGTTACAGAGTGCTGGTGCTGGACAAGGGACAGATCGCAGAGTTTGACACACCTACAAACCTTATGTCAAAGAAAGGAATCTTCTATGGGATGGCTAAAGATGCAGGACTGACACAGTAGAACTGCCTCTTTCCCCCCAATGTGACAAACCAGGGTTGAGGATCAGCTCAGTTCACTTTAGTCTGACTTTGGCTGGCAGTGGACTACTTTGTGTGCGTGTGTGTGTGTGAGTGTGTGTGAGTGATGGGGGCACTTCCTGCTGGTTTTGTTTTTAAGCCGGACCCCATTTGAAGAATTGTATCATAGACCAATTCCAAACAGTTGTAGTCTTACACTACAGGACATTTACTCTTCAGTGATTGTCTTAAGTTCCTGACACTTACTGTACTGTCTTGTTGGGAAAACATTGTTTGGCATCTATATAGCAGAAAACTAATAAGTGAAAAAACAAGCCATATGTGTAAGTACTAGTTTATCCAAATCCGTTCTTTAGTGCCTTTTGTCTGAGGGATATAGAAAGCCAATGAATGTATCCTTTATTAGTTAACTAAATGGTGCAACAAAAAAAAAAGGAGGAACTTTTTTATTTTATTTTTTCTACAAAGAAAAATACTGTGCCACTGATATTTCCTCATATGAAAAACATACCCTTTTATGACAAACCTACTTATTTTTGTACTGTATCATTATTTAAACTAGTTTTCAAACATTTGTCACATGTAGGGAAGATTGCTCAGTTAAATGTGATTCTTCTGTGAACCAAATCTATAACAACTTGAATGGTGTACCACCAAAATATGACATATGTTATTGCCTTTATTAAAAAAAAGAAGACAAAAAAGGAAGAACACTGGGTGCTGTCTTAAAACAATACATTTTTAGATGTGTTAATTAAAGGTGCATTCCACAACAGATGGGAAATGTCTAACAGAAAGATGCTATGAAGTTGCTTTGTGGGAATTGTTGGAACCCAGCAAAAGTTTTGACCATGAATAAAATTCAGAATATATCAGCATTCCCCTGCTTTAATTCTGATCACTTTAAACTTTCTCTCATGAGTCTGAGTCAACCCTGTGATCAGCTTAGAAACTTCTCAAGTTTTCTTTGACCCCACACAAATAATCAGACATACTGAGAAATGGACTGAGAATGTATTTTTTCCTTTCGTCCACTAGAGGGCACTCACAGCCAATCTGGGATCCACGAGATATATGAACATTAAAGAAATCTCCATTCTTGCCTTTTGTGTGTTGTTGTTTTAAGATAAATAATATAAACTCGTGTACTTCACAAATAAATAAATTGGTAGAATTCTTTTCACCCCAATTTCTTCTTTAGACTCAAAGCAGTTCACAGATGCACTGACTAATGTACAAATGCTCCTGCAGCAGTGGAAGTTAAAACTTTGTGTGTCCACTTTTTGTTTTATATTTACTAGTTTAAATTGATGACTATTTCATGTTCTTTTTTTTTTTTTTTTTTTGAGAGAATGTGTCTCATTTATCATTTGGGTGTTGCTAGCTTTCAGGACAGGTAAACCTGATCCAATAGAAGCACACGGTGCAGCACCTTGACAGGACCAAGGAGTTCATCCGAGATCCCTGCAGCAATATGCACACACACACGCGCACACACACAAATGCAATGTGGCCTGATGTTTGACAAGAGAAGCTGCGGTTGCTTTTTCTCTGCAGTGTTCTCGAATTATTGATGCTGAGCACAGACTGTCTCCGGCATGTCAAAACTCACAGACGCTGATGGCCTGGGATGAACGAGTGCTCGGCCGTGTCCCCACCTGCAGAGCGGAGGGGAAGCGGCAGGCGTTTTGGCTCTGACCGGCTGCTGACTTGCCCCAGCAGTTTGTGCTGCGGGCGCAGAAACCAGAAGTGAGTGGAAGAATGAAAACAACCTCATCAAAGTGGCGACAAAGCAAGAAGCTCCGTGTTTTTCTATTGAGGGTTTGTCAGAGTGTTGCTCAATGTTATGTCTTGTGAAGACCAACCCGATAGGTTGTGTGGGTGGTCTCTGGCGGGGTTTGGGCCTCTCACAATTGTCTCAAAAGTTTAAGAGAAAAAACTCTCATATTTGTACATCAAACGTAAGCAGCTAATTAGGAATTAGCTTAGCATTGTGATTTAGAAACTAACAATGCTGACGAATCAAAGCTCACTAACGCGTTTTATTTAGCCTGTTTAGTTCCTAGCTCGTCCTCATCAGACACGTTCAAGCTCCCGCTCTCCCCATTGTTCCCACTCTTCCTGCTAAGCTAGCTGGCTGCTAGCAGACCGTTAGCTTAGCATAATTGCAAAGGGGTAATGCTAAACTCTTAGCCTGTTTTTTTTTTCTTTTCTTTTTTTTCTTGATTTGAGGCCTTGTGCTAAGCTAAGCTAAGCAGCTGCTGGCTCCAGCTTTATATTTAATGTTTAAAAGATATGAATCCTCATATTTTGAACCACAAACTGCAAAAAATTCTGAACTATATTTTTACCTTTTGATGCTTCTGTTGTGTTTTGTGCTATGCTGTTTACAGTTATATATCTATATATTTCATTATTACATATTTGATCATTTTGAAATATGTGTGTGTGTGTTTCTACACATGTTGAATTTAATTCAATTTAATTTTGTTTAAACAAAATTCACTGGTTTTGGGCAAGGTAGACTTGGGAAAGTTCCCACTACATTTTACTTTTGCTGAAGCTCGAAACCTCAAATAACCTCTCGCCTGAGGGAGGGCCATTGGATTATTTCGTGCTTTTCAGGGTTCCTGTTATTCAATTTCATGGAATGAACCTATCATTTCCTCTGTATTTGTAGCCCTGAGATGTATCCGTCCTCACCGGGCTTTGACAGGAGTTTATTAATTCTGCTTCAGTGTGAAGCGTTTCATTTGTAAATGACAGGTTCAGACTGTGCGAGAGTCGTGGGTGGTGAGCTGACTTCTTCCCGTCCTGAGGAAATGACAGGATATCTTACTTTTTGTAACACACACACACACACACACAAAATAAATCTCTTCGGCCCTTAGGAGCTCCTAGAACATTATATCTAATGAAAACAAGGTTTTTGCAGGTAGACTGTACAGAAAGCGAATTAATATGGTCAACATTGGAGGCTGGGTTGACAGAAAAGATCCTCGTACATTCAATAGCTACTGCAACAGGCTGATCTAGGTAATACAGACTGCGTGAGCTTGTTTGTAATTGGCAGTGAAATGGAGCAAATATAATCTTTCCTACAGGATCGAGACCTGCAGCTCTGGAAGCTCAGCAAGCTCGAGATAAACAGGCTTTATTTATTTGCTTGTCGTGCATACACACACGCTTATGTTGTGCCAAAAATCATCATGTCTGCAAACTCTCGCACAAACACGTTGACACAGCATGGGTCGACTGTTATTGCGCTGGAAGGCGGTCTAATAGCTCCCCTGTCCTCGGCTGAACTGTGAAGGAAACCAATCGAAGAAGTTTACACAAGAAAGGAATGAGCGGTGCAAATTATACCACCACCTTCATTCATTAAACGCTCTGCCAACACACACACGCCCACTGTGGAGCACATCACCTGATCTTCAAAGTATATATTTTTTCAAGTTGCATTGTCCTCATCTCACCTCTGCTGGCCTACCAGGCAGATTTGAGAAAGGGTGTATTCAGAACTGGGAGTTGTGTTTGCTATTTTAAGTCTGAGCTATGAAGCCAAACTCCTGAAGAATCTCTAGCATAAGGTGATAACCTGTTGAATTTGGGATTTTCTTATCAGTCTTTTGTGATCGCTGCCAAAGAATGTCCGGGGACGTGTGTGGCCTGAGTCTGTACATTTTTCCAGTAAACCCGTTCAAAACGAAATACTGTATAGAAAGACACGCTGTGGAGAATGTCGAGAGCGTTCAGTGCAGTGCTCAGGGATGAATGTCGAGGGGAAAAGGAGAAATTGTTGTGCAGCAGCCATCACGTATCACTGGTCAAGAAAACAGTTTTGTTAATTTCCAGCTACATTTCAGGACATAAAACAGTACAGCTATGGCAGTGTGCATGTTCAAATAGACATACTTTTACTTATCGTGGGCTTTTTTTTCTTTTTTTTAGGTGTTTTCACAGTGCAGCAGTGGAACAAACAGGAGGAAGAAGTATTTAAACCCTTAAATTATTTTACTTATTTAAAGTATTTTTTTCATTATGAACAACCCATTTATAACATGTATTGTGAAAGAGTAAGTACAACTTTCTAATATTAAATATAACACGTATTTCTAGAGGTTGCAATTAGAAGCCTGTATTAGACAAGAATGGGACAACATTCCTATTCCTAAACTTGAGCAACTTGTCTCCTCAGTCCCCAGACGTTTGCAGACTGTTATAAAAAGAAGAGGGGATGCAGCACAGTGGTAAACATGGCCTTGTCCCAACTTTTTTGAGATGTGTTGCTGCCATAAAAATTTAAAATCAACTTATTTTTCCCCTACAATTATACATTTTCTCAGTTTAAACATTTGATATGTCATCAATGTTGTATTCTGAATAAAATAATCGTTTATGAGAGTTTTAAATGATTGCATTCCTTTTTTTATTCCCAATTTGTACAGTGTGCCAACTTTTTTGGAATCGGGTTTGTATATGAGATACAACTTATGTATGTTTAAAATAAGGGAACGTACTCAGTGTTATTCAATGAAATTTGAAATACAAATACTATACAAAAAGTACATACAGGCCTAACCGGAATTCTTTGTGTTATCCTGAAACAAACATTATGATTGTTATAGATATTTCTGCTAATTTCATGCATGATTTCCACCGCCTCCTATCCTAATGGTATCAACTACACTCTGAGCCATGTCTCTTTTCTCGCCAGTGAAAATAAAATTCACACTTCAACAGGTTTCTACAGTAGATTGTGTACCTCTGCAGTCAAGGGACATTTAAATGAAACTCTTAATAAAACCATTTCCCTTTGACTCGCTGCTCTCCGTGCGTCTTTGCGCAGAGTGCGCTCCGGCGCCTGCGGAGCCCTTTAAGGGGTTAAACGGTGTAACCAGCAATACTTTTAACAGGCAGGTGCCCCGCCAGTCCCAGCCCAAAGCTCACCACCGACTCCTAACTGTCTTGAGTAAACTTGGCAAGTCGTGGTAACGGCGATGGGTGCAGATGGGTGGTATAAATAGAGCATCACCGGTGGGGAAGTGGGATAACAAACTCGGTTTATCGGCTGACACGTACCGCCCTGACTCGTAGACTCTCACACGTGCGATTCGCTTTTGATTTGTCTCTTAGTTTTACTTACTTCTATCCTAAAAGTAGGGGAAATCGTTTCCCTGCTCGATCTCGAAAATCTCCTCAAATGTTTTGCTTTTTCTCTCCTCCACTTGTTGAGTTGTGTTCAGCACTGGAGATGTGGTGGATGCTATTTCCAAAGTGGATCTGGTTCCTGGCGGGTACATCAGTGTGGATGGAACTCCAGGTCGGAGGTCTGCCCCACATCACCTACTCGCACGCGGGCATCTGCCCAAATGACATGAACCCCAACCTATGGGTGGATGCTATGAGCACTTGCACACGGGAGTGTGAATCAGATCAGGTAACGTCTTCGGACAAACGTTTCATCAGTCTCCGTGTAGTTAGTAAAGTAATTTAATGCCGTTTGTTTATGTTATATAACTTGAGTTTTGAATGAACATTTTAGTGGGTTGTATTCTCTACACTGCTGACAAGACAGCGTCCTCCACGTGCATTTGTCATTTCTCGCTTCTCTTGCAGGAGTGTGAGTCCTTTGAGAAGTGTTGCCAAAATGTGTGTGGGAATCGGAGTTGTGTGGCAGCCCGGTACATGGATGGGAAGAAAGGCCCAGTGGGAATGCCCAAAGAAGCCACGTGTGCCAGCTTTATGTGCACCCAGCAGGGGTCTGAGTGTGACATCTGGGATGGCCAGCCAGTGTGTAAATGCCGGGACCGATGTGAAAGGGAGCCTCACTTCACCTGTGCCTCCGACGGTATGACCTATTATAACAAGTGTTACATGGATGCGGAGGCATGCTCCAAGGGCATCATTCTCTCTGTTGTCACCTGCCGCTTCCACCTCCCCTGGCCCAACACCAGTCCCTCGTTGCCTCAAGCAACCACTTTTCACCCTACTACTGCTCCCTTCCTTTTGACTATTCCACCCCCCACCGAGCCTCAGCCACCTACCGCCGTAAGCAGCCCCACTCACCAGATTGTAAGTGTGGGTGACACAGCCAGCTTCCTGTGCGATGTGACAGGTCGTCCTCGGCCTGAGATCACATGGGAGAAGGAGCTGCCTGATGGGGCAGAAAGGGTGATTATGAGCCCCAATCATATGCGAGGGAATATGGTGGTCACTAACATTGGTCAGCTGGTCATCTACAATGCCCAGCCACGTGACTCAGGCATCTACACCTGCATGGCCCAGAATCCCTCTGGATCACTACGGGCCAACCATCCACTCACCGTGCTGCCCTCCGCGCCTCCAAAAGCAGCCCGATCTAAGAACGCGACTCGCTGCCTGCCCGAGGAGTGCGCGAAACCACCTGATAACCCGGAGGATTGTGGGAGTGAGCTGGAGAAAGTCAGCTGGTACTACGAGCCAAAGACCAACAACTGCTTCTCCTTCACCCACTGCCACAGCAGCAGTCAGCAGCTCAGGAAAGTCTTTGAGAACTATGAGCAGTGCATGCAGTGCTGCGGCCCAGAATTGTCGGGCCCTTGCGGTCTCCCCAGCCTGCAGGGCCCCTGTAAGGCCTATGAACCACGCTGGGCATACAGTAGTACCCTGCGGCAGTGTCAGTCCTTCATCTACGGAGGCTGTGAGGGAAATGAGAACAATTTTGAATCTAAAGAAGCCTGTGAACAGATGTGCCCCTTCCCCAAAAACCACCACTGCAAGGCCTGCAAGCCAAGGGGCAAGATAGTGACGAGCTTCTGTCGGAGTGACTTCGTTGTCCTGGGTCGTATGACGGAAATCACCGAGGAGAAAGACTCTGGCCACGCCCTTGTGACTGTGGAAGAGATCCTGAAGGATGAGAAGATGGGTCTGCGCTTCTTTGGCAAGGAGCCTCTGGAAGTCACCTTCCTCAACATGGACTGGAACTGTCCTTGCCCGAACATCACAGGTGTTGCCGCCGAAGGACAGGTGATCGTAATGGGTGACGTTGAGGACGGCATGGCAGTCCTTCAGCCAGAGAGCTACGTGGGTGTTTCCAGCACTCGGCGTGTACGGAAATTAAAAGAGCTCCTCTCCAAAAACACTTGTGACCTTCTCAAAATGATCACCAACAACCCTGAGTAGACTTATAATGTGTAGATAAAGTTTAAAAAAACCCGACTCGACCGCAACACGCTGCCACGTCCGGAACGCTGTTGTGGTTTGACTTTTACAGCATATTCTTGCTACATTTAATGGATTTCTCAGTGTTTTCCTGATCGGGCACCGTGTCATTTGGCATTGTGTGTCTTATTGTGATCACAGCTGAGCTTTTCTTTTTACGGTGCAGTCGTTGGTGTTGAGGCTTGAAATACCATGCATGTGAACACGGGAGACATTCATCAAGATACTCTTGTTACCTAAATACCGCAGACTCCGTCCTCCTTCATGCCCTCTCTTGCCTCCTGCAGAAATGGAGGCTGCAGACTTGCACCAAATAACGAAACAGACATAATTAGATTTTCATGCCTATACTTTAACTGTGATCCTTCTTTTGACTTTTCTATTTTGCCAGCTTCATTTTTTTCTTCCCCAACTAATGCTTTCACTGACAGAAGTTGCTTCCCTTTCACACATTTACTCCCAGTTTTCAGCAGCGCATGTGCAGGGTTTTGCACATACGCTACAGAACAAAGGTATAGTTGGTTCATCCAAATAAATGAGTTGTAACATATTTTATTAATCACCACATTTTCTCTCAATTGTTCATTTCTCCAGTTTCATATATTTATTATCATGTACGTTTTTGTTGTGGTTGTTTTTTTACTTCACATCCCTTTTGAAATTGCATTCTCCAATATTTTTCTGTGCAACGCAGCAGACGAAGGTAACAAAATACATTTTCTGTGTATCTCTACATTAAACAAGGCTATTCTGACTCCACTACATCAATGAGCAAATATCTACATTTTCTACTCTAGTACAATTCTAAATGTAATAATAGCAAGATTAGAGAGAACCAATCAGCTCAGACGTTACTCCCCTGTCCTTAAGCAAAACTCGGGTACATGTGTAATTAGTGAAAACACTTCCAGGGTGGATACTGAAGTAGTTTCCACAGAGAGGCTGCATCTACTGTAAAACACTGAAACACCCCTTTTTCGCTCCATTAATCTCACTGTCTGCTTTCTACCAATAAAGTGGTTCCAGTTTAGAGCTGACCTCTCTAGCACTGGTGTGTCCAAATAATTTTGATTTGTTTATGATTTATGTATTTAACATAACATAATAAACCAGCACTGATCCACAGCAAAGGACAGGGAGAAAAACATGTCAAGTACTTTTACGTTTAATACTTTAAGTAAATTATTAATCATGTAATTACTTACTCTTACTTCATTACGAATGTCAGTGTGGTACTTTTACTTTTACTCGAGTGTATTTTTGTATATTTGTGTATTTGTACTTTTACTTTTAGCCCAGTTCTTGAGTACTTCATTGACCACATGTGAAGAAAATAAAGATTTTGTAGTTTTCTTCAGCCTCCTTTTATTGATCAAAATTTTGCAATTTTCACTTGTATTTTCACTCTACGTCTGGCTGATTTGTTTTCCAACCTAATACCAACTTGTGTGGCTAAAATCTTTTTAAGCTTGGTTTTGTTGCATCTGTACCTACTGGAGAACTGAGAGCAGCTGCTCTGTGTACCTGTGTGGTTACTCTGACAGGCTGTGATGAAAGAGATTTGGGAATAGCATGTCCCCAGCCCACCCAGCCTTCCACCTCCTGCTTAAAACCCCCCAAAACAGAACCAATCCAGTCTAAAGACCCCTGTGGCATTGTAAAAACTTCACCCTATTTTGCTTTGCCTCCATCATCCAGTCTAATTGGATAAGGAGCCCAAGCTGTAAACCTAAGATCCAGTCCCATACAAGAGTTATGTGTTTCATGTTGTGCCAGCCGGCGTCTCTGGGTTACTAGGAACAGGCCTTGGTGGGCTTCGAGGAGGGTGTTCTACTTCCCAGATGAGATTCTGTTTCTCCCATCCAGAGCAGCAAGGGAGGCGGGAGATGGGCCCGTGTACGACTTTCTTTTTCTAGCCAAACCACCAGGGAACTCAGACCTGCACTTCAGCAGCTGTTGAGAAGTATTAGACCTGCAGCACCTTGGATCATATCAGAAAGTAAAATAAACAAACTTCATATCAAAAGTGTCTATCAGCCGTTCTTAATAAGGACACAGGTTTATTAAAATTAGTAATGTGCTCACTTTAGTGAATAAAGTTTTTCAACCTTGAAATGCTTTGGAAATCACCTGCTGGGAAAAATATATTTATTTAAAGTCTGGGGCAATGTCACTTAATCTCAAGGTTGCATTCTTGTAGGTTACTGTGAAAGACTATGGATTGCAATATGTCAATGAGTGTCCTGACAAAGACATAGAATACAATTAAAGGATTAAGAGAATTTATTTGTATTTATATTTACAGTAGGATATTATAAAGTTATACATTATTTTTACAAGGTACAGCATATTCATGTTAACTGTTATGGGTCAATATCCTAAGTGCAAATATGAGAAAAGTAATAACTGCAAATATGGATATTTACAAAGTAATGTGCAGTTGTCTTCATTGTTTTTTTTTTACAATGAAGTACAGCTTACTTTTATCCGGGGCGGCAGTGGCTCAGTTGGTAGAGTAGCCACCTACCGACCATACGGTCAGAGGCTCGAGCCCCCGCTCACCCCAACCACATGTCCAAGTGTCCCTAGGCAACACACTGAGCCGAACACTGACACCCCAACAGCCCATTCCCATCCTCAGTCGCGCAGTGCGGGTCCCAAGCCCTGTAAAAATTGGGGAGGGCTGCGTCAGGAAGGGCATCCGGCCTAAAAACTGTGCCAAATCAACATGCGGACAATGATCCGCTGTGGTGACCCTGAACTCACGGGATAAACCTGAAGGACAAATAAAAAACGCTTACTTTTACCTATTCAGGCATCTAGTAATCACTGGATCTTGTTGAGAGAACTCATCACAAAGTGACTATTATTATTATTATTATTTTTGTATTGAATGTCTTTATTAGGTTGTGACAGCAGGAGATGTGGCTGAGTGTAGAAAGATAATTAAAATATTTGCAGATAATGGCTGGTGTTTTAACCGCAGCATGGAACACTTCAACAGTTCAACCTTTTTGGCTTAATCAGTGAAATGAGTTGTAATTTTAACGTTATCACTGGGTACATGTGAGCTCACCATTGTCTCTCTAATGTAGTTTGAATAGAGTCCAACTGGGAAACTTTATAGCATTGCACCTGTGAATGCAATCAACAGTTCAACTGAGGGAACTAGTTCAACTGTCAAAACACCCACAAAGGCCATCAATTATTTTTCTCATCAGATTTCCCAGCAGATGTCCATAAAAAAAAACAACAAAAAAAAAAAAATAAAAACACTTTTACCACTTCAGTGCATAGTCTAGGGTCTACAAAAGCACAATTTATTATCAATTAAAATTCAGCATATTCGAAACATGTGTGATCCTTATTTTTCAAGCTCTTTTATGCTTTTCTAATTTGAGCCGGGCCAACCAAAAGGGTACAGGGAGTTATGCTTTGATATGCTTTGCAGAATTTTCACTCATATTTTTTCTCTCCTTCCTCTCCTCTTTGTTGATTGGATGGGGTCATTGCGTTCATGAGCTCAGTTCACTCAAGGCAAGAGGAGTCGGTGTGGTCCATGCGAGGCTCCGATGTAGACCTGCACCAGGTAGAAAGGACACGCACACAGCACAAGCCTACGACAGTCAAGCCAGTTAGAGTCGGCCGTGCATTTCTATGCGGTGCCTCCAGAGGAGATCGGACGGTAGCACCTGTGTAACAAATCATCTAGGCGGGTGGTTTAAGACCTCTGATTCATGACCTGCATCTGTTATGGTCATATCATTTGGAGCGTTGATCGAAGACATACAGTAGCCATTCACACGCTTTTCGCTGGAGATGAGCAGTGTCCCTTAGCAGTATTTCATCCCTGGGCCACAGCAGCTGAAAGGTTTGAAGCTGGTAGGTGGTAGCCGTGGAGGCTGACAGTTCAAATCCTCAGTTCTGGAGGGAGAAATGCTGTCACTTCCACGGCTCAGAGTCAGAGCTGGCCTCTGAGCAGGGCCCTTCACACACTAACCCTCCTTCATCACTAGTGACCGACATTGAACATGTAATCAGTGCATGATTGACAAAGGCAGGAATGTTGAGCCACTTGAAAAACTATCTACCAACCAAATCTGATCTGTTCTGTTCGGGTTTTACACTTGCCAAAAATTGTAAAAGTATTAGTTATCTAAAGCGGGTTGGATAAAGAAGCTTGTATTTACTAGTGTAAACCTGACCTGGCTAGTGCTCAGCGGTGCACTGTGTCTGCAGTGCAGGTAAAAAGGATTTGTATTTGAAGAGGTTGTGTGAACCACAGCATCCTCTGCTGTTGGCTAAGGCCTGTGTGCATACAGCTGCCCTCTCCCATACTTAAGAAGAGTGACCACATCTTCCCAGAATTGCTTTTTCCACATGCATCAATAAATCCTAAATCATATTTACATAAGTCAGGCAATTCAATGACATTCCCCTGAGTTTTTTTTTTTTTCTTTACCAGTCCGTTAAGAATAATGCTGGATGCCGAACTACCTGTCTTGCAGAGACCTGCAGGTTTGGATTGAAAACACTGAGCATCCATTTCCCCCTGAACTCTAACCAGCTGCTCAGTCCTGGCAGAAGAGAAACCTAACACTGCCATCGTACAGCATTTTTTTTTGGGTGCTGTTTGTTCCAAAAAGTTCAGTTCAGAGGCCGATTGCTTAACTAAGGCAGGTATTTCACAAATACCATTGAATTGTGTGGTTTCACTTTGATGTTAGAAGTTGTAATAGGTAAATACAGCTATAGAAGAGTAGAGTTATGTCTGGGAAATAACATGACATAAGGGCGGAATATGGCTGAGCCCCCAGTGATCATGTCATCAAATGATGCAGTAATCCCCTATGTTCACTAGATGGCAGCACAGTATCACCTAATCTGTTAACCGCCAACGTTACATGCAGAGGATGCACACAGTGGTACAGGACTGTGGCACCTTCTCCGTTCTTTTTCTCACAGACTCACAGACAGTGGCCCCCTTCTCAGAGCGTTATTACAGTGCAGGAACCCCCCAAACAGGGATTTGCTGCTGCATGAGTAGAAAACAGCCCAGATAATTGACTGTGTAATGAAGACACTAAAGGCCTCTGCCTCCACATCAGCTGCTAGATAATGCTTTTTACAAGCTTTCACCGTAAACCAGTTAGTGGGCCTGCGGTTCACTTCCACTGCTGCTGCTGCTGCTGCTGCTGCTTCTGTCTTTACGTAATGAAAAGGCTTGGACAACATATAAACACACAAACACACACACACACAAACTGCAAATTCAGCAACTTTTACCACTCGGAGCAAAACAGTGAGTGACTGGTGAAAAGTGCTTCCTACCATCATTTCTTTTCATGTCATGTGATAACGAGATACCTGAGCAACACTTTAAAACACAGTTTACTGTGCTTGGTTGACTGAATACATCATTGGCATCATTACTTTTATTCATGCATAATTACATCTTTAATATGGACGACAGTAAGCATTAGCAAATGTGTATTTCACATTAAACATTTCATTTAGGGCAAAATGTCATGGTTGATTATAAAGGTACAATGACATTTATTGTCATTTGACCAGAGTTACATTAATACTGTGTATGTTACACAGATGACGAAAGGCATGTGAATGTGTGTATCCTGCAGACGGTTATGTCCAGGGTGTGATGCCATCTTCATGCAATGTTGGCAGCATGGAAAAAAGACGAAAACCCCCCTTATTCCAGTTTAATGTTGTTCACACATTATTTCAAGGTGGTTGGCATCAGTGGCCATGAGTTAAACCAGCTGTATTACTGTTAACAGTGGATTTTATTTGGACGTAGTTGCCAGTGGAGGTGCATTTGCAGCCATTCTCACAAATGTTTGTTGCTCACACAATAGTCCTTTTTCTCGAGTTGGCAAATAGTGTTTTAATGGGGGCTGACGTGAAAGGCGATTGTGGTGCAGGAAGGTAGAGCGTTCGTCCACCGATCTCATAGTTGTTGGCTCGATCCCTGTCTCCTCCGGTCACATGTCAATGTGTCCTTGAGCAAGACACTGAACCACAACTTAATTGCTCCTGGTGAGGGTGGGCCAGCTGCATAGCAGCTCCCCCATAAGTGCTGTGTGTTATTGCAAGTGTGAATGGGACAATGAGAAGCAGTGTAAAGCGCTTTGAGTGCCAATAATTCCATTTACCAAAGAGTTTTCTCGCTCAGCTGACATGAATGTGGCGTATGCCAATGTAAATGTGTGATCTCTCACTCAAAATACCTGTGGAAAAAACTGTACATTATAAGTGTGAGTTTGAAAAAAAGCTCCACTCTTTTGGTGTTGAAGTAATTTGACTGAATGTTTAGATGCTTTAAAGAATTTTAAAAATAAAATGTGATAAAGATGAGAAGATATCAGCTTGAATAAATCACTGTATGAATAATCACTCAACAGTGCCATTTCAACATTTCAATTCAATTCAATTCAACTTTATTTATATAGCGCCAATTGGCAATAAACTCAACTCAAGGCACTTTACAGAATAAAGTCAAGACTATAAAGTTGTATAGAGAGAACCCAACAATTCCCCCTGGAGCAAGCCCCAGGCAACAGTGGAGAGGAAAAACTCCCTTTAACGGAAGAAACCTCCAGCAGAACCAGTCTCAGGGTGGACGGCCATCTGCACTGACCGGTTGGGGTGAGTGGAAAGTGAAGAGAGAAAAGAAAAAGAGCAACAAAGCAACCAGAAAACATCGGGCAAGTTGGTAGGACCAGTAGCTGCACACTGGAAAACACACAGCTTCAAAGCCAGGGACACCTGCAGAAAGGGACAGAGTGAGGGAGACAGAGAAGGAGAAAGACAACTACAGGAGAAAACACACAGAGTTAATGACATACAGTGGGGACAATTGTAGGGTGAGAGGAGAGGAGAGAGGGACAAGAAGAGGAAAGGAGCGCAGTGCATTGGGGGGTGGGTCCCCCAGCAGTCTAAGTCTATAGCAGCATAACTATAACTTACTATAAGCTTTATCAAAGAGGAAGGTTTTAAGCCTAGACTTAAAAGTAGAGAGGGTGTCTGCTTCCGGAATCTGAACTGGGAGCTGGTTCCACAACAGTGGAGCTTGATAGCTAAAGGCTCTGCCTCCCATTCTACCTTTGGAAATTCTGGGAACCACAAGTAGGCCTGCATTTTGAGATCGAAGTGGTCTACTGGGATGATATGGTGCTGTGAGATCTTCTATATATGATGGAGCCTGAACATTCAGAGCTTTATATGTAAGAAGCAGGGTTTTAAATTCTATTCTAGATTTAATTGGAAGCCAATGGAGAGAAGCTAGTGAAGGTGAAATATGATCTCTCTTGCTAGTTCCAGTCAGCAGTCTTGCTGCAGCATTTTGGATTAATTGCAGGCTCTTTAGGGAGTTACTGGGGCATCCTGAAAGTAGGGAATTACAGTATCCAACCTAGAGGTAACAAATGCATGGACCAGTTTTTCAGCATCACTTTGAGACAGGATGCTCCTAATGTTCCGTAGGTGGAAGAAGGCTGTTCTAAAGATTTGTTTTATATGTAAGCTAAAGGACCAATCCTGGTCAAAAATTTTTGCATTTCTGTTCATGTGTCAGTTAAACAGACCAACATATGAAAAAAAATGTTTAAAAAGTTTAAAAAAAAAAACAGTTCAAAAATGCAGTGGATATCTTTGAAAGCTACATCCTTTTTGTACCAAGTTACATGTTTGTGTTAACCTTCCACTGCATCTCAGCAGACCAGTGTCCCAGGAAACATGAATACTGAGGGGAAATTTACCCTAAAGACAAGAAGTTTACACAGAACAGAGACTGTGGATTCTCTTCCAGTATAGCTGCATGAAAACGACCCCTTTTAAAAGCCAGAGGAAAAACAAGAGGAATAATTACAGAATGCCAGACCTGTTGCAGTGTTCACACTGACACATTGTGACTCCATCCTTTTGTGACACCTCTGTATCTGGTGTTTAATCTAAATTCAGATGAACTCATGTATTTGTTTTTAAATTACTATGTCTGAGGAGATAAAAAAAAAAACAAGAGTGCATTAGTAGTAGACTTTGGAAGCTTTGGGTTTTTTTTCTTTTTTCTTTTTTACCTTGAACAGAACCAGGCTAACTGGCTGCTTCCTGCTTTCTTCTACAACCTAAGTCACTGTACATTAACTATGCTCATGTTTGTGTTTCGGATTCAGAGAATCATCTTTGCCTGTTCTACTTGTAAGTAGTGTCTATGTGTGTGTTTTCAAGGGAGGAAGGGGAGTATTGCTGCATATGCCAGTGCTCACCCACTCCTTTATAGTGTTTTATTTTTGGAACGGCACACAGGCTGGTCAGGAATAGAACAGCAGTCAAGTGGAATGGGTTGACGGCCTGGAAGGCCAGTCTCTCTCTGTCTCTCATTGTCTCCCCTCTATCCCCTCTGTCCAGACAGGGAGCAAGCTCGAGTTGCCTGAGTGTGTCTGGTCTAATCACTCACACTGGCTCCTAGAGCCACCGTGACCTGAATCCATCCCTTTTCCTTTCTTATGCAATGCCTTCATCAGAGAGAGAGAGAGAGAGAGAGAGGCTTGTGTTCTAAATCTCCACTGCCCCGCTTCTGTTGCATGTATTATGCAATCTGCTTTAGAACTTTAATCAGGGTGCTGGCAGACCACAAATGCACACAGGGAAAGTGTGCGTGAGAGGGAGATCAATACATGATCTATAAGCAGTGTTTACACACTGAGCCATGTTCCACACTCATCTTTACCATCAGACACACTGCAGTGTCAACACCAGAGCCAAGATGCCCGTTTCAGCTTCAGACTCGAGCCGTATGAAGGGTAAACTCGACACAAAGTAAAAACACGCCCGCTATTTTTGGATCGGTGGAGTTGATCCACCTTGATCTAAATCTGCGTGACATAATTTCTGATGTAAGTTGGTCTTGTTAATTGCATAAAGAAAAGGTCATTTCAGGGCAGGTGCTAGAATTACAAAATTATTTTAATTGGTTATCAGATAATATATATCTTTACTCAACTAGTATTTGTAGTATTGTTTCTGCTAATGTTTGTTTGTAGATGTCCCTTTCTAAATATGTTTTTGTGCTTTGAAACAGTAGCTGCATTTTACAGTTATACATGCTGGATAAATGCTATTTAAAGATTGTACATACAAGTCATATGTGCTACATATTTTGTATGTGAAATATGCAACTGTGCTGGAGCCGCATATATTCTATGATCCACTGGTGGAGATAAAAAGGTCAGTAATACTAAAATAATAGCATGACTGTTATCACAGCGGTATAAAATGGGGAAATTCTGCATAAAAAGAATTACTTTTGATTCTAATTTGAAGCTAGTGCTAAATTATTCAATGATCATTTAGTCAAGTGACAATTACCCATAGAGATTACGTTAATGCGATAATTATTTAATCATTTATGGAGCAAAACTTTTGCTATCGGATTTCTGTGGGTGATAATTTGTTCACTCTTTATTTTGTCTAACTGTAAATTGGGTTTCTTAGGGTTTTGCATCATTACTCAAACTAAGGAATTTAAAGATTCACTTTGTTTTGTGCTAAAAAGTCAGAGTACAGAGTCAGTTTATCAGTGCTTGTTTTCTCTCACAACAACCAGATTCCTGCTGCAGTTTAAAGCAAAGTTAATAAGAGGAGGGTTTGTGGGCTGTCAAATCAAAACAATGAGCTAAAAGGCACTAAAAGCAGAGAGTGTCTGTGGGACGGTCACTAAAGCTAAAGTTTCTCACTAAAGTTATTTGATTCATTGCTAATGTAAAAATACTGATTTGTGCTGCTTTAATTTTGTTTCGTGCAATGAAACGTGTCATATTTTCTTCCATTTCTACTTTTACTTAAAAGAAAAAATAGATATAAATCATTTGCTCAACCAATGCTGATTCCACCCTATTTGACAAATCAGATCATTTATTTTAATTAGTCATTTAGTAAAAATGGATGTAAACAGATGCCTGCAAACAACTGCTCGCTGATCACTAAAACATACACAAATCCTCTAGTCTTAATCAGTGCTGAGTTATAATTGGAAAATAAAGTATGAGACATTTCTGTTTCATCAAAACACAATTAGCCGAGTGTCTCCAGCCTCCAGACTGTAAAAGCTCTCTGCTTTGTGTTGGCGGAGAACTTCATTAATTCCTACATGATGTTGATCTCAGCTGAATCCTCTTCCTCTCTTGGCTCCATTGTTTGCAGGCTCTGAATAATTTGCTTGTGTTAAAGTGGAGCAAAGCTTTTAAACCCAGATTTCCCTCGCTTATCCTGTCGTTTTTCCTCCTTCCCTAGTTCATCTCCCTCGCATTCTTTCAACCCATTCATCTCTCTATATCAGTGTCTCTCTATCTTGTCAGACCCACCTCCATCCTCCCTGATCTGGGAGAGTGGTATCTCATGAAGCATCTGCTGCGAAAAAACCCCACATCACTTTAATCTTTTAATGACGCTTCAAATCTCTTGTTGGTTTAACTTGAATAAATGTAACTAACTTGTCTCTTACACAGCTCCACTTTCTGCTAGTTATTACTTTAATCAAGCTTATTTGTAGAGAGTGTCTGCCTAAATGTGACGTATTTGTTCCAAAGCCCTGACACTCTTTTCTTGGCTATCATTATTGAATCTGTACTAATTTTACACTTTTTTACCTACTTTGGCACTTTTTGCCACTGTTTTGATATTTATACATACAAAAATAATAAGCAATTAAATCCAGTGCTGTATATAAACTTTCTAAGTAAATGGTCTGCACTTACTGTATACACCGCTTCTCATTCACCCATTTGCACTCATACACTGATGGAGGGGGTGCTATGCAGCTGGCCAACACTCACCGGGAGCAAGTAAGTTGGGGTCAGTTTCTTGCTCAAGGACACTTTGGTATATTACCCGGAGAAGCCGGGGATTGAACCAACAACTGCAGGAGGGTTGGACAACTGTTCTATCTTCCTGCGCCACAATCGCACAGTTGTTTGGTCCCTAAGGACCAGGGCGAAGCATGGACACCCCGCCCCAGATAAGGCTGAGTAAATGCTGGTCATATGTGCACTGCTGGCAATCACTGAAACACATCATTTCACTGCATTGCAATTACCACAAGATAAAGTCCCAAAACTTGGTATATTTTAAAGATCTGTCGGTCGAACACACTAGGAGCTAATGGCTGAATAGGAAGAAGAGCCTTCCATTGGATAAAACACACTTTATACCATATTTCAAAGTGCTTTTTTCTGTCATTATACATACAAGGTGTACAACAAAATTGCATCAGATGATCAGATGGAGGGTTAGTCCTGAGCCGCCGCCACTGAGCGTGCCGCCACTATGGGCCCAACCTGACCTGCTCCCTAACACACATGTTTTTAGTGATAGGGGAAACCGGAGAACCCGGAGGAAACCCATGCAAACACACGGAGAACATGCACATTGTGTGGATGTGAACTTTTAAAAACTGAAAATTTATGACCTTGTACAAGTAGAATTCATGGCAAGGGGCGGCTATAGCTCAAGGGGCGGCTATAGCTCAAGGGGCGGCTATAGCTCAAGGGGCGGCTATAGCTCAAGGGGCGGCTATAGCTCAAGGGGCGGCTATAGCTCAGTTGGTAAAGGCAGTTGCTTACGGATCACAGGGTGAGTGGTTCGATCCCCGGCCCTGGCTATATGTCGAACTGTCCCTGGGCAAGACCCTGAACCCCTAACAGCCCATTCCCCCTCCCCAGCGATGCAGTGCCGGTCCAAGCCCGGTAGAAATTGGGGAGGGTTGCGTCAGGAAGGGCATCCGGCGTAAAAACTGTGCCAAATCAACATGCGGACAATGATCCGCTGTGGCGACCCCGAACTCACGGGATAAGCCGAAAGGAGATCATCATCACAAGTAGAATTCATGGCAGAGCCACTGTTTCGGTTTGTATTCAATTGCACAGGTGGTCATAATTTTATGCCTGAAGATCATTTTTGTGAATATGAGTCTGTTTTATAGATAAAATGACACAACAGTTGTTAAAATGAGGTACATGTGCATTGCTGCATAACAGTAATAATAAATGAAATCACAGCATAATGCTAATAATACGAAAATGTATATCAAAGGAAATTCTACATATAGTAATAACTTTGTATTTGAATATCCTGCTAAAGATGAGTAATTGATCAGTTAGTTGACTGACAAAATATAGCTCACTAACACTTGTGATTGCATGCAGCACATTTAAATGTTCTTTAAAGACGTCTTTAATGTTCATGGGGGAAGTAGAATTTTAATGTTATTCTTGTAGTACCACATTTGATCACTATGCCAAACTGGCAGCAGTGTTGATACTGCCACACCATAGCCGGCTCCCTAGGTCCTTCTTGAGAAAGAAAATATTCTGGCACAGAGAATTTTTTTTTTTGTTGACAGGAATGAATAGAAGCAGCACCGCAGTCCGAAACTTCACCAACAGAAAGATCACAGAGTCGAACCCCCCATGTAATTACGGCTCGACACCAAATGTGTTGAAAAAATAAAAAAAAGAGGATTACCGCTTTAAATTCTCTGTGCACGTGTTGGTGTAGCACTTACGAGTGTGTGTCACTGTGTATTTTAGGGGGTTCTCTATTTGCTTTATGACACTGGCGCCAGTTCTCAG
This sequence comes from Channa argus, assembly GCF_033026475.1. Taxonomy (NCBI): domain Eukaryota; kingdom Metazoa; phylum Chordata; class Actinopteri; order Anabantiformes; family Channidae; genus Channa; species Channa argus. The sequence goes on from NC_090216.1 coordinate 15,818,708, forward strand.
GCTTGGCACAGGAGACAGCATTCACCTCACATGACCAAAGCCTCTACTCCACTAAGCTTCCAGAGGACTAAGTGAAAGGTAGAGAGGGATGAAATACAAGGACAGAGACAAAGGAGCTTTTGGGATGGGGGTGCGGGGGGGTGCGGGGGGATGGTGTATAGAAACCATTAAGGTTTAAAGTACAAAGGCATGAAGTGATCTAAGAAGTGAGCAAACCGTGGGACAGGAAATCAAGGGCATTAGAGAGGTATCAGTGGCAATATGTGCTTGGGGGTGGGGGTAGTGTGAGGTCGCAGGGGTGGATTGGGTTAGGGTGAGGAGAGCGAACATGGGTGGGGGGGATGTGATAGGAGGTGTCCCTAAAGTACATAGCTGCAAGTAGACTCCTACAGTTGGATGGAGCCCAGGAAAACTGTGCCTGGGTACATGGTGTACGCTCTCCCGTTTCTCTCTCACACATACACACACACACACACACACACACACACACACACACACACACACACACACACGGGCCAGCTCACCAACACTCCCACGCTCAAATTTGTTCAGAATTGCTGAGACATATTGACACAAATAACAGTCTAAACACAGAAAACAATCTTTTAAGCCATGCATACTTACACTCTCTCTCTCACACACACACACACACACACACACACACACACACACACACACACACACACACACACACACACACACACAACAGACACAGCTACTGTTTACCTCATGTACAGTAAACTATAATCAGTAAACGAAATCCAATAAATAACTGCTAATTGAGCAACAAGTTCTGCAACCACTCTTCTGATTGGTCATAAAAATCAGGAGATCTGATCAGAAGGTAAAGCACCTAATTATCGTTTTAGCAGTGTAGGAAATATCACTGTTTTCTTGTGTGTTATAGGAACAAATCACATAAGTGAGCAAAGCAGTGAGCTGTATGAAAGTATTTGGTCTGGTTGGACTGTGTTAAAAGGAATCTCGAATCTTAAAAAAGGGAACCTTAGAGTAGAGATGGGTTATTTACATCAATGAAGAAGAGAAACAGGTGTAATTATTGCCTGGGGAGGTCTGACAGGTTCCTCCATCCATCCTGTTTGATTTTGGCCTCTTTACTGCAACGCTAAGGGAAAAAAAATGAACTAACCCCACTCTATACACTTGTACTAATGTGATTTAAAAAAAAAAAAGAGGACAGTGGGACGGAAGATGAACAGTGTCTCCACTCTTGTTAGATTTGGTCGGCAGCCACGGCCTGAGCCGATGCCACAGCAGCTCTTCTCCTCCCCGTCGTCTGGAGTGGACTCCCTCCCACTGGCCCCTCCGGGGCAGCCTGATGAAACTTAAATGAGTCTGTCTTAAAAAGAAAAAAGAAAAAAACAGAAAAGAACTCCACTCCATTAGAGATTTGCAGTGGCACAGCACATTCACTGGGCGCTGACAGTTCTGTGTGAACACACCAAGCAGTGGCATTATGGATCCACAGACAGACTAACTGCAGGGAGGCCGTGCTGCATGAATACAGATGCAGACTTTCTTAAAACAAGATAAGATGAGTCACTGCCTTTTCATGTTTCTCATCTCATGGGAGGCTGCCAATATGAATCTCTTCGTAATCCCTCGTTTTCCCACTTCCCGCTAATCTAGGCCAAACTTTTTCAGTCTGTAGGCAATTCTCCTGTGCGTTGATTCCGGCTGCACCACAGCTGATGCTAATGGCTGATGTTTAGGGATTTTAGGAGTAAAAAAGCTACTTTTGAATAACTATCACATGTGCTTTAAAGCATCAGACCACTCAAATTACAGATTTTACTTGCAGTGGTCTCTTTAGTAGCTTGATGGCCGCCCATCAACTGCAGGGTGTGAGATCCAAATACATGTTGTGACATTGCCTAAGTTCATTGAAACAATGCTGCAGCAAATACGCGTGTGGTACAATTTGATACGTTGCATAAAAAGTACACACTGTAGCTTTAAACTAGAAGAAGATGGCCACGAGAACTCTCCCATGGGATGTTCTACTTTATAACTAAATGTTCCACATGTATCAAATACAAGAGGAGTGTTGAGGCTTTAGAGAGGTTTAAATGCTTCTTAAGGAGATGAGAACAACAACACTAAAAAAAGACAACCCCAAACGCTGCGTATCATTAATAATAAATTCAATTATAATATAAATATAACAAATTTACACTTTGAGGGCCAGTCCCGACCCTGGTCAATTGGAAAAGGTAGCAACAGGAAGGGCATCGGGCATAAAAATCTGTGCCAAAATCAATGTGCGGACCCGACTATCCGCTGTGGCATCCTCTAACAGGATAAATTGAAACGAAAATTGGAACTTAAAAAACAAAGACTGAGATTTTATGTGCATATTTTGAAAAAAGCCATCGTTTCTGCAGGCAGCACGGTGGGGGAGTGATCAGTTGTGCTGCCTCACAGCTAGGTTTGCTTTCTGTGTGGGGTTTGCATGCTCTCCCCGTGCTTGTACTGGGTACTGCAGGTTCCTCCCGCAGTGCAAAGACATGCATGTTCGGTTAATTGGTGAATCTAATTGTCCGTAGGTGTGAATGCGAGTGTGTGGTTGTCTGGAGACTGGAGACCTGTCCAGGATGGACCCCACCTCTCGCCCAATGACAGCTTGGAAAGGCTCCCGCCTCCAGCACCCTGATAAGCCTTTACAGATGAATCTTTTCTGCCACCACTCAACTCAACAGTTAATCACAGACCTCACAGTAAACAGTTTGCACTGGATCCAGCCCTGGTCTTCAGTGATAAGCTTGTGAGTGTCACTTCCTCTTGTGTAACTTATTGTTTCTGCTTATTCCACCATGTTTTGATTGTTTTATGCTATTTTGCTTCCCTGCTGTGTTGTGGTGGTAAACAGCCTTTCTCTCTCTGCTGGGGCATGTATCTTTAAAAAAAAAAAAAAAAAAAAAAAGCAAAAGGCTGTGTCAGTTCTTCCATCAGACCTCTACTTCATTATTTTGCCGGTTTTGCTTTGAAGTAACCCTAGGTGGAGGCATTCCGCACTGATGGGGGGGGGGGGGGGGGGGGCTCTGCTGTAGTGCTGCTTCACACTCGTGTGTAACAATCCCTTGTTAAAATGTTATCTATCTGATGGCTTTGTGTCGCAGTGAACGGGCAAAAAGCCGGTTGTCTCCATCTCATGCTGGCAACATCTTGCCACGCTTCCTCCAAGGTTTCCAAGAATCTCAGACAGTCTCTCCTCAAAGGCATTTATGTAGTTACACTTGGCTGAACACATAAAAAGCAGCACAATTTATTATGTAAAGAATTAAAAAAAGAAGGTAACAGAGCTGTTTACACGCTGTTTATTCTCACCTCAGCATACGTAGTTCATCTGACCAAGAGGGAACGAGGGGCTGTTAGAGGATCCAGTAAGCGTAATGTGCTCCTTAGTACTGTTAGTGACACAAATACACTTTAATTCAATTACAAATTCAAAAAACCTACGTTTTCCCACTTAATAATTCTTTACACTCGTACTCCACAATATTTCAGAGGGAAACATTGGCCTTCAAACTACACAATAAGCTTTAAGCTAATGATTGTCTTTTGAAAGCGAATAAAAGCTTTTCGTGCACAATGCAGATTAAACCAGTGGTTCCCAGCGTTTTTGACTTAAGATTCTTTACAATAAAGCATCAGACACTTTTCAAACTAACAGTAAATAAGGGTTTTTATAAAGCTCGATCTCAAACAGCTACAGCAGTAAAATACAGTTTGTGCCTTTGCTGCATTTAATATTAAAATAACAGTTTTATAACCAAAGGGGACGTTTTATTTCAGACTTTGCTCCTGCTGTTTTAAGTACCTAATCCTGAGAGAACATTCAGATAATGATAAGCAGAAATTCAAATGCAGGCATCTGGCTTGTAGTATTTTTTACATCATTGTTACATTACTGTTACTGTGATATTGTTACTTCCTGTATGTAAAAAAATATCAAAGGCCTTTTTACATATGTAACTTGGCTTAATTGCCCGTTAAACATCTACTTTAATCTGCTGAATTCCACATAGTTATCATTTATGTGACAATTTTATTATGACAAAAGCTTTCTTAATTTTGGCCAATTTACTATTATCAGGCCCACAGTTATTGGGGTGAGCAAACTACTACCTATTAGCAGGTCTGTAGTTTTATTATTATTTTATTATTGCAAATACAAAACTACCAACAATAACAACATAAGAACAGGATTGTCTCCATATTCAAAACTGTAGTCAAGGTGGTAAATCTTTACCGAAACCTTGACCTTCCTAAAGTAAGTCAATTTGTAGCTCTGTATTGTATTGTCCTCTGTAATGTACTGAAATAATAAAGTAACACACTATAAAGAAGCCGCCTCCAGCAACAGTGATCATGACTTGCTCATCATTTGCTTTAAAGGTTGAGATGGGGAAACACTGAAGGGACTAAATATTTGAAGTCAGGATCAGAGATGGAGGTCTTGAGTGCTGGTGGAGACATTTTTTAGCCTGTGAGAAACAGGCTGACAGACACGTTTAGATTTAAATAAATAATAAATATAATATGTAACAGATCACTTTTTTTGCGTTTTGACTAACTTGACAGCATGACAACAAAATAGTAGTGCACAGTAAACCACTTACTGTGCCTACTGGCAGGCAGAGTAGGGAGCTACTTGGCCATATCAATGGGATGATGAAACAGAAAAAAGACACATTTGGTTTCAGGCAGCTACACATCTGAGATTTACTACAATTGATAATGTGTGTATGAATTTACCAGCAGTGCTTGTCCATTCAGACACTGTGCCGATGTTTGTCATCACACATTAAACCCTCACACACAGTCCTGATGACTCACCCGTGCCCATTCTCCCCCCTGTGCTATATCAGGACTTATCTCTAGGCTTCAAACAAACATTAAAAAGTCAAAAGAGGAAAGAGGAGGAATACATCTTCTGTGTGGGTCTGCGTGCATTGGACCATCCGCAACATAACTACTGCTGTGCACACTGTGTAAACTGCGTGACGTCAATGAGGACACGTCAGAGCTGGCGAGACACTGGTTATTTGCACACACTAGTGCTCGACCCTGTTGTTTTCAGTCCCTCAACTAATACAGTATTTGCACAATTCATCAGTCTTCATCAGTGTGACCTCCAACGGCAGCACGGTAGCACCGCTCCACTTGTGCCACGTCCCTACATGAGCCCTCTGTCTGACTTGATTGGAAGCAATAAAAAGGATTTCACTGATTGCACCACAAGAGGGATTTGAAGTTAACAACAGCACAGTAGTCCGTAAAACCCAAAATAAATCATGGGCTGTCAGAATGTGAAATAAAAGTTAAAGATGGAGGCGCAGAGGAAGACAATAAATTCCACTGTTTCATTTTAAACTCCTTCTTGAGCTTATTTGGCCGTGGGTTAAACTTCGGTACAGCTCGGAACAACAGTGCTTCCAGCATCTACTTCCCGTCTCCTGCTGTGTTCCAGTGCTTACCCACATCATTTCTCCAAGCCTACATAGTAAGTTAAAGGCTGCTTCTCCAAATCAGCTCACCTACTCTTTTTTGTGTGACCAAAATACACTGATCTCACCCTTGATCTTTCTCACAGCCAGATGTCTGTACGAGATTGTAGAAAAACAAAGGACATAATACGCAAGGTTTAAGTGTGGATTTGTTACTTAAAGACCTGTTGTTCGATTCTGCTCAAATCCTGTTCCCTGAGAAAAGTGAAGCTGCCTTAAGAGAAGGACATTTACTGTGATCTGCGCTGCCTTGTGACTTTTACTGCAATGTGATTGCATTGCTGCTGCACTTTGACTTTGAAATGCCAACGCGGAGAGATAAAGTTACACTGCAGCACTCCCTGTACTGTAGGTGGGTTCGTGGATCCACAGCATTTTAATGGAGTCTTACTATTCCGAGGTCGAGGCTATAACCTGACAGTAATGCTAACTAGTGTTATACATTTTTAAAATGTACCCTTAGACTCCTCCGGACCAATATACGAGGATCTAAAACTCCAAAGCACACATATATTATGTAGCAGTGATTTCACCTCTCGGGGGAAACACAGTTGTGATGATACTGATGGTTCCAGACAGAAGGTGCAGAGTTACAATTACTCACCTGTCTTGTCATTAACTCCTCTCTCATTGCAGACAACGGAAGTTTTCCCACCTTTTGACCCGTCGATCATCTGCGTGCCTCCTTTTGAACTGGGCCTATCCACATTTTTACCTAAAGCCTCATCTGTTCAGTCTCTGCGAGACACAGCAGTATACTGTACATTTCTTTATGTGACTCTTTCCCACAAATTAGACTGAATTATGCTTCACCCCTGAAATGACTAAATGCCTGGTGCTGTGTCTGTATCTGTGTCTGCAGTGGAATTAGAAACCTACTGCTTTATCTAACATGTGTATCAATAAAACATCAGTAAAAACTGATCGGAACTCCTTATCGCACAGAGAACCATAGAGCAGACATGTTTCCCTGAGCTGTCAAGTCCTTTACTTGAAAATCAGCAGAAAAATAAAATTCAAATAAGCCATGTTTCCATCAACTGAGCTGAAGGAAATAATAGGGTTCCTGACAGTGCATCCATTAGAAAAATTGAAAGAATTTTGCAGCCACTGATTAGCAACAGACCAGATGTTATTTATGCTTTTCCGTCAAGATAATGTTTTGCCATATTTTATATCTGTCAGTGGAAAGAAATAATGTTTACATATATGGGCTGTAGAGTCAAGATAGGCATGTTATATATGGTTCAAACAGCACGATTGATATGGAAGGTGGACTGATTGAGCAAACACCATGTGCTGGGATGAAATGGAATCTGTGCCGCTGTTCTGCACGTAAATGACTCATCGTATGGATTAAACGCCAGACTTTACAAAGTACAGTGAAAACAATTCTTCTCTCTCTGTAACTTTTACTGTTTCAGATCCTCAAATAAATCCCCAAATAAAACTAAAGCAGCCTAAAGGTTTTAAGGGGCGAATCAGCAATTTTCAACTTGCTCCCTATGGCTTTAGTTTAAGGTATAAATATACACTAATGCTTTTAAACTTCTCTCTGATTTCCCTATTCTGAAATATGACTTCATCTGAACTGAAGGTTCCTCCAAGTCATGTCCTCTGGAGGCATTTTTCAGACAACTCCTCCAATCTTAACACCCAAAGATGTTAATTGTACTAATGTAACCCTCTTGTATGGATCAGTGAACTGTTTATTGAAATAGAGCCACCATGTACCGAGGCAGGCGTCTGTTAAATTGCATTCTAAACACTCAAATACCGGTCTGCTGCATAAAGGTCCTGTGTTTTGTGAAGATTTCCCAAGCCTGCCTCCTGTAAAACTCTGAAAGCTTTAACTAGTATGTCATGATGTCACGTAATAAGACCTATATCGATTTTTCACAAACAGCACGAAGGACTTACTCTCGGATTTCACAGGAGGACAGTCTGCCAAAAAACTGAACTGACGTTCATCAGACTGGGAAGGTTAAAAAAGCAGTTTTTAGGCTCTGGGGAGGCTCTGGGTCACCAGAGTGAGAGACATTACTATATCTACCAAGGGACAAGATTTGGAACAACACCCATAAGGGGCCGACCTTCCACAATTAGTCTGAGCGTGGTCACAACCCATTCAGGAAGCTACAAAGGATCCAAGGAAAACATCCAAGGAACTGCAGGCCTCTGTCACCTCAATAAAGGTCAGTGTTCATCATTCCACTATTAGAAATAGCATCATGGGAGAGTGCTGATGTGAAAACCAATCCTAACCCTGCAGAACATTTTAGAATTCTGAATTCTGATACAACAGAGCTAGATGACCCTCCAAACTTTTATTCTATGGAACATATGCATCAAAAGACAATTTCGCTGGAAGACAGGGGTCCTGTTAGGGGTCCGCTGAGCAAGTTCTACTATCCCAAATACAAAAACATGCCTACGTAAATTGAAATACTTTAATTAGTACAAATTAATTGAAAAAAGTTTAAATCAATTAGATAACATTAAATAAGAGATAACACTGTATTTGGCTAATCTATAACTTTCTTATGAAAGTTATAGATTTCTTTATTAACATTGCAAGGTCTGGATATATACTCACACATAAGTTTTGAACATGGGAAAGCAACCCTAGTCATCCCCATCACATAGGTACACCACCTTTAAAAGCACTCTTATGGGTTTTTTTTTAGGGCAACTGCTCACATACAAAAACACGCAGACAAGGACAAGCGTTCCCTGGTAACAGAGGATGGGTGTGTGTGTGTGTGTGTGTGTGTGTGTGTGTGTGTGTGTGGTGGGGGCAGGCCAGAGGGACATGTGTTTGTGAAAAACTGTTGTGTGGCAGTGAAGAGCCAAGCAAGTGACAAACCATTTGAGATTAATGAGCGATGATGTGCTCAGAAGCGACGAACTTCTTTTGTATTTTTAATGTGAAGCTGGACTAGATCACTTTGTGTGGTGGTGGGTGGATGGAATCAGAAGGAGGCAAATTCAATATAAAAAAATAAAATCTTGAGTATGTGATATTGTTATACAACATTTCAATGGAAAATATGGTACATACAAAATGTAGAATTCAAAATACAAGGGGAAATGTAGGATTTATTTTTCTTTTTACCTCTATAAACCACTAAAACATTATCATATTTCATCCCTTTTTTTGTTTGTTGTTATGTCTCTCTGCTGGCGACCTCATATCTATCCACTTCTCATCAACTTACTATCTCAGAAACACCTGTAGGGATTGTCTTGTGGATTTCTTGTGAGACCTGGATAACTGCAGACTGATTTGCCTGATCCCTCAGAGTCACTGTTGCTTCCCACAGTCTAATAGACTTTGGTGATCTACTCTATTCCAGCTGTCTAACTACATTATTGTTATTGTGCCATTAGATTGTTGCTGTGCTGGTTTTCTATTCAGTTGTTTTTGATGTTTGATATTTGTCCTCTGTTGCTGCGGCACCGTGCGGTAGAATATTTAATACTTAAGTCTTCATTACATATGGTGAGAGAAGTGTTCAAACTTCAAACATCTCAGTTAGTGTTAAAAGTGCTTCTCCTCTTTGCTGCAGTGTTGCTTTGTGATTTTAGCTGATGAGTATATTGTGACATCTTACTCACTGCACTTTTCTTTCCATACTTGCCAGTCTCTGCATTTTCTCTCCTTTAACTCATTCGTCGCTTGCTCTTCGCCTCAGTTGCCCATCAGCGTCACTTGTTACCGTGGGAAGAACAATGCTGACATCACACTCATTATGCAATTTCATCAACTTTAGTAGAGAGCTGCTTTTTTTAGCAACTGCTTAAAAAACAACGGGTCATTCAAGCCTGCACATCTGCACTGTTTTTGTGTGTGTGTGTGTGTGTGAGAGACTGCAGTGGTGCGTGCATATGCAACTAAGCAAATCTGAATGTTTATATCTGATACAATTACCCGGAACAGAGTGTGTGTGTGAGAGAGAGAGAGTAATAAATGACCACAGAGAGTAAGAGAGAAATGCTGCAGTAACCCAAGGGCAGACTGCTGTTCAAGTCGAGGAATGTTGTTGCCTCCTTTTAACACACACACCACATCGGCCACAACTTTAAAACCACTGACAAATCAAGTGACATTGATTATCTCATTACAATGACACCTACAGGGATGAGATTTATTAGGCAGCAAGTGAACAGACGGTTCTTTAAGTTGATTTGTTAAAAGCAGAAAAATGGGCGACTTTGACAAAGGTCGATTCGTGATCGATGGACAACCTTATTTCTGGTGTGCAGTGCGCAGCAACTACAAAAAGTGGCCCAAAGAAGGTCAACAGATGAACCAGTGACAGAGTCATGGTTGGCAAAGGCTAATTTATGTGCCAGGGAAGTGGAGGGTGGGCCTGACTGCACTGATCCCACCGAAGAGCTACTTTAGCTCACAATGCTAAAAAAGCTCAACACTGGCTGTGATCCACAGTTGTTAGAGAGTTGTCACAGAATGAATTACACCCTTCAAATTTGAACTAATGTATGAAGTTAGCTCTGTGTGTTTTCTCCCGTAGTTGTCTTTCTCCTTCTCCGTCTCCGTCTCTCTGTCCCTTTCTGCAGTTGTCCCCGGGCTTTGAAGCTGTGTGTCTTCCAGTGTGCAGCTACTGGTCCAACCAACCTGCCAGATGTTTTGTTGTTGCTTTTGTTGCTCTTTTTCTTTTCTCTCTTCACTTTCCACTCACCCCTACCGGTCAAGGCAGATCGCCGCCCACCCTGAGCCTGGTTCTGCTGGAGGTTTCTTCCGTTAAAGGGAGTTTTGCTGGTGTCTTGGTGACAGATACCCAACAGGCCAGAGTTGTTTGGCTGTAGAGAGCTAGTCTTAACCATTGTAACTAGGTTAGCTCTCTACAGCCAAACAGCTCTGGCCTGTTGGGCCTTGGTCTAGTATAGTTAGGTATAGACTGGGGTACCTAACCTTAGCCCTTATGACCTTAACCTTAAGTCTCACAGCACCCTCATATCCCAATTGATGAGGTGAATGCCACATGCCTCAGTGTCCTGGGTTTGAATGTGGCTCAGGACCTACGCTGCATATCTCCTATCGTTTCTGTCCGCTGTCTACTGGTAATTCTAATGAAGACAGAAATATACCCCCCAAACAACTTTTAAAAAAACTCTTAACTCTAAAACAGCCCTTTAAAATTGTGAGGACCAGTCAAAAGTTCCTTACAGCAATGGCTTTGAACATTTGAACATTTCTCCACACAGCCATGCACAAACGTGGACACAGTAGATGACAAACAAACGGCTTCCTCGACTCGTCAAGGTTGGCTTTTGTTGCACTAAAACATCTTTGTCACGAGGGAGGTGGAGCATCCCACTACTATAATGCTATGGGTTCTTAGATGCTGTGTCACACACAATTAACATATTTCTTTGACTGAGCACATAGAGACTTTCCATGTTGGGAACTTGTGTGTCTCCCTGCCATGCAGTCCCTGGAGTGCTGATACAGAGAACAGTCTATCTCTCCTGCTCTCTCTGCTTCACACAGACAGAATAGAAAACAGAAAGAGACGACTGGAGCTGAATCCCAATATTCCTCTGAGGCTGGCTCCTTCCTGTGCCGAGCTGCAGGCCCTCAGTGCCACAGACAAAACAAAGGAATCAAATAACATCTACCTTCTTTGTCCTTTCTATGTGGCTAACCTTTAACCTGTTTGCCCAGAAAAGCATTTAGGGCTTTTCCTACCATTATGTTCTATTATATTCCATTATATACCACATTATTTTTTTTTTTACTTTGGCTCAAGAATTATCACTGGCCGTGTTTACATGCACTTAAGTAACCAGGTTTTTCAGAGAAATCCACTTTCTGGGGTAATCGATCTTCACATGCACCAAAAAATCTGTGTATACATGCAACAGCAGAGTAATCTGATTTCTCCTCCATTTCAGACTTATTTTGGAAGCCTGACTCACAGGCTCACTATGGTGTATACATATATATATACTGTATATTATGGCTGTCACAAATTTCTTTGAATAACACTAATTTGTGCAACACCTTTAACGCAGGCTCTGTTCCAATGACCCACCGTCTCAGTGATGCAGCGTGAGCGGCTTAGACTAGAAATACACATTGAATTTTATTTTACTTGTAGAAGGCAATAAGTGAAATTAGTGGATGTGAACTTATAGTGTTGATGGTTCAGTTTCTCTGCTGTGTGTTCTCTGTCTAACACAGAGTGGAGCAGCTCCTCCAGTGGAGTTGCATCTTTCAAAGGGAGGAGTTGCGCAAGTTAAAAGTTGATAAAAGTAAGTTTGACCATCCATAAAGCTTAAACATGCATGAAAAATGGTAGTATCAGCTCTGGTGGTCTCCATCATCTGTGTGTTTAGTGAGGTTGTTAAAAAAAATCATTATTTGCTATTAAATAAGACAAAACAACATCTAACACTTGATTTTTTTACAGTTTAAGCTTTCATGTAATTAATAGCTGATCAGGTTCTGGAGGTCTCAGCGTTCAGCAGCCTCCACACTAAACCAACTGTACCTGCTCAGAAGTGAACCACATCCGAGAAGGAAGACAAAAGAATTAACGATTGGTAGTGAGTGATTTTTATACTTCACTGATGAATTTGATTTTTTTTTTGTTGAGTTTAGTTGACTTTGCTGTTGTAGAAATCAGTTCCTTAATTTTCACTCAGTTGTTTGTCTTAAGAATCTCAAACATGCAAGTTCTCATGCAGCAGAGTTTTTAAGGTGTCACTCTACCCAGACGACACTTAACTATAGCATGTTCTAAAAAGAAATCATGGCTGACGTGATCTTCTACAGCTCAACAAATAAAACCTATTTTGAAAAGTGTCCTTTCGACTTGAATCTTGTCAACAACAACTCAATTATTTGCTGTGACCCCCTGTGTTAAAACAAAATCTGCTGGATGCACATATCCAGTTCATCCATGAAAAATTCTTAATACTCCTGCTGTGCCAAACACCCTCCAGTTATTCACAAGCAAAAAGGAAATATTTGAAAAGTTCTTAATAAAAAAACGACTTTTTAAATATTCTTTCATGACCTTAGACTTCTCTGGTGAACATGCCTGAGGAATCCTACTATTAGGTCCGTGACCACCGTCTAGACTAAGACTGTCCTAAAAAAAAAGCTTTTTTCGATCTTGTGATCTTTTCTGACCTTGTGAAACATATGACACTGATCTTCATATCTTTATACAAGACTGCTTTTTAAATTCAGTTCTTGTGATTACTTTAAGAGCCCTGCATGGCTTGGCACCTTTAGAGAGCCACTGCACTGAAACCTCACCAGTGGGTCATCCAGCTCCTCTAATCAGGGCTTGTCGATTTTCTGCACCTTAGACCGCGTACGGCAAGTCGATTAAGCAAACGTTGACCTGGTTATTGAAAACTTCTCAGCTAGTCCGAATCATTTCATCATATCTCCAATAGAAACACACGTGCAAGACACACACACACACACACACACAGGCGCGCATCCTTGGAGTGAAATGACCAGAGATGCCCTGTTTTGCAGCCTCTATTAAGGCAAGTGATAATTATCTCACAGCAAAATCAATACTCCCAGTTCCTTTCAGTGAAAGAGGTGGGGAGGGTGTGGGGGCGGGGGCTGTCTTGTTTGAGGTAAGAGTGGAATGAGCTGTGGGACTCTGCAAGGCACAGCCTGAAAATAAGATTTATGGAAAGGTTGTGTTCATAGCTGATTGGCTCTAATTGACTCCCAGCTAAGCAAGAATCCCATTCCACTAAATGAGCCAGCGATCAAAATCAGATTCATTTATTGTCTGGCGAGCACATAGAATCCCTCCACTGCTCAGCAGAGATAGTTTCAAGCATTTTTGTGTGTCTTTTTGGGGAGATAAATAAAATCAGCCATTATAGGAGCTGTGTGGCTGAAAATTAGGGAGGAGCAATTAACAACTGCCTGGTCAGGACCTGTAACCTACAATGGGGACTTGAACTATAGACAGACTTCATCAGCTTATATGGAATTTGGCCTGTTGCTTCATCTTTGAATATGTCAGCCTTTAAAAAGCATGAATAAATTGTGACTACAAATACTTAACAGTTCATACCTAATTTTGTTAAGCTTTACAGATCAGTTAGATTTCATTAAAATCTATTTTAATAATAGCACAGTTCCAAATGTTGGTACTAAATAAATGGTCAGTAGTAGTAATAGTTAATGTTTATAACAGCCATTTTGTAATAAAATGATTTTAGTGTGATGATCCAACCAAGTCAATATTTGTTTTTAACCTGCCATCCACAAAAAATATTACTGTAAAAGTTATATCTGCTCAATTACAAAACAAGTCATGCATTCTGTACTAACTCATAACTTGGTTTTCTTGGTTTTCTTCAAACAGTGACCAAAGATTTACTGCCACCAAATATTATGTCATATTACTGTAAGTGTGGTGTTTTTGAAGGTGAAGGTGGTGTTATATTAAAAATAAGCAGAATATTTTTAAGCTACTGCTTAAGCTAAACAATTTTGGCTAAACCTTGTCCCTTATAAAAACAGTTGGTTGATGATGGTTAAAACATCATTTGTGACATATGAGGAAAAACATCTAACATGTTCTGTACTGTTGCACATCCACTGTGGATGAAAATACTATAAATAATGTATAATTTACATAATAGATACAATAGATGCCACTAAATTTTAAAATGGTTCACAACACAGCACAAACCTCTTCTTTGTATTCTACATGGATTCTGCCTAGATAATAGAATGTTGGTGGCTAATGGTGAATAAATTACATTTTCATCTAGTCCTGCTCTACTCATTAAAACATGTCGACTGATGCCTTCATAACAATAAAATATGATCTGTAGGAAATTTAACACTTCATAAATGAGGAGGAAATGGAATTTAGTTTAAAAAAACCCTTTTGAAGAGCCGGTTTGAAGGCACGGGGGGGGCTAAGCTCTAGATTCTGGCTTTCCCACTGACATCAACAACTGTTTATGCTGAATGTGCAGTTAATGCCATCAAATATGCGTTTACACTATCATGCTAAAATGTTAGGCCTTGAAGTCCCACCATCCTCACAGCTACTGTTTTGCACATTTTCCATTACTGTGTTGCATATGTACTTATTGTAAACATTGGGTAACTGAGTTCTGCCAAAAACAGATGAAAGGATTTTTATTTTACACTTGCAGACTTTACCTAGTCAGATTGTGCTTAGTCAGATAGTCAAGGAACCAGGCTAGAGCTTAACGGGTCCAGATTCTAAACTGCATACCACTTAATGTAAGCTGATAGACTGTGAGTCTCTGAGCTTCAGCTTTGTTGTCTATCTGAATAAGAATTAAAAGAGAAATTCAAGCAAATATGTCCCTGGGTGCTGACGCACATTCACAGAGCTGACAAAAAGATGAACCCTGGAGATTAATTTGGGATGATGATTGAAAGGAAGAAGTCTTAGGGTTATTTCAAAGCACTGACGTCACTGTTTTTTTTTTTTTTCTTTTTGTGCTCGGGGTTCATAACAAATGTGGTGCAGGCGGTCAGTGTGTGTGTGAATGAGAAGCAGTGCAAAGCGCTTTGAGTGCCAATAGCTAGAAAGTGGTGCTTTAAGTGTAAGTATAAGTGCAGGCCATTTATAATTTCGATTTACATTCGGTATTATATTCACTTGTGTGTTTTTTATAAAATCCCGACACAAGAGAGCCTTATGCTCCATTTCTTTTCCTTCCCTGGTTGTGTCTCATTGAGTTTAACAATCACACAAAGCACTAAAAACACAAAGTATCACTGATATTTGCTCATGTGCAGCACAAACCTCTGAGAATAATTACTTCACAGGCACAGGATTATGAAATCCCAATTAAATTGCAGCCTCGGGCGCCTGTGTGTGTTTGTTTGTTTGACCGTGTGTCGCGTAGGCCTGAGTGTCGTCTGCCAGTGTGAGCGCGCACATAGGATTCGTGACCTTTACCGTTGCTATGTGTGAGATAAAGCCGGCGGAAGAGAGAAACGGAGACGCTTGTAGAGGATGGGACAACCTATTGGATATTAGAGGATTGTGGTTTGGGCGGAGAGATTATTCCACAACCCTGAAATGTGGAAACTCCTCTATGTTAGTGTGAAGGGCTAAATTACTGCGCTGGGAAATTCACTTTTATTTGATCGTGTAGACGTTTGAGCCTTTCCTATTTAATTGAGGCTTAATTAAAAAGAATTAGTGCTTTTATTGGGATGTTTGTGCATTAGAGGTCTCCCTTTGTAACTGCATAATATTAATAATATGCTAATACAACACTGCCCTGAACGTGGTGTTAATAAGTTAAGTTTTCGACTCCTGAGCCCGTGACTCCTGTATTTCCCACACATGCAGCATGTCCATATATACCCGTGACTTGTAGCTCAGCAGATATAAGTGCTTGTTCTTCGTGAAGTTGCAATGCATCAATATAATATTGCAGCACATGTGTAAGGTATTAATTATTTATTTTATTAAACAACAAGCATTGTTTTGTATTTAAAGTGACTGTTAGTCCATGGATACAGTTTATTTGAATAAAATACTGTGCAAAAATCTTAGGCCATCACCAGCTTTCTTGTTTCAGAATTACTGCAATGATAATATATGTTTTTTTTCTGGGTCTCTTTTTTTTAGATTGAACCAGTAAATACAGGAAATGTGTACACAATATAAAAAAAAAAACACAAATTGTTCAGAACAAAGTGGCTTCTTCAGACAAAACTCAGTATTCACTGTGAACTTCCATTGCACTTAGTTCATCTTAAACGTCTTTGGGGAGACTGAGGTTTTCTTAACCTTTTGTTATATTATACAAGGCTTCTTCAGCACTTTAGATAGTTCTTCTTCAGACTCAGCCTGTGTTTTATGTATTTCTCGGTCCAGGGGGTCCTATACTGCTTAAATGTTTTTCAACTCTGGACTCTAGATATAACTGTTCCCAAACAGACACTTTCCAGAAGAAATAGCATGTGGGATTCAAAACTGTCTGGAGTTTTCAGCTTTTGTGACCCTATCAATTCATCACCACTGGTAGAAATGACAGGCCCTCCACCATCTTCATCAAAGGCTGCATGGCTCATTCTTTCACCATTCTCCAACTCTCCTTTTCACTTATTTCCAAATTCCATTCCTCGGTACATAATAGTGTTTTCCACTGACCACTCCAGTCTTTGTGAGCTTATTCATTTCTCAGCTTTTTCACCCTGTTCCCTTCTGACAACGTGGTTTCTGGATGATGTCCTTCCACAAAGGCCATTCCGGATCAAACCTCTTTGGACTGTGGAAGGATCAACTTGGCATCCAGATGAAGCTGCCAGTTGCTGAGCCAGGTCCTTGCCAGACTTCTTCCAGTCTCTCCAAGAAACTTCTCATCAGATTTTGAGTTTTCTTGGCCTTTCACTCCTATTAATGGCCCCAAGGGAGGAGGGGAGGTCAAAATAAATTCTTACACTTTAGCCTATAGAAGGCATTTTTTTCTAACCTTTTTCTAATGTTAAAAAAAATCTTATATTAAAAGATGAAATGTTTTCTTTTTTTTTGTATTATGGGCTAATTAATGCTGATGTATTATTATGGGTTAACCACTTGTCAGCACATAAGGAGGTTTAGAACAGCTCCATCTTTACAGACAGTGGCCTTTGACCCTTATTTTTATATGAATTACTGTACGTGCTTTGCAATAATTTATATAATTACTAGTAGTGGTGTACTTTTATTTTTGTAAGTAAGATGTAAATAGTCTCCTTAGTGCTTTTATTTGATTATTGACTTTGTGAACTTCTACCACATCTGCACAAAGTGTCGCATTTGGGCTGTGTAGAGTGAAAAGACAAAGAAGTTCTAAACTACACCTCTGTTCTCATTTCATTGATTGAACTCAAGGTTTGCAAACATTTGACTTAAGTTGAAATTTAGTGATGTCAGAAGCCCAGTGCTTCCACTACGTTTTCCATCATCTCTTAGTTCAATAAAGACATGAAAGATCCCGACTGTTTATGCTTTATCATCTTATAAATGTTTCGCTATGTTTAAATGATTATAAGTAAAATTTGATGACTCGCCTTCGGATCGTAACACACGAACTAGAAATCATGGAGAAGGACGTCTGGAAAATCTTTTTGCGTTCGATGGATTGATGAATGGCTGGATTATAGTCAGTTTTCCAGGAAGACATTTTGACTCGTTAGAGAAGGAAATGCACATGTAAATAACAAAAAGAAGGATGAATTATGTTTATTTGCTTCACTGTAGGAATCCTGATATTCTGCATCATGGTTCAGAGTCATACTACTGGGACACTTGCGTAGATTACAATGGTCTATGTTGTTATCAATAATATTTCTAGACAAAATGTCTGTGAAATGACCAAATGTAGATTTTTTTTAAATCCCCTCCCTGAACAGATACTGTACATGAAATTCACTGCCTTCCCAGATAATAGTAAATATAAGATTTTACCATTTAGAATTTCAGGATCAGCCACACTAACAACATTGATAAGGTGAAATTAAAAATCACGTGTCCAGGAAAAAGACAATAAAGCGCCAACAGTTTCTTCTCCAAATTCTGGTAAATGCTGTATATTTTTAGCAACCTCACATGTTAGAATTTATCACAAATCACTGGACATTTGTAGAAGTTTGTTGTTGTTACTCTTAGTTATTTTTCGTCTTACAATATATATTGTATTTCTTTGTTTGAGCCCCTGATCTCCAGCCATTGCTTTCAGCACCCTGCAACAAGTCTCCTTCCCATGCCGATGGCGTCTATGAACTACGTGAGTCCCGGATATTTTTTCCAGTGGGTCAGCTGATAGGGGCAGCTGGACCGTTGGCTATTTGTCCTCATCATTTGATAGGTGAGTGGTGTCGTGGGTGCTGTTTTCAACACACTGAGTTACTGACGAGAAGAGTTCAGTGATGCATTTGTGGATGTGTGCGTGTGTGTGTGTGTGTGTGTGTGTCTGGCCATGTGTGAGAGTGCCTGCCTTTTAAAAGCCAAGCTGAACTAAACACAGCCACACAACAAGGGAATGAAAAGACAGCAAATGTGTTTGTACAGTCGGCTTTGAGTGACAGTTCTCAGTGGGGATACTTAAAGGGGGATAAAGGGGCGAGGGAATAGATTAGAAATAGTTTGAATTAGATACATCGTCACTAGGGGTTTTGGCTGAGGGAAAGAGTGATTGCAAGAAAACTCAAGCAAATAAGGAGGTGAAGCTCATCAGCAGATCCAGTAAACAGCAAAGTCTATTCTGAAACCATTTTCACACATTAACACACAAACACTGAAGACTAATGAACACACAAGTGAGCACATGTGCACAACTACTGTACAAGAAGCCAATTCCAACTTTCCTGGGGACCTTAGTTCTGAAAGGTAATTTCAGGTACCTTTCATCAGTGACCATCAGGTGCTTCCCTGTTTCCCTTCCCGCTGTGTCATTACACATGCACACTGGACAGAGCACACACTCTCACCTGGGGTGACTTTTGAAGCAGGACGGAGGAAGTGGATGAGAGACAACATTAAATGCCCAACAAGTAACTGAGCAGCCACCTATCCACAAACCTGAATTTTCAAAATGTATCACTGAGGATTTAAGTTCAAGAATGATTCATAATGCGTTCTGTGGATAATTAAATGATACCAAGACACAGACTCTTGAAAAACATTCTTTTTCATTCCCAAAGCGTCAAAAAGTGCCCCTTGTCCAAGTCCCTCTGCGTAACAAGCTGATGCTTGTGCCACCCATTTGTATCACTGATTCAAGTCCGAAGCTTTCAGTGTAGCACAATGGAAACCCTGAAACTTCAATATTTAACACCTTAAGTATTGAGCTAGTGATATAAAGGGAAAAAGTGTCATAGGAAGATGGACGGGGGGGTGGATGGCACAACAAGACATAGGACTTCTGAAGTTTTTGTGCCTGACCCTATGTGTATGTAAAGTTGATGCCATGTCATTAAATAGTGACACTCCTGAAGTTTCCAGTATCGATGCCAAAGTGAACCTTTAGTGACAAGGTAGGCTGTTCTGTTATTAAAAGAACTGTATTGAGTGCTTGCAAGTCTGGACAGAGAGGCAGATGTCATTAAGCTTATTTTGATTCAAAGCATCCATTAATTTAGTTGAAACCTCGTCTGTGTGTGGTGCATGTAGTTATTAGTCTAATCCTTAGTAGAAGGTTCTGCATTCACAGTTTTCTAAATCTTTATTTGAAAAACAGTTGTGTGTGTGCTGACTTCAAGTAAGAATAAGAGCTTTGCTGTTCTGCCCATGGTGGTCATTATAATGGCATAAAGCACATTTGTCTGGGGACAGATGGCTGCCTGCTGATGGACATGCATCTGCAGTGGGTTATGTTGTTGTCACTTGTCCTTTTTGTAACAGGATACTGCATATTGGGTTTACTGCAGGGCTATGACTCATGAGCAGCGTCACAGACCTTTTGGTTACTGCATGTGTGGTGACAGTAATGGACAGACAAAAATACATTAATGTGCATTGATCCCTTCTCTTTATTCCGCTTCTGGTCACATGGTCCTCATCTGTCAGAGCAACGCACACACACACACACACACACACACACACACACACACACACGAGAGGAAACAGACAAGTGTATCCGTGTGTGTTAACCTTGGGCTTTCTTGCACCTGCTGTGTTTCATATTCAGTGAGAATCCTAATCAGCTGCGAGGTCTCCTAACCAGGGAAAACAACCATGAGAATAGAACATCTATTTACAACCTGAGCCCCACTGTCCAATTAATCACCAGGCAGCCAACAGGCCTGCTAAAATTAAAGAGCAACTACAGCTGCCACAGCAACTACAGCGCAAGAGGGACACAAGGAAGAAGACGTAGTAAATGTGCAGAGGGACTGCAGAGGAAGAGGAAGACAAGCAGACAAATGTGATACACGCCTGTGACCCATTGGCGACTTTTACCCTGAGATGAAATCATCACACAGCAATCAGCACAGTACAAGTGCCTGTTTATTTTTGGAAACCGGCAGAAGCACACAGGGACATGTGTGATGTCCTCAACCTACAGTAAACTCAGACACACTCTATTTTATATGCACAGCTCTAAGAGACACAAATACGCCCATGCACACATTCACAGAGCCCCCAAAGCTGGCATCGACTCAACCCTCAGGGTCCAAACTAATTTGCTCACAATCTAACACAATAATTCCCTCCAAGCTCCTCAGGACAACTGTCTAAATACTCACTCTGCTGCAGGGCACAACTGGCGCATAATGACTTATTATTTGTTTCTATGAATGTGAGTGTGCAAACATGAAACCACAGGCACCAAAATGCATGGATGGACTGAAAAGAACGTGATGTGGTTTTGTCGTAACGACTGACATGAGTGAAGATGAGTGTTATGTGACAAATCAGCAATCTGGAGCGAAACCGCAACACTTTACCACCTTGTTACCATGTTTATTTAGAAACTTTTTAAAATGGTGATACAGGATGCAACAGCATTAAGAAAAATACGAGGGGAAGAGATGTGAGTACTTCATTTAAATTAGCTGTGGGGTTTGTGTTTGACTCTTGAGTTAATGCAGAGGTAAATGGGCCGCACTTACATAACACTTTTCTGTGTGGGATTGGTGGACGACCCCTCTACCTCCTGCGCCACAGCCGCCCCGGTGGGCTATAAGATGCAGAAGTAAAATGGAGGCAGAGGGAAAAAATAAAAAAACTAAATAAAATAAATAAATAAATTCATACAAACACTGTACAGTCAGCAGGCCGCAACTGAGCTAAAAAAGTTCAATATTAATGACAACAACAAGAATAAGAATCAGAATAATGATAAGTAAACTCTGTAAACTGGTGTGTAATGCACATAGTTGTAATTCAGCATTTTTCACTGTGGTGGTGCAATTTTAACAGGCACCTGCCTTCCTACATGTAAGGGCACTATTTTACCAAATGGTTGTGCGACCTCTGAGGGTATATGCCCAAACAACACATATTGGCATGAAGGCCGGAGGGTCTTTGTGTTTTTGTATCTCCAACTTTAAAAGTGACCTATTTAAATAAACTGCAAACACACTTGTTTGTAAGACCATAACTGAAACTGAATTACATTTTCAGTTAACATACAACTGACTAACTAGTGTAAATGGCAAGTCATAAACTCGAAGCACAACATCCTGTTTTCTTGTTTTTGTTAATAGAAATAAATATTTTCAATCAAATATTTTTTGACACAAACTGTCAATCTACTTTTAGACCAAACAAAAATCTTTCACTAACCTTCACCAATGTGCTTTTAATGCCTAAACATAACAGCACATGGGAATATGGAGTTAAACTCACGTCTGTAGTCATGTTTGGTTTCCAAAACTATATACTACAGTACTGTTGTTACACCCAAAAAGGAAATATTTATGTTTTATATATTGCTTTTATTTACCCAACATATGTTCCTTTGTTTTTCAAGAGTGGATGAGCGATTGTCTGTGTACAGTTACAATAGACATGTTAGGATTTTCTTTATGATCACTGTTGATATCTTCCTTTCATAGCGTGTAACCACTTGGCACTAAACAGTAATCACTACTGTTTACTATTTCATTGTTCACCACTTTTCGGTATGTGCTTTGGCAACACAAAAGTCTTTGTGTGTGTGCGTGTACACTCTTATTTTCAGAACAGGAAGGAGTGATATTAGCCACGGTGTATTTAGCATGTGAAGTAGGAACATTTATGGATTAAGTTTTGGTAAAAATTACAAATAAATAAAAAGAGAAGCTACGAGAAGAGAGAAAAACAGAGCAGGCAGTGGCAACAGATGTGACCTGTGGGTGTCTCTACCATTGTCACTGTGTTTAACTGTCAAGTCTGAGTTGTTTACAGCAGCCGCCCTGAGCTTTTTGTCCCAGCTGAAGTAAGTTCTTCCCCAGGATCCTGTATCCTCATCCTCGGCTGCTGAGCAAGAACACATTTGCATGATCCTTGTGAACGCGTGACTGTAAAGAGCTGCGATAATCGCTGCAGCCGTGTAGGTATCGTTTTGTATGAATTTGTTCAGTAAGCAGCCGTCACGGGAGAACGGCACAAACAGGTAAACAAACCCGGTATGAAGCCAATAGACTGTCGCTATTATGTCATTGAACTGCACAGTCCCTCTGTGATACTATATTAACGTAAAGTGAAGAGCTGGAATAAACTGAAACAGTTGTGGGAACAACATGAGCGGCAGATTTGTTCGCTTCTTGGAAGACATGTGCTGCCAACCCTGTAGATAAAATGACTTGTTCAGTCTGTCGAGGGATAGTGAGGTGTGAGTGGAAACACTGAGCGAATCAACCTGAGCCAGTGAGCCCGGGTTCTGTTGACCTCCTCGTCTCTCATTTCCCCCTCTCTGTTCACTTGAAACCGGCTGTCAGTCACCGCACAACGAGAACACACACACATGCATGATCCCCATATGTCCCACCGCTGAGGAGGCTGCTCTCATTCATTCCACTGTAACCTCTACCCTGTCACATCCTCCTTCCTCCAAAACAAGAGATCAGCTTACGTTTTGTTTTTTGTTTTTCTACAGCATGTTATTCTTTGTGGCAGCTTTATAAGACCTCCAAAGCAAGGACAGAAAGGGAAATATGAGCTTATGTCAAGCATTGTCAGGAACAGCTAGTTAGCAAACCTGTGAGGCGTGTTTTACATTACACAAGCTACATTATGAAATGTGGATGACCTACTGTCATCACAATAGGCTTCAAAAGAAATTTTAATTCAAAGTCATAATAATATTAATCAAATTTCAAAATGTTGTCAGACCGTCACATTTTCAACATACTGTTGTGATTTCGTGGTTTATTATTCTCCCACTTTCTAACCTTTGCCAAATCAACACAATGGTTGAGTAAGTGATAGAATGAGTAGTAATGGAGAAAGGAACAAAACAGGAATTATTTGATTTATCATCAGCGTAATGTTTCCTGGCATATATCAGCATAATGTTAGCTGGAGGCTTCTCTTTGTTGTGACAATTTCACAGAGTTGTCACATTACATTTGACAGTGTTGTACTTAGCATTGCATTGAATGCAGTATAATATTATACTGCATTCAATGAAATGTTTGCAGACAGTACACACCTCCTAACAGTCTTGCGGTGGGTCAGCAGTAAGTTGTGAAGTGTGTGAGTACTTTACTCCAGGCTGAGCTCAGCAGAAGGATTGAATTAGGAGCAGTCATAGACAGAGTAGAGCTAATTGGGAGCGACAGGCCCCGGTCAGTGTCTTAAGGGTCCAGCTGACTGGAGCTGCACAGGTCGACCATACATCCCTGTGATGCGCTGGAACTCCAATATGTGTCCTTCACTTAATTCAGCATAGATTCATGTGGAGGCCTGCTTTTTTCACTAAGAAACTTTAATTACAATGGCTTAAAGCTTCTCAGCTTCACAGGTGATTCATTTTAACTTACGACTGATCTTTAACCCATTTTCATCGCTCACACTTCAGCTGTGTTAATTTCTCACTCTTGATTATGATTCAAGTGTTTGTAATCTTTTAACTGCTTCTATTCCTACTCTTAAATTACTTTTATCTCATATGTCTTAGCTCACCTCTCTTTCATCTCTTTTCTTCAGCTCACTTTCTCTAACTTATTCATCTCTTAAAAATCGCATATTTTAGGCTGTTTCTCGTTATTTACTTTCATATCTTACCCACTGGCGTATTTCATCTCTTACTCTTTCATCTCTTATCATTCAGCTTATTTTATCTCTTAGCTTTCAACTCATATTTGAGCTGCTTTCTTCTCATTGTCTTATACTGATATTTCTCCTAACATTTTTGGCTCTCACATTTTCTTAATTTCAATGGCGAATTCAACACATTTCAAGGAGCAACTACAACTTCAATTGTTTTTAAACTGTGGACATCTTTCAGCAGCAAGCATGTATTGTTTTTCTAATTCATGACATTTGTCAAACATTGCTGTTCATATATTCAAAATTTTAAAAATGGGATTAACTTAACAGATAACAAAAAGAAAACTACTGATCAAAATCCTTTTTGTCTGCTGTGAATTACACAGCCCAGCTTCTATTTCTGTGTTTTAACAAAGGGCATTTTGTTCATTAGCTGAGTTATGGTGCATATCCATTCAAGGTCAGGCTGTTTAACTGGCCTTTCAAGACCTGAGTTCCCTATATAAACGTCATCTCCTAATGGAGCTAAGAATAACCACACGAACACAGAGCTTTAGAACTGCACCTTTCCACTTACCCTCCAACAACGTCTTTGCATTGTTCCCATTTTCTACGTGTTACTTCTCTCCTGTTTTTGAACATGATCACCTGTAACCCTTCTGGTCCACTAGCTCCATGTTGGGGCAGAATGCTAATGTGTTGCTGTTAAGTGTGAGAAAGCGGAAGTTCAAGTTGAATGCAATCGTTAATTGCGAGACACAATGGTGTCCATATGGAGAAAGCATGGCCGTGCATAAAGAACCTCAGTGCACAATTGGCGAAACATCGCTCGCAATCAAAGCCTGTTTGGGGGGGGGGGGGGGGCACTCTCCTCTGTTATGCCCAACATGACAGATTGGCCAACAAATCACACATTAACAAAACTACATTGTGTGGAGGCAGAAGAAGAGGAAGGGGGGGGATGTTTTGACCTGGAGAGCGGAAGGGGCCAGTGCAGTTCAGTGTGTCAAATTATACAGGTTGAATGGCTGCCAGCTTCTCACATGCTGAAAGACAACAAGGAAGGAGACAAACATAAGAAATGAGCTGAAAATCCTCCAGCAAGAAGGGAGGGCGATGCAAACAGTCCCCTGTCTTAGCACAAACAGGACTGAAACACAGACCCACGACCCTTCGTGTGATCCAGAAGCTCCCCCCCCCCCTGTAAGAAGTAGCTCCGCAAGGATCAGAGTTTGGAGTCAGCATGGAAACAAATCATGCGCTGGCTAACGGATAGAGTTTCAATTAGATGCACCGCCTCAGAAAGACTCAAATTCAATTATGTAAAGAACGAGTTATGGTTGAAGGATGGAAATAAACAAGGTGCTCGGATGTTTTATTCATCTCACACCCCAGAATACCTCCTGCATTAAATAACAGCTGCAGCCAGACTCAACAGAGTTTGGGTCTGTTCTGTTTCTCTCTCGCTGTTTGCCTTTAAGTCATCAAATTAGCAATTTTTGTATTTGCAAGATTTTTAGAATTTTACCGCAAGCAGCAAAACACAGATAACTACGATCTACGTTGTGACGAGTAAACACAAATCAGAGAGACCACACTAGACACAGTTTAATACAGTGACAATTTTGAGCTTCTTCAATATTAATCAACCTTAATGAGAACGGTATCCACTGAAATCTATTTAGCTTTTCTAAATAAGGATTATTAACACATTCAAAATGTAATGTAGTTCAGAGCAAATGTCAAATAATTTTAAATGGTAATATAATTCTCAGGATGTTGCTCTTGGTTGTGACACACATGTTGCTATTCTTGTGAGTACCTCACAATTAAAGACACCATGTTTTTGGCCCATTTAACACCTTTAACGTGAAGTAGTGGAAAGTGAAGCAGATATTTAATGAACAAAATTATTATCTGCAATGACCCACTTATTTATTGTTCCTATACTCATTATAAATTCTGGGGGCGGGGGGGGGGGGTTGCATCAAAGTGTCACTAATCTGTACATATGTGCCTGGCTTGGTGTGTTATTGTCTGTTAGAGAGACTGTAGCCTCTTCTCCCAACTGCGGTGTCCTTTTTTTCTGAGCAGTGCACGCTGACCCTCACAGCCCGTGGCATCAGTTTAGCATGCAGAGCAGCAGTTCTTCAAACGCCCACCATCAATGAATCATGTACACTCTTACACACATGCACACAGATAACATTTAATCTCATCCGCATAGCCGACAGCTCGTTAATTTTACACTCCATAAAAGCGTGAAGAGCATTGCATCAATATCTAACACAATCATTGTGCTGAGGCCAGCAGATAAACACACACACACACACAGAGAGAGAAGTAAATACAATAGTTAATCATCATAAATGGTGCTTGCTGTGTGTTGTAAATTCTCAAGTATTCTCAAGTGCATACAGTGTGTAATCAATCTGGTTAGGGTTGAACCATACTAAGAGGTAAGAGCAGGTAACGCTCATACGCTCAGCACACTTTCAACCATTTGCACCTGTGGTGTTTCCCAGGACAAGTGCTGCAAACGTGTCGCACTAATCAAACACTTCCTGCTCAGAAAGTCAGCAGGTTGATCAGGTCCTGGCAGAGTGAGCCACCTGTCAAACTAAAGGAACACTCCTGCTATGAGGAAATGTAGAGAAAATAAACCAGTGGTATTTTAAGTTTGGTACTTTCTCACACCGTGGGATTTATTTTATTTTTCCCACATCCCACATACAATGCATTCCAAAATTACATCACACAGTGGCTGCAGTTAGAATAATAACTTGGTTCTTTACACACAATTCTTAGATGGAAAAGACATTTTGTCTGTTAGCTTATTCCGTCTACTCAGGGTCACCACAGTGCTTTGTGTGCTCCACACATTAGTTTAGCACAGTTCTTATGCTAGATGCCCTTTCTTTCCCAGTTTGGCTTGGGACTGGCACTCGACTCTGCAGTGCTTTGTACAACCTCAGCTGCTTGGTTCTCATATGGGCAGAGGGAGACAGGCTACAAAAAGCTTCACCAGGATCAGCGTTGGTCAGTGATGGGATACTGGCATAGAGGCCAAGTGCAGTGCCACAACCTCCACGTTCATCATGTGATGCACATTGGCCCAGAAGGTATAAGTCTGTGTAGGTTGGATATATATTTCCCTAAACCTAACCTAGTCCTTGTGTACAGTTGTCATCCAGCATTTTTTTGTGTTCAGGATGAAACAAAGCCATTATTTTGGTGCCACTGTAAGAGACAAAATCCAGGCCAAAGGGTTCTGTGGGTCATATGTGGAGCAAAGACAGATGACACACAGTATTTTGGTCGTTGGAGGAGTTGTTGCTTGTGTGCAGGCCCAAAAACACAGATGCATTTGAACCATTAGGTAATTTTCAAATTCTCAATAATACATCCGTGAATAATTCATAGCAAGCTTGAATGAATAAATCATAGTGAGCTTCCTGGAGATATCCTCTTTTTTGCAGTTTTGATGGGAGTTGGGAGAGTACTGTGCACCATGTCCCTTCAGAATCTCCCATAGGTTTTTACCTCAGTTATGATTTGATGACTTGAATAGGTGATAACATTGTTATTAATATGACTTTCACCAACATAAAGCCACTCAGTGACCACTTGTCTCCAGTACTTGATCATTTGCATTTGTCAAGATGAATTAATGCTTGATGCAGAGGGTATCACAAAATCCCTCTTGTGTCCCACAATTACATCATCATCAAGTCTAACAACTAACCATAAAATGTACTTTCTTCCTCTACAGCAGCTGTCTGTATGCTGCTGTAAACTCATCCACGGTGCCGACTAGAGTGAAAAATTCACAGAGCAGTTTCTTAATCCACTCCTCTGATTTTTAGGGTTTCTAGACAGATGGTCTTAAGGCGTTGGTCAAAAACCTAGAGGTGACAGAATCACGAGAGGATTGACCTTCTCTTCTCCTGCTGCTCTTCGTACTTCACAGGCATCTCAGCCGCTGTCACTGCAAATGACTCACACAAATTGGGAACAATGCACACACACAAACACACACACAAATTCAGGTCTAAGTCAGAATAAGCCACCTCAGAAGGCCAGTGTATGGAGAGATGGAAGGTGACACCTCCTGGAACAGACTCCACCCTCTCCTCATTGCTCTGTGTTGCCTGTTCACAAAGGAGTCTGGACAGTGAGAGGAGAGATAAGAGTAAGATACAGAAACACACACACATACACACATGTCTGAGAGCTCCCATCAGAAGCCAGGTCGCATGTGCTCATCTGTTTCTGGCTGATGTAAAGCTGAAATTCTATCCACTCCAATACATCGTCAGGCAGATGTCAGCAGCTGTGCGCAGAGTTACTAATTTTCCCACTAAGAGCCAAACCAGCACAATGTAACTCTATCGATTTGCTATAGCAGGAACACCGGGCTATTAAAAGCAGAACATGTCCGTGGCCCTATGAAGATGCCAGCACATTGGAATAGGAGAGGAAATAACACCAATTTCATGAAACTATTTGATATGCAACATAAGGAGAAGGAGAGCACCCTGAGTTCACAGTGAAGACACGGACACTGGAATAATAGAATCACACTGCGTTGTCTTTCTGTGTTGCCTCATTTGGCGTCTGGTACATGACTCTTCTTTAACAACCTATGAGACAAAGTACAAGTGAGCATATGCATGAATGCAGGCTGAGCCCCTCACTCCTGGTTACATATCACAGAGTTGTCACCCTTTCTCTGCCCCGTGTTAAACTTCCTCCTTCACTCCCCCTGGTACCTACCACAGGGGTTCCCTCTTTCTCCCCACCTCCTATTCCTCCTTCATTCCTCCTTCCACCCTGTCAGGTCCCTCTGTTCTGCTCTGATCTCCTCCTCCTCCTCCTTGCCCTCCATCAAATGGTAGTACCCTATCCACTCGCCCACTGCCATCGGCTTGGGTTTGAACCCAAGGATGAAAGAGTTGATCCTGTAATGAGAATCTTAATGCTGAGAAACTGCTTGGCTCTAATACACACACATACACGTGCACACGGAGACACACACACACGCACAGACAGGCTTTGAAAACGTGAATTTTATAGTGCTAGTCCGCTCGCTTCTTGGCTCCATGTCTAATGCGAGCTATTTTGAAATTCTGCTGCCGCATGAAAGTTGAGTTAAAATGGTTATGCAATTTCATCACTCTAGCTTGTTGCGGATGGATTGCGTGGATGTGTTCCGAGCACAGAAGTGGCCTTTTGGCAGAAGTACACACCTGACATGGATGTTAGCTGAGCTTGTAAAGCAGTAAACACTGACTTCACACTCATTAGGCGTCACAAAACACAACATCTGTATGTGTGGGATGAGAGATGTCTGCTTTTGGTTTTATTGAGTGTTTTCTTTTCTTTTTTCTTTTTTCTTTTTTTTTACATATAATAGCAGAGATGGCTAATGGCTAATAAACTTAATCAATGTGTCAGTTTATAATCAATCAACAATTTATAATGGATTAATAATTTAATCATTTAACGCTTACATATAATTTTTTATTTTTTTTTAATTCCACATGGTCAGATCCTGATAAAGCCAAAAGTTGCTGCTTTTCTCAGTTACATTTCACTGAAAACCGAATATCTATGGTTTAGACTGGTGTTCCAACAAAACACGACGTCCACCAGGGTACTCGGGTTTGAGGAAATAGTGATGAGAAAATGCATTTTTTGGCTAATGATTAGAATAATAGATGAAGTAACGACAGTAAATGGGAGTTGCTGTTCCAAAGAACTGCAATGTCCTCCACCAAAGATAAATAAACTTAAGTATGAACTAAAGCTGTGTCCGTCCTATTTAACTTTCCTTATGTCTGATTTTCTCCTGTAGGTTAACTAGTAACGCATGTTGTCTGTTAGCATATTGTTCTGCGTTGGGCAGGTTTTTGGTAAAAGTGGCCAACAGACACAGGTGCTTGGTCTGTAATCACCAACACGTTTTCATCTCGCAGCGTCAGACAGTATTGCGATTTTTTTTTTTTTACTTCCTTGGCCTATCATATTGATGCCACAGGTACCCTTTGGCACCACTATTGGATGCTCCAGGAGCATCACTATTTGACACCATGGGAACAATAATCTGTGATCACAGGTTGTTTCTTACTTGTTTACATGGCTCCGAATGTGAACTGTTGTTTTAAATCACCACTGGATCAACTTACTGCTTGTAGGTGGAAGTGGTTGTTGTGTAGCGACAAACAATTATCACACAAATAATCAACCAACTTTGCAATTTCCTTCATCTCGACATTAGCTTCATAGCAGCTTTAAACTCATTGCCACTCTAATAAGCACTGTTTACAGCCGTTGCCGCTCAGTCTTTTTCTTTTAACATTTGCATTGTAATTGATCTTACTTAAGTCCTTTTATGTGACAATAAAGATTTTTCCCTTTTTACATGAGTTCTGTTTTCACAAAATTGAGCTGTAATGAGCCCGAATTTCTTTAAAGGTCAATTGGCACACAACTGCTGTACACTTGTTGTACTTTATACAGGCACTTCTACAGAGAGGCCCTTTTGTCATTCTATCTCCCTCTAGTATAATAATGTCCCTTGTGGTTTCTAGGTGCAGTCAAACATTGTGTTTCTGCTGAAAGGCACTAATCCAAACCACATGGGAGGGAGGAGTGTTGGCCTTTAATGTGTGTCATCTTTCAGTGTCTCACGGAATTGCCTTTCAGGAATCAGAAGAATGCAGGACTGCAAAGTAGGATGACAGTAACTGTAACCCCTGCACTTCGAGTCAAGTCGTTCACGTCATTGTAGAGCCAACAAAGGAGAAGGTGGAGTGTGCATTCTTTGAATCTCAGTTTCTGTATGGCTGTTCCTTCTCAGATAAGATAAATGCTAAGGTATGACACTCTCAGCTCCTTTGTGGCACTTTGAAAGCCCATGAAGAGTCTATTGTCAGCACTATAGCAACACAGTGTTATGGATGTGACAACAATGAGAAATAGTGAAATCATTTTACAAACATAAATGCTAATTAGCTGAATGTTTTGGGTTTTTTTTTTTTTACACCCTGAAGGCCACAAGTCAAAGAAAACATCAGACAGGTCGATACAGTAGTAGGTCTAGAAGTTGAAGTAGTGAAACGAAAGTTGTATCGACCCACAGAGCAGTGATCTGAGGCTGACGTTACTCCAGCCAACAGATTTCCCAGCAGGACTTGCACTCGAAGCGTCCTAAAAACGGCACAGATGTGAATCTTTCCACTCCACCTTGGCCTTTCGCTGAATGCTGTGAAGCGCATCAGAATGCCATTTACTTTCTTGGCTAGTGAAATATTTAAAATGTGGCAGAAGGCTGCTTGAAGAGCAGCGATGATTCCTCACTCGTCTCTGTTTCTATCCTGAGAGAAATATGACAGACCCAGGAGGCAGGAGACTGCACTGCATCTACTTTCATGTGGGCCATAAACATTGCAGTGTGGTGATGGAGCTAAAACATGGACAAAGAAAGGGCATCTTGCTAAATCCTCCAGATTTATGATTTACTGTGTCTGTAGTCAGGACCCTCGGTCCAAACAACCTCGCATGCTCCTTTCCAAGACCAAACACTACTCATATAAAGAAGCAAGCATCTTCCATACCTGTTCTCAGCATCTTTTACTAATCACTTCTCATTCTTTAAACGAAGGCAGAGGAATCGTGATGGGTAATTTTTCCTAATATTCCTCGGAGCAACTGACTGTCTCCATTTTAACTGGCCTCTGTCTATCGGAGAGAGCAATTCTCCTCCAGTGAGTCATCGTGGGCAGGTACCCTCTCTGTGTACAGTTATACAGAAACACATGGCAACCAGCATTGAAGCTCATCCACTTGGTTCTGCGAGAGGATAAACAGCTAAACTCTGCCCCCAGTTACCTGTTTCTAGGGAGGTAAGTATGCCTGTCCTGCCTGTTTTCCAACTATGCCTGCCCTACCCACTGCTGATCACCTGGATCAGGTGTGTTCTGTCAACCAGAAGCTCATCCATCCGTTGTCCGTAACCACTCATGCAGTTCAGGGTAACAAGGGCTGGGGCTCACGTAATTTTAGATTCACCAATTAAGCTACCATGCATGTCTTTGGACTGTGGGAGGGAGAAACCCACACAAGAAACGGGTAGAACATGAAAACTCCACACAGAAAGGCCACAAGAGCCTATTTAGCTGCTAACTAGAAAAACCTACTTGAACAGGCAACAGCTACATAGGCCTAATTTATCACCTGTACTTTCAAGCAATACCCAAATTTTATACCAGGAAACACTTAAAAGACTGATTTGGAGAACTGCTTGTTATTAACAGTGTCTTTGGTACGTTTGGCTGAGGTTCTTGTCAAAGTAAGAACCTTGTAGCAGTAGCTTGTAAGCAGTAGTAATGCAGCCATCGTTTCCAGGAAATGTAAGAGCAGGAAAAGACAGTTGAATCCATTCCTTAGAATTTTGTTTTTGTTATTAATATTGCAAAGGTAATGAGATGTCACCCAAAGCTTTGAAGTGTGCCTTATTTCTTTGGCATGTGTCTAAATCCAGTTACTTTGGAGAACAGGAGGAAAAACCTCCCAAAACCAAAATGCGACAAATCTCTCTGCAGAGACAAAGGATGAGGCAGACACAAATTTGGCCTCAGTCTTCTAGATATCTGTAGCCTGTGTGTTTTTCCTTTTTGGAATCTCACTGTTCCATATTATACAGCATTAGAAAGCCTCATGTGTTGATTTTTTTCCCCTAATAGGCCACAGCAGAGTGTGGGATGTAGGCTGCTCTAGACAAATATGACACGTCTTGAAAGCTAACAGACCCCCCTCTTAACTGTTTAATCAGTTAAAGTCCTTTTCAAACTGGTACCACATACTCACAGACTATCACTATACTGAAAGGACAGACAAATGTCTGCACAGCAACAACAGCCAGATCACACTACACATTAATGGTTTAAGGGTCCAGCCTTCCTTATTCCAACCACCCTTCCCTCCTTCCTTCCCTCTTCACAGATTATGTATCACTATCGCAATTCGTGAGTGAAAGACAGTCTGGACCTGAAATGGCCAAAACAAATGCAGCCTTATCTCTGTGGTGCAGAGGCAAAAGCGGTTACACACAGGCATCAACACACAGAAGCTGAGATTAGAGAGGAGACTGCCCGGGCTTCCTATTATTAGAGCAGAGGTTTATAGTCGGAGAGAGCTGCAGGGAATCACTGAGATTAAATTACACAGATGGGGAACATCAAATACAGGAGAAACTTCCCAGGCTCCTGAGAGAAAGATGGTGTTTGGATGAGTCGGGAATTGAGTGGGAAAGATAGCGGAGCGGTATGAGAAAGAGAAAGAGATGTATCACTCCGAACTCATCTCCACCACTAAGCTCCATTGTGCTGAAACACGCCACCAAGAAAGGCCTTAATGGATTAATGCAGCCATAGAAGCTTTACAAACGTGTAAAAACGTGGACCTCCATGCATAGACACCTGTACTGTTGCAGAATCATCCTTTAAAACCTTAAGTAGTAGCAGTTAAAGAATTGGTCACCTCAAATTATTTACACACACATTTTTGCTTACAACAGCAACATGTTTCACCAGTAACAAGACCTAAAGCAGTCGTATGTGTTTTTGGCCCAATCCTACAAAGCTAATACAAGTAATGTGCAAACAAGCTGACCAGCATAAAGGTAATGGGGTTAGCGCTGTCCCCAACAATAAAATACAAGAAGATTCTGAGGTCTAATGTGCTGGCCAGCTGGGGCCAGTTTGCACATTCTTGCCATGCCTGCGTTTACTCCAGGCAATCTGGAGTAAACCCGCAGACACATCTGTTAGATTAACCCGTGACCCTAAGTTGCCCGTAGGTGTGAACGTGGGCTTGAACACTTGTTGTCTCATATGTGATAACCTGGTGGCCTTTCCAAGTTGTATCCCAGCTCTCATCCAGTGACAGCATATGGAGATTTACAGCTATTTACGACTAATACGATCAGAACATTTTTTTGTATTAGGATCAAATAAGCTTTGTCTCAGTTCAGAGGCTGCATTTGGAGACCAGTTGTCTTCTTAAAATGCTTGCAGACAAACATGGTTTACTTTCCCCTGACAACCACCTGGCAATGACGGCTCCAACAGGTGGATCCTTCATGGCCCAACATTTTCTACGAGTCTTTCCAGGAACAGTCAGAACATTTGCATGTAAGTGTTGGATTTATATCTTTTAACTATTAAAGGAAGAGTTAAACCAAATCTTGGAGTCACATCAGATCCTGCAGATAAAACAAACTCTGATAGCTCACATCCAGCTGCAGTACAGAGATTTTGCCCCCATTATCTCCCGTATATACCACCGTGAAAACTCCTGACACTTTCATTTTCCCAGTGATTATCTGTAAAGGAGCCAATACCAGTGGGACCCAGAAGTGTTTTCTCAACCTCCCACATCATAATAAACAAGGTTATACCTGTGAAGGCAAAACATTTTCAGTGCATTTATTTGGCTTTGCTGAATCGCCTGGGCCTAATTCAACAGCTAGTGCACTCCTTTCTGCCTCAGCGAGCCATTATCAGCATGAAAAGGTGAAGGAAATGTGTTGTCATGGCTACATGGCGTGCCATTAATGCAGTCAGAAAAACATCTTTGCACAGTGCCTCCCTATTTTGTTTCTTTTCCTCTTGCGGACATGCCTGCTCTTCTAGCTTTTCTTAATGCCTCTGACTTGAGAGGGCAGCGCATTGCTACATAACTCTAGAGCGGGACCCACCCAGGTTCCTCAAAAGGGCATTCATTCCTTTTCACGGGTTGTGTCAGTGTAGCTTATGATGCAGGTGAATTGTTTTTATGCCATATTTGCATACACGCAGTCCCCGCTGTACAGTCAGGCACGGTTGGCTGGTGGGAGGAGGAGGAGGGAAGGGGGGAAGCTCGTGTGAGAGGTGAGGATTCTCCTATGATGACGCAGAAACCCTGCTAGGTCTATTTTTAAATCTACTGATTTGTGCAACACCCTTTCAGTACTGTAACCTTCAACTGTGCCTTCACACCAAAACAAACAAAAATGGAAAAGCGTGTTTAGCTCTTTCCTTGCGTATCACACTTACAGAGCCACAATGAAATATGGATTATGACTCCATATTGCTGAGATGTGCTGCTTTTAGGTTGAGTGATTGTCCAGCTTGGAATAAGAATAGGGTCGAATGAATGATCCCCACTAAAATGACTTGGCAGCACTTGAAAGCAGCAACTGACTGAGGATCTGTCCAGGCCAAACACAGCACAGCCTGTGTTCATTAAAGTCTCTGCACTGGCTTTATCAGAGAATAACACAGACTGGATGGAGATTTTTCTCATATCCTTCTTTTATCTTTCCCCTCTGTTTTTATTTTCTTTCAAGTGACCGTTGAGCTTCCTTAAATTGCAGATGTGCTTCCAGGCCCACAAGCCTCTGAAATGTCACCGCTGTACTGTACATGCCAAAGTTATTAACCAGGATAGGTGGCGTCTTCTCTCCTGATCACACATGAAGGAAACAGCTCTGATCACACGCTTATGATAAGCACATAGTCAGTTCCAGCATTGGAAAAGTGTAATATTCTCCATGATTCACCTCTGGCCCACTGATCTAAAATCCTCATCTGGTATAAACTACAATCCAAAACGTGTTGGACTTCCCTCCCAGCTCCTCTCTCTGTTCCCTGGCATTGTTCACAAATGCTTGGCTCCATCTGTCCTTGCTAGAAAACCATGTGATACTGTACACACCACAGTGTTAAAACACAGTTGAAATGTATCGCTTGCACTTTAGAATGACTCACTCTGACTTGCCCTTTGCCTGTTTACAGTCTATAAACCATTTGGGCCTTGAAATTAAGGTTTAAAACGAGTAGCAGTTTCATTTGCAGCAGTCACATTTGAATCTTATTTTCAACAGTTCCCACATAGACCCTAACACCAACAATGACTTGCCTGAATTCACGTTTAGTTTCCATCAGTCTGCTACTTGGATTAAAATTCATTGTAAACTAATTCAAACGTTAAGCTGTGTAACCGTTAAACAAACTCACAAAAACTGAGAAAAAATAAAGAAAATAAAAGAAAAACGTAAACGGTTTATTAGAAGCAATCAATTGATAGCAATTATTTTACATTTCCACAATTTTTACATACATAAAATGTATTTTATTTAGTTTTTTCTTTGCCTACAGAGATGTCCCTCTTAACTCGAAGTTCATATGACTTTCAAACATTCCACTTTACTTAAGAAACTCCCTTCAGAGCAAACACAAGTTACACATAACTGGGTGTATGACACATACTGTATGATAAGAATCAGTGCGTAATATGTAAAGCTCATGTTAGGAATGCATCTCTCTGGAGCAGAGCACACTCTGGAACAGACAAGATGGAGTCACAGTACGGCACCACCCCACACCCTGGTAGTCTCCCAGCTAGTGTGACACCAGACCATCTGTGGGCCTGTTTATCCAAAAGAGCTGAGGTGGTCAAGTGGAACTGTGTGTGCGTTAATATCTGTGTGTATGAATATTGTTTTCCACTTGGACAGCAAGGCCTGAATGACTTCAATACCTTTTGAGCAACCATTTGAGCTGAGGACTAAAATAGTTTCTCTGGTGCAGGCTGACTCAATTAATTACAAGAGTGCACATAATGCAAACAGGGCTTCATAACTGACCACCAAACCATATATTAGCATTGTACTAACATTACTTTTTGGTTGACAAACTCTAAACTAAGATCAAGTATTATATGAGAATATATTTTGCCTTTGTAGTAGAAGAGTAACATTAAATTGATATACTCAAATAAAGGACTAAATGTCCTTTAGTTTCTAGCCGCACAACAACATAACACAACTATACGTTTTACTTCAAATAAAAGTATCACTGAATATACAGAATCAAAATAATTGCATAGCAGTACTTTAAAGAGCATCGCAAGCACTTAAAAAAATAAACCCACATATACTCGAATCATGTGTGTGACTCTAAAACCTGCATTCGGTGTTTAGGCATCTAAAATCTCTCAGCCATAATAACGCTTCCGTGTACATAACAAAGCTTTGTTAAAGAAGGGAGGGGTCATTTAAGCCTTAAGACACAAAGGGTGTTTTCTCCTCAGAGTCATACAGAATTACAAATGTGATCATGTGAGTTAAGCTGCTGAAACTCTAAACCTTCAGTGAATATGTGACTCGTCCTTTACGTCACGCGGGATCAAAGTGCACAGGACAGCCCACCAGTATGATTACCACACTCACTCCATTGGCTTCATGTATGCTGCCAACAGTGAAACAAACATGTATCCACCTTAAAATGAGCAAAAGCAAAGCGGCTTTAGGGACATGCGATGGTTCATTCTGGTACAACGTGCATGACAAATCATAAATAGCTCCTCCTCCTCTTCACAAACTCATGACACTGCTACAACCCGATCACTGACCACCTTCCAACCGTGAACAGATCCAAAATTTACAGTACATAAGCTCCATTCTTTATGTAGACTGCACATTTAAAATCTGTTTATAACCTTACATTGCCCTCATGACACAGTGGCAGCTCCAAGCATGCGAGTGTTATCTGCTTAGCCAAAGGACTGCCCAATGACAAAGTCTACGACTGGTTAAATATTAAGAATAAGTCAATATCCACAGATGATGTTCAACTGTCTTTTATTTTATTAAAAAGACCAGGGTGCAAATATGAAATTAAAAAAAATAAAGACAAGCATATAATTTTTAAGCATTTAATACAAACTTAATATAAACTATTTCAGTCCCTCTTGACATGTAAGACACTGACTCAAAATACTTTGTTATACCGTATTTTTTTTTTTTTTTTTTATCAAGTATTGCACAATGTAGGTACAAAATTAATATTCATACAATTACATTTTATCCATAGTATAGCAAAATCTTTTTAACTTCTTAACAGAAAATACAATTCATCCTTCAGAAAAAGCAAATATTCCTATACTTGAATTCCACCACTAAGGAATACTCTGTACACAATCTTTAGAATATTTGATGTATTTTTTTTTTAAAGATGGATTTCTTTAACAATTATCTTAAAAAAAAAAAAAAAAAAAAAAAAAAGAAAAGAGGAAAAGCTGCTGCAGCCATCACAGATCACTGGAGTAGTAAAAAGATATAAATGCAACACCATGTCATAGAAACAATATATACTCTGATATCTTACAAACTCTGTACTAAATTAAATTATACAATTAGAAAAAGACCAAGTAACCCCACTTAGTAGTGCCAATTCATAAAAATCAGCCTTGTCTTACCACCTGTAAAATACTGTAAGAGGCCAAAACTTCAAGCTTATTTTTTTTTTCCATAACTTTTTTGGAGTATTTTCTCAACATAGTAAAAAAATTTGTGCTTGGTTGGCAAAAAGGAAAAAGAAAAACAATGATGCATGTTGAATTTAAGTAACCAAGCTTGGATGTGTTTGTACAAGCTTTTAGTAGAAACAAACTCAAGGGGGCACAGTAAAAACACCCTTGGGCACATGCGCTTGACTGACTAGACACTATATCCTTCAATGTCCAGTTTCTAAGTGTGCGTTTAATTTTTCCTTCTTTGAGCCACCATCATTCACAAATACCATGTTGTTGATGATGAGTTTAGTTAGCCATGACTGGCTGGAATTGCTGGTTAGAATACTGCATGTTGCTCAGACTGAAGTTGAGGCCATCCATAAGAGACTTGTCGTTGAGGCTTCCATAGGCCGCAAACACGTCAAAGGCATTGCTGTACTGCAGCGAGTCGAGCCCCAGGGAGCCTTCGCCGGGAAACACAGCTCCAGGGCTGGCCTGACCCTGGAGACTGGGGAACACAAACTCCTTGGCATTTGGAGAGAGCGCAGAGGCCTTCTGCTGCTGCTGCTGCTGTTGTCCCAGGCCCAGCCCATAGAGTGAGTGCATGGAGGTGGAGATGGCTTTCTGCTTCAGCAGAGTGTTGACATTCAAACTAAGATTACTGGTAGGGGAAGTGCGGGCCACCTTGCTGCCACTGCCACTGTTGCTGTTGTTACCACGTACGCTGCTCTTCATCTTAGTTGAGCCGAATTTGGTGGCAGCAAAGGTGGCAGTGGTGAAGGTTAAGGGTTGGGTGGAGCGTGGCATGAAGGAAGGACTCACAGCAGCAGACTGCCCGAAAGGAGGGGAGGGGGAGCTGGATTCTGAGGAAGCCCCGACAGGGTCACTGATTGGCATGAAGACCTGCGCCTCAGGATTAAAGCTGTTTTTGATCTCTTTGTCCAGCTCTGATCCATTCTCATTGTTATCATCCACATATAGCACCTTGACCGGTCCTTTCTCCCCAATCTGGTAGGAAACCTCAAACGGGTCGATCCACACACTAAGGTCCTGAGGGAGGTTATTCCGGACATCTTCAATGTCCAGGCCACTCTCTTTGGCTGCCTGCTCCACCACAGGGTCCACCTTCTCACCTACATGGATGCACCTGAACCCTGAACCTTTGTATGGCTTATCCGGATACCAGTGGCCTTCATATTTTTTCCTTAGCTGTCTCTCAAGCTCTTCCCCAAAGATATTCACGCGTCGTCGTGGGAGTTTGTTGTACAAATAAGAAATAATAAAGTTGAGTGCTACTTGAATTTCAAGCTGCATAGCTGCTTCAGTGGCTGGGTGGTTCTTTAGTCGTCAGAGTTGCCTTTTTCTAAGTGCTGCAAAATCCTCCAAAACAGCAGTGATCAGTGCGATGAAAAACCGAGTCTGGTGCCAAAGTGAATATCCCTTCTGCAGCAGGTTTAGGTTCAATCCTGAAATGAAACAATAACAACAACATTACGTTTGTGAAATGTATTGTGTACCAGAGAAATATCCTCAAATGATCCACCTCTGTGCTCCTATACGCTTTTTTCACCGA
This sequence comes from Channa argus, assembly GCF_033026475.1. Classification (NCBI taxonomy): domain Eukaryota; kingdom Metazoa; phylum Chordata; class Actinopteri; order Anabantiformes; family Channidae; genus Channa; species Channa argus. Next base: position 15,858,844 of record NC_090216.1, read on the forward strand.
CCTCTCCGCTCTATACAGCAGTGCTGCATCTCAGCTGTACAATTCCAACGGTCTATAAATAAACACAGGCCACTGACTCAGTGACGGTGTCAGCAGTGTGTGTTCCCCAGCGGTCTAGTGTGACAGATCAACGCAGCCATGGTTGACCTCCGCGGAGGGCGGTGGATCTAATGGCAGGTGTCAATAGTCACAAGGATTTTCGATTGACGCGTTTTGGCACGCGGACACGTTAAGGCAAAAACTCCTACGCCGCGCATCGAGCGAGTCGAACGCTCTTTTACCTCAACAGGCTTTTTAGTGTTTTCCCGTGCACCGACAGAGAAAAACAGTAGGTAGGGGAGCACACACCAGCTGGCGAGAACCACCATTACATAATCATCAAAAAGTCTAACCCCCCTTTTTTGTTTACAACAATGCAAGACATCCGCTTAGCAACGAGGATACAAGTACGACGTATTTCTACCCCCCTCCTCCCCTTCCATCGTTCGTCCGTGTCACAGCCGAGCACCTAGCATTAGCCAAGTTAAATCAAGGGTGTGAACAGAGATGGAGCTCGCAAGCTAGCTACCCAGACGCCAGATGCCATTAATGTTTAGCTCGTCCTGCTGGTTATCGGCGTTAGCTCCCAGCGGCTTCATGTGGAGCGAGCGAGCGAGCAAGAGACACACGGCTACGAACAACAAACGACAGCTGGAGTTAATGTTACCAGATGAAGAAGTGCCAGTTTAATCCGGACTGTCGATCGCGTTTATTGATAGCAAGACATGTAGCATTTCAGTTAGCTAGGTGGCTACAGCCTGAATGCAAGTTGTAAGAATAACGTTCAGTACTAATACAGACCCGAGTACACAGCAAGACGTCACACAGATAATGTACAACTATTTCATCTGTCGAAAAACGAATGTTTGGCGACGTAAAGGTGCATTTACTTACATGGAAATTTACAGCAGATCGTTGTTGCTCTAGCCAGAGCCTGCAGTAGGAAAACGTTTCACTTGTTCAGCCTCAAATGCAGTTCTGTGGAGATACAAAATATAGGGCTCCAGGCGATTTTGCTACTGTGGGGTATTGTTGAATTCCCGAATAACCGTCTGACAAGCAAACTCCCCACAGCCTGGGAGTTTTTTACAACTCTGCCCTTTAAAACTTGGGCAGATTTGTTTTTATAGTAGTCCTCCGCCACGGACATGGAGGAGGTGGTGATGCGGCTCACAGAGGTCAACACACAGTAACCTGTTTCTATTGGCTCGACGCTGTTTCGTCACCGACATCCACTCCTATGGCCCCCGTGATTGGATGGTGATGTGCTCAATCAACCGATGGCTTCTATTTACGGTAGTGGTTTGCCTTTCCTGAGTTTCGGACTATTTCATTTGAGCAGATATTAGCTAATATATTCTTCAAATGCGTTGTTTGGGGAAAAGTTTTATTCCGGTAATATTAGTGGAAAACAGCACTATGGTTAAAGGCTAAAGAGGAACAAGACTGACATGTGTGCAATCTCTTTAATATGATGCTGTTTCTTCTTAAGGGTATTCTTTGCTGGAGGGTTGCGCTTGGTCTTGCATTAAAACTATGCTGGACAAGCGTCTCTTATAACAGTAATGCTCAGTAGACTGTCTAATTATTGTTGCCAACTAAAGTCAGCACTGAAATGAAGCCACAGTTAGCTCTGCTCTCGCCACCAAAGGGTTAAATGCAGCTAGACAGTCACTGTGGCGGAGGAACACACCTGTCACCGGTTGTGTTCCTTGCTCTTCACCAATGACATTTTGATGTTCCTTGAACCAGCTGAAGCTGTGTCTTTAAACCTAACAGCCTGACCTCACTAAGGGGGCTCTTCTGTGAAACAGCACGTCCCACTATTTTTAAACAAAACAGATGGAATCGTAAAACTGTCATGCGTATAAATATTGACAATTGTTTTGTCCACTATGTACCTGTTGAAAAGTTCTCTTTATTATAAGATTCGTGGACTGCATCTTTTTATGCAGCTGTGCAGAGTAGTGTCTTAGCTCTCCCTCGTCAGGCCCAAAGTGCATGATGCTACAGTTTTTTTTCTTACCTAACAAGGGCTCCTCCACTGTGTGTTTGAACAATAAACACAATGCCACATGAATGACACTGCTGGGAATACAGGGGAGGAGAAAGAGTGAGGATAGGATTAGAAAAAGTATTACTTGACTTGAAACCCCATTCAAATTGTGTATTTCATGTCTGTAAAAGTTAAATTTTATAGCTGATTTATAGGAGATGTGCCAACTTCTTACAGGCTCTCTAACGGGAGGAGCAGGGGAGTCAATAACATTTTAGAGGCGTGTATGATTGGCTGAATCAATAATAATTCATTTAGATAGTCTTTCCTAGTGAAGAAGTTAAAAGGTGGGCACATGTCTGTACTTTTATTGCGCAGCTAAATAATTACAGTAACCTATGTATACTTCAAAGTATGTTTTTCATTATTGTAAGATGGCCTGGGGCAGCTTGTTACCCCCTCGAAAAGTTGCTTAAGAAGTACAAAGAGGAAAGAGGTACAGGAGGAGGACTTCATCAGTCATTTACAGTCATGTTTTTCATCCTTTTCTCACTGAAGCCTGCAGATATCTGAAAGAATAGTTAATGTATACATTAACTAATATGTACACATGAGGGTTAATTGTGGTTTATCACAATACCACAGTTGATGTTTAGCTCAGAAACCACATCCCAGCGCCATAAACAAAGTGCTATAAAATGCAGTCAGATCATAGCCCAAGGGCTGCAGGATGCTGCAGGCACAATGGAGAGTTCTTCCAGCCTCCAGATTGAGTCTCAGCAGGGGCGAGAGATGAGTCTCCACCACCACTGAGGATATCGTGTGATGGATGACCCGAGCACAAACTAAACACACCGTAGGGGCCTTGGAGAAACACCAAGGCCACCAGAGCAGGGCTTTTTTTTTTTTCCTCAGAGCGCAAGAAATGTGTGACAGTGACCAAATGTTCAGACAGGTTTCAATTTGCACCAGCCTGCATCACAGTTCAACAAGAAGTAAGTTTTCCCAGATCTGTGAGAAATGGCATGAATGGATCAGGAATCCTTCTGCTCTTTCCCTCTTTGGGGGAAGCTCAAGCTCAGTAAAGGAGCATAGTATCGGCTGAGGACATGTGGAATAATATTCAGACACCATGCATAAAAATGACCTCTTTGTTATTCCACACCACAGTATGGATCTGGTTGCATGGCAAGTTTCCTCCTGTTGTTGTGAATCTGTCTGAGACCTGGAGGTAAACACAACTAATGAAGTGAGATTTTTTAGCATGACTCATGCAAATTTTTTTTGTGACATCACTTCACATCCCCCAACCTCTCTGCAGAAAGCTATGAAATCCTTTTTTCTGCTCTCGGGTTTAGTAGCTGCACACATGCTCTGTTAAATTCCCAAAGTACAGCGGATTGTAATGTTATATATTTAATGTCACATGCTCAAAACCGGGAAAATATCGATAATAACGTGCTACTCTTTGTCTGTTTATTAGAAAAGAATGAAATAATGCTCCAAAGACAGATGTTTTATGTGGAATGAAACTGGGTTTTGGCACACTGGATTAATAGAACTGCAAAAGCATTGCTCATGTGACCCTGCTGTATAATGAAAGCCGTCATAGAGCGCATTCCTTTCTTTTAGTTATTTGACTAACACCGAGACAGTTTGGATAGTTTTATTAGATCCTGTTCTGTCCAGCGGACTTCAGTGGTCTCAAATATGACGTTTCATTCTTCACTATGTGGCCTTTCTTGGTATCTAGGTATCTTGGTATCTGGTATTTCCTTTTTTATTACCTTTTCCCATTTTAGGTTATGGCAACTCATGTAGCACTTTTTAGGAGATGAACAAGTATAATTCAAAATACAGGCCAAAATAAATAGGATGATGCAACAAACTAGAGACTCTTACTGTAGTTTTCTTGCAGCTCTTCAGTAAACCCCCAGCCTCTTAGAAGGGGTGTTTACTAATCTTCACTTATGTTTGTTTCCTAATATTTTGTGACCTCTAGTTAAGAGAAGAAGCATGAATCTTTATATATACCCATGTTGTATGTTTTGTTCTTTGCTGTGATCTGTTTATATATATATTAACAATTTATCACATGGCTATATGTACTGTACATAAAAAGAGTGTTTTCTTCGAGTTCCTACCAGATCTTGAAGTTACCCTCAGTTCTACAGCATTTTAGCATCTTTTAGCTCCTTGTTTGGATTTTCTGTGATGCAGCTGCTCTCATCATCCTTTCAGCCATAGCAGGCAGCAGACACCAGCTGAATGTTGAACTTACATTTCCCTAGTGTTCATAAACATGACAAACATCCACAGAGGATATCATATGGAGATTTTCGACTGTTACAATAATTGAAAAGGGTTTAAGATTTATCTTCATGGCATTTAAAGAGGCCTGTGCATCAGCTGTACACATGTAACGATCAAAAGCACCACAGACATGATAAATGCTAATCTATAAAGGTATTCATCCTCTTTTTGGCAACACGTCAGTGTACATACATTTAAGATGATGCACAAGATCTGCAATGGTTTCACCAGCACAAAAGAATTAAATATGTAGTGAGTTCAGTCCTCTCGAGTCCTGCTTAGCTACGTATGAATGTCTCCTGAGCACGTAGTATATTCACTTTTCCAAAAGTTTATCCAGAATAAAACAACATGATTTGTCTCTTTCACTGCGTCCAGCATGGAAGCCACACGTAAGGTGATAATCATTTTCATTTAGAAACGTTCTAGTTCACCTTCAGTGCCATTGTAATTGACAGCTGACGTGTTTGTCACATTCAGAACTGCAGGTGTATTCACAGAGCGTGGCAATTCAGAGCCGCTCTCTGATGTATGGCCTCCATTAACTCTAGGTCGGCGAGCCCTGTAATAATGACAAACATAAGGTGCAGCTGGCCACAGATTAGGCTCATACATGTCAGCTACTTCGTTACACTCAGTGACATGAAACTAGCTGAATCTGCTATTGTTTGAATCAATCCTTTACATGGAACCGACTCATTGCTCAGTTTCTCTGGGAAAAGGTTAGGTGAAAATCTAGGAGGAAACACACTCACCAGCTTGGTCTCAACCCCCTGAATACTATTGACCGTGCTAGTGTTCTGTCAAATTCTGCTACCTTGTCAAGATATGCTACAATAATGCAGAGTGTATGGAGAGTCTAACCCCACCCTATATCTAATAATAACATAAAAGGGAAATGCAGCTCAAGTTAATTTTTGACGTCATTTGTTACCTGGTGCCAAAAAGGGTGCAGTGTCAACTGATGCCTACGTCCCCTGCATGGGGGCGCTATTTCAACTAATGGTTCTGTTTGGAGAACTTTTAATTTTTTTAATGTGAACTCTTATTTCTTAGGGGTCAAATGTTTTATCACATTATTCAAATGTTACATATATAAATTTTCACTTCACAGGCAGTTTTTTCTACAAAAACACAGCATCCAAGGTGTCGAATGAGGAAATAAACTTTGATTAGAATTATGTAGACTGGTGAAAATGGAAATGTGCGATTTGTATTTGATCCATAATAATCTGTTTGTGCAAACGCTGGTTATTTGTTTCGCTAAACTAAGAGTTTGCATGAGGGTCATAGAGCTTTCTTCCTCTTGATGGGATGGGAATACAGCAATGGTCCCAGAACTCCATAACATTTTGTCTAATGCTTAGCCACTTCCTCTGTGTTCCATGCTCCCAGTTACAGAATGATTCCATTTAAGGTGTGACGTGTTCCCACATCATTTATTTCCCAAAAAGCTCAGAGAAAATGTAAGATAACTTGATTCTTGAGTTTTAAACCCTTTAAGTTATTGCTCCGTGTAAGAGGAATTTTGGCAAAATGGCTGTGATTTTACAACCCTCTGTCAAACCTTCCTAAGATATTTAAACACTCGTGTGCCTTGCATAAAAACACACATGGTTCTCATCTACTTCTGTAAATGTGTAAAGAAGTTCTCTGTGCATATAGATCATTCACCAGCTGACCAAATGTGATTCTGCTTGGAACAGAAGTTTTACTGCTCTGTTATTGAAATACAGTCTTAGCTGTGGAAGAGGAGGAGGTGCTCAATTAGTATTCATAGCAGCTCTGTTATGATAGCAATCTAAGATTACGCTGCTCACTGGAATTTATAGCTTTATGCACACATGCACAAGCACCTGCTTTATTCTGCCTTTAAATTCAAAACAATAATGGTCTTTAAACACTCGGCTGCAATGATGACAGCAGCATAAAGTGATTTCTCTGCAGCACCTATGAAGTGTTTACACAGGAAAGTCATTTAAAAGTTTAGAAAATGAGTCTTTACTCCAGTACATGATAGTCCGGTGGAGGTGTGTGTGCGTAAGGATTGGGAATTGCCTGCTGCTTCCTCTTGAGTTGTTTACAAATGCTGTCAAACTGAGGAAGGCCAGAGAATTCGTTTTCACACCAGTACCAGGAATGTCATTAATATAGCCAGTGGTAATATTTGCCCCCCACTCCGACCCAGCCAGTCAGCACACACACACACTTACTTATAGCTGCGTGCACGGAAAAACAGACATTTCTCTGTGAGTCTGAACCTCAGCTCTCTTGCTATATATCTGAGCAGGGGATGAAGTGGCGCTAATGTGGAAAAACGAGCGTATTCATACCATGTAGCACCCAGTGGTTTCCTATTTGAGCCGGGTTACAGTGTTGTGACCCCAGGAAAGATTCATATCCAGCCATCTGGAGGCAAAGGAGGGTTACACAATAGGAGATCAGCTGTGCTCCTCCTATTTAAATACCATTCTGCGCTACTATCTGGTTTCATGTTAGAGGATTATGTTTAGCATGGCGGGTGCTGTGTCATGAATCAGCCAACAGAACAGAACGGAGTCACATTAAGCTTAATAATACAGCCATGGCACGGAGATGAGATCGCTCCATGTTTTTGCTGTCGTTCTGCCTCAGATGGCGCACGACACGGCAATGCTGTGCCCTTGCAGTCAGATCAACTTTTTGAGAAACTCAATTATGCTCTGAAATGAACAGCCAGTGCTTGTGGATAGAATGGGTTTTAGAGTGAGACCCCTCCACTGCAGTGGGAATGTGTCACATTTCCATAAATACTGAATGGAGTTTTCTACAGTAGGCAGACTGTCTCTGTCACTGTGATTTGTATTTTTACTCACCCGCCCCCACCCATAACCTTCATCGCTACCTGCTGCACACTCCTTTTAACAGATCTCTGTCTCATCCCTCTGTTTGTGTGGGGGAGATCTACATCCGGGCAGACAATGTATGATGTCAGATTATGGAAACAACATGAGATCAACAGAAAATTTAGCTTGAAGCTCGAAGATATCTTCAGAGCATGGATTTTTCACACAAACTCCTATCAAAGTATATGCACAGCCGGATTTTGCACAGACCCTCGATTGAAAAGCCTTCAAACCTGTTTGCCAGAAATGATGTCAAAGTAGTCATGGCAACTATTCTTACACATTACCCCATGCTCTTCCACAGTTAGAGTAGCCCTCAAGTGCTATTTTTCCGACAAATGTCAGATCTCGTCTCTTAAATGGCACGAAGGCTTTTTTTAACATTCAGGAGTTGAAAATGCAGAGGAGGGGGGAGTTTGCGTATGGGCCACAAAGAAAAACCTGATGAGTTAAAGTTAACCCCTTAGCTTTGTTCTGCCTTCACAGACATCCAACTTGAATGGGAAATCAAAATGATCACTCATTTTTCTCATATGTGCACTGTAGATGTTCTAATTGGAACTCATAACACACGTAGTTTATATGTTAAATACTCAGAGAGTGTAGGAATAATTATGTGCAGTGTCTGTAGCCTCCCCTCCTCCATCTCCACCAGCAGCAGCAGCAGCAGCAGCAGCAGACGCAAGTGCCTTCTGGGTTAGAGAGCTGACACATTGCTGCTAGAGTAACAAGAGAAGGTGGAGCCATATTTCGCTGATAGATGTCCTTTAATAGAAATGGAGAAGGATGATACGCTGGGCAAAAAAAGAGCACTAGAACACAAAAAGAGCCGTGGTGCAGGAAAACAAGTGTTTCAGGGACTGCTGTACTTTATGCAACTGCATCAGCAGCTCAATGCCGTAATCTCCAGGGGAGGGAAGAAGGAGAGTAATTGTGACATTGCTCTCTGGCTTAGAATTGCTACTCGGCGCAATTCAGCCAAGTAATCAGAAAGTGTTGGGGTGAATAGTCAAGGTGGTCAATTCAGTCAATTCAGCTGGTTTAGATGAGAAATGGGAAACAGCATGAGCTAACTGCAACACACCTGAATGATAAAGGAGAGCAGAGAGAGTTGTCACTGACGGCACAGAACACTTGGACATCATCCCAGCTCTACTCCCTGTCCCAAACACTTAACCTTCCCTTTAAAGTATTCACACGTAGGGACAGGAGTGAACCAACTCTCTTTAGATCAGGGGTAGGGCCAAGTGGTAGGGCAACCAAAAAATATGTAGGAATTGGGAGTTTTAGTACTGTTTACCCTGAATAACCCCAGGCCCTGTGGTAAATAGACGTTTAACATATCTGAACAGTATTTGGACAAATTAAGCTATGTGACAGTGTCAACACACAGTGTCCAGTTGCTTTCACTCAACAAAACACATTCTCACAGTTAACGGTATCAGTCATGCAAATGGTTTTGTTTCAATGGCCTTAGGTTTGAGATTCCATTGGAAATAGTCCATATTCTTTTAAAGATTACTGTTCAGTGGTAACCAAGAAAGGTTTATCTTCAGTCTTCAGACTTTTCTCGCGCAAACATTCACATATTCTCCATAAATGATTCTACCATTTGTGAACACGTGAAACCACTAAGGAATAAATGCTTCAGTGAGCAGACAATACCTCTTTTCATTACAGTTTGTGCCACAGATTTATAGTGAAAATTCCGGGCCAGTAACTCGATCACCAGTTACTTAAGGTTTGAGCATAATAAATAATCTCCAGTTTGACCTGAGTGAGTCGGCTCCACGCCTCTGTCTCTCCTCTATCAAGATCCAAAACCAACATCACGCATCCTTTGTTATGCCACGTTATGAGTACAACAGGAAAAGGCCAAGCAAGGCCACTCGGCAGCTTAGCACAGACTGACACAATGACATTTCTTCATTCTACTGATGTAATACGATTTGTAGTAAATACTTAGGTACCACAGAGTTGATCTCCTTTTATTCACAATTGTTATTCACAGAGCACTTGTGGCATAAACGAACACACAAGTCTTTCATTCCTACCCACCTTCAGGGGCTACATGTAGTTTTCTTTTGTGTTTGTCTGTTCAGGCTTGTTAAACCTGCTTATGTCAATGAAGATTTTAGCAGCCAGCAAGGAAGTTTGTTTTGGTCCTTTTAGTTATGAAATCAAATATCACGAAATGTTTCATACCAAGACGTTGCACACATGTCATAAACATTTAGTGTGTGTCTTGGCTTACAAAGGGGTAAATACAGTATAGAGGTGCTTCTCCCGTTGAGCTGAGTCCTGTCAGGGTCTTATTTAGTGCGGCGTTTACTGTCTGCCGTGACCTGCAGTGTGGGCAGAGAGACACCCTTAGCCCTGAACTGGGACCCAGCCTGGAAAAAGCCAACTGATTGAGAAGAATTTCACATGGAAGTGGTGATTGATTTTAAGTCCATGTGAAAATCCATTAATCACAAACTGGCCCTGATCAAAATGAGAGGTCAAGGAAAGAACCCAAACAGATCTCTGCATTCTCCCCCTCAACCGACGCTCATTTCTTCCTTCGTTCCTTCCTATTTCTTCACTCTGTTATGTAAGTGTTTTCCTCTTCCTCTTTATCTTTTTGCTCTCTCTAATATTTGCCTCTTTCCTTGTGACAGTTTGCTTTTCTTATCTGTGCTCTTTCCATAAAATGTCCTATATTTTTTTCCACTCTCTGCACAGTGTGAGTGGCTGTAGTCTGGAGTGATGCCAGTACAAACAGCTTGGGCAAACCTGCTTTCAGACAGGGTCCGTAAGAGCATTTCTCCCCTGCTAGCCCACAAGAGCTTGTGTGTGTGTGTGTGTGTGTGTGTGTGTGAGTGTGTGTGTGTGTACGCGCCTGCATGCGTGCATATGGGTGTGTGTGTGTGTATGTGATGCACCCATATGACTAAGTCCAGGCCATGGTGCCATGAGTCTTCAAGGTCAGCATGTACTTCCACAGTTAGATTTGAACGCAGCATATCAACTGACCACACAAATAGAAACAAATACATTTCAGATTTTAATTGCTTTGGCATGTTGTTACTGATGGGTGCTGTGAGAAACGCTCATTATCTACACATATTAGCAGTGTGTTGATAGGAAGATTAAGATATACTGTATTTAGACATATTTACTCTGTGTTTAGAGTTCACTTCTTTGTATGAAGAATCCGGACTATTTGACTCGCAAATAAATCTCCATCTTAACTAGTTATTTGTATTCCTGTCTCTATAATTCCTTCTTCTTTCAGTTCTGCTTTGATCTTCTCTAACTCATGGGAACAATAAGCAGACATTTTTCTTCCATTTCCATAGAAATATTGATTGGTGCATCTTTCAAGTTGCACTTAATTAAACTGGCTTTGTTTGCTGGTTTAAAGCCAGTGAGGGATCATGTTGTTTCACTACAGTGGCTGCTGCTGCGCCAAGTAACATTTGGAGGACAGGATGTAAAATTCTCCATACTTTAGTTCCCCTAAAGTGAGCTGAGTCACATCAGAGGAGGAATGGGAGGAGTGTCAGCCAATTCAATCATTATCATGCTACCCTACTGGCATATTTATTGTGAGCAAGACGTGTGGGGAATTAGCAACATACAGTATAGCAGCCGTGGTAAAAATGAAAAGTACCTTTGGACTTTGGTAATATTATTCATAGTCAACAGCTGCTGTAGCTCAGTTGGTAAAGCAGTCGTCCATGCACAGGGTCAGTGGTTCGATCTCTGTGCCAAAGTGTCCTTGGGCAAGAAAATGAACCCCAAGTTGCTCCCGGTGGGTCACAGATTTTATTTTATTTTTTTATTAGTTTTAAGGTCAAATTATGTGTGACATGTTTTTTTTTATTTCACTGGTTTCTTAGAGAGACCCTGGCAGTGTTTTCATCATCTGATTTATATACTTTGGTAAAGATGCAAATGAATACATTACAATATATTCAAAACCTAAAAGCATGAGGTGTGTGTAAGTGAAAACCCCAGACTGCTGAAGTCACTTGACTTGCACAGAAGCTGGACGGCAAAAAAAAAAAAAATTCCATAGTACTGCAGTATCGACCTATTAAAGTTCCATGTTTTCTAAGGATCGATTATTCAGGTCACATAATTAAAAGCAAGTAAAACAAAACAAAAAAAAATAAAAAAGATAAAACAGCAAATAAACTCCATTACATGCACCTGTGCTTTCACATGAAAACTATTAAATGGTTTGGGTGGAATCTATCTTTTTTCATCATGGGAACGCCCACCTGGAGCGCATCACAAGGCTTTTGTCCACTGCCCATCCTATAATTTTTCTACTATAACTGTTTATAAATGTTTCAGATACATGTGCAGTTTATTCACAGCTTGTAATAGGACACATACATGTGAATACTTTTCTTGTAACCCAGCCATACATCATGTAAGTCCATAAGTGGACCTCCATGTTGGGTTCTCACGCCCACTAAGTACAGCAACCGGAAGACTTCTGCAAGCTGGCCAATTAGAACAAAGGGGGTTCGTGGGGAGGGGGGCCTTAAAGACACAGGACCAGATGAGCCATTGCAAGAGCAATATTGAGAAATTAGCACTTGTTTAAATGGAAAATCCTAAAACCTCATTTTAAAAGAACCCCTGAATAAAATATAAGAATTTATTTATGCATATTTTAGGCTCTTTAAAATTAATTTTGCTTACTACACGGACTGAAATGCAGTGTTTAGTTTTTGCAGTGTAGATCGACTGTAAGGCTGGCACTCATGTCTTTCCCCATCGATACATTTGTTTCTCAATCAACCTTTTCTCTCTATTTTAGAAATAATGATAGGAATTCATGAATGTGGCTCCAGAGCGCACTAATCATACAGCGCAAACTGCAGCCCGCCTCCAAATCCAAACCTGCATCTGTGGCCTGAAAAAGACAGATTGCTGTTGGTAATGCAAAATAAAAAGTAGAAAAAAAAAAATGGATGTCACTCAAGCTGCTTAAAAAACCACCTCCAACAATGGTGAGTCATCACATCAAACTCCCTGACTCCAGAGGAAGAGCGAGAGACAAAATGAGGAAGCAAGATGGATTATCACATCATCCACGCCCTCAACTCCAACACAAAAATTTCCAATATCGTCTGTAATAATATAGTCTGGGATTTCTTGTCCCGCTCGGTAGTTTGAGATTGAGCTGTGAATCCTGGAGCAGCATCCGACAATATGCGTCCCTGACATGCCAAACCAGAGGCGGACAAAGCCCACGAGCTAAGAGAATAAGCTTTTTTTCTCTCAGACAAACCAAAACAATAGAGATGTTTCATGCAGCTTGAGTCAGCTCTCACCACATTTCCATCCTTATTTTAGGGGCAACTGGCCTGATGAACATACCAATCAGTGCCTAATAGTTTCTCAGCTTATGCAAGCAGAGCTCCATGTTCAACAGCAGCTGTTATTGAATGCTAATTCATTCAATCCCATTTTGTGTTTGTGTATACATGTATTCATTATTGGCACAGGGCAAACTGTGCACAGGGTCATAATTGTGTGCAGCCACTGGCTGAATAGTCACTGATTTAGAGGAGCTGAGTTTCCACAGTGCAGCATTGTTCTGCTTCACGTGCTGATATTAGCTTTCCTGTTATCCATTTTCACCTTAGCAATAATAAAATACAGAGGGGTCCAAGAGAGGAATCAATAATGCGTTTCTAGTGGGAATCGGAGTCTGTGATGAGTGAGGTTTGTATTTCACAAGGCCAGACTGAGGTGAAACTCCAGCCCAGGCCTAGTCTCTGTGGGAATGAAGCTGAATGCTCCCTATTCATAGATGATGCCCTCCCTCTCGCTTTTGTCTGAGGCCCTGCATTACGATGGGACAGGAGGACCTCGACGTACACTAGATGAAAAGAGACAGAATGCTTTAAGTGTTGTGATTAACACTTAGGCTTTCCCACACTGTTTTAAAGGAAAACTGATTTTTGCAAGAATAAAAATACATGTCCGTCTACATACTTTGGCTCGCAAAGAGATTTGCTTTGTGAATTTATGTTCCTTGTTATAATAGACATAACTGTACAAATGACATCCAAATAAGGGCAACTTCGCTATTTTCAAGTCGCTTTCTAAAAGAGTTCAAATGATGTCATCTGGGGGAGCTCTGGAAAGGCAGAGTGACAAACTCCATAGTGTGAGTAACAAGGGGACATATTCAGAACTGAAGGTTCCTCCATCTGAAGACATTTTTTTCAGCTAGAAATAGGGAGATATTTTAACACGGGGAAGTCAGGGGGAGGTGTAATGGCAGTTATGTACATGTACTAGCCGAACCAGAAAGAGAGAAGAAAATTCAAACTCAGTGAAGAACAAATTGTCAATTCTCATCTTTAATGTGGGTAAAAAGTAGCATTTAAAAAAAATATATGCAGGAGACACTCAGTAGCCTTTTGTGCTTAAAGGGTTGGGGTTCAAAAGTAACTGGACACTACTACTATATATTTCTTTAGCAACTGTGTGGTATTTCAACATTAGTTCATGCTCAAATGAGCTCACACACCCTTTCGATTGGCATTTAGTCTACATGGTAGACAGAAGGTAACGTCACCAATGTGTCACCAATGTGTACATGTCTCCTTGTCTACAATCAAGGGCAGACTTTGCGGCAATTAGTCAGAGGTTTTACCACAAGATGAAAACCCCTGGTGATTCTAAAAAACACAAAGGCCAGGATGCAGTTTTTCTTTTTTTTTTTTGTACAAAAATGGCACACTGACATTCATTGATGATTTCACTGCTGACGAGAGCAACAGATGAATGGAAGAGCGTTGTGTGTACTTAGATACAGCCATTTGTCTTAAAACCCTTTGGACATGAATAGAGCAAGTAAAAAGCTTTTTAGAGTGAAGGGGTGGTGCATTCTCAATCAGTGGAGTCGATCCCCTCATCTCAGTCCGATTTGAGCACTCCACTTGCTGAAGACCGGAATAAAGGAGGGCAGAGAGCATCCGCAAGGAAGGTACGAAGTGTCCAACCCGTGTTCAAGTGTCTGCTGTATTACATCACGTCTTTCCAATTACTTTTTAAAGCCTAAACTTTGGGCGTGTGCTCCAAGCGCTATATCTCCCACACCCCTCTGTCTATACTAATGCAAATGTATGACGTAAATTTACTCAAATGTCCTATTTTGTTTTCTCGACTCCATGCATCCAGAGACTGTAGGAGCTCTGTAGGCAGGAGGAAGCCATTCAAATGCATCAAAATGCAATAAAGAAGCAGCGCACAATGATTTTACTCTTATCCACAACCTGAAATTAGCTGCAAGATGCGTAAATTGTACCCACTGCACCAGCTAACTTTGTGTACCTTTATTGGAAACATAATTCAGTGATCCAGCAGCCCTGCATATAATATAGGAACATGCTTTCCCTGTTTTCTTGTCTTTTTACACACCCACTCAAAGCAACAGAACCATTCAACCTACACATTTTCTGTCAGCTGCCGAACAATCACGTAGATGTTGTGTAACGGACTCCTCTCGACTTTGGCTGTGTTTTATCAAGACTCTAGTTTTAATGACTTTAATGCAAATGTTAGGCAAGGATTTTAGTTATTAAGGGAAAATCAATGCATCCTGTAATCAGGACGTGTCCATTTCACTTTGCAAGCCGTCACACGTCACACATTTCGAAATTGTACATTTAGTTCAGAATCAGCCAAGTGCACTGCACAAATCCCACTGAGAAATTTGGTCTGCTTGATGCAATAAAATGAGAATTAATTGTTTCAAAGCAAATTAATTAAAGTATGATAAATAACACTGTATTACACTTAGGGGGCATAAACAATTGTCCTGCCACATCTTGATAAAACAGCATTCAAGACTTAGAATTAATGATCTTGGAAAATGTACTTAAATTGAGCAAAAGAGGTTTGTCTTGATATGAGGCTATATAGCCTGGAATTTACTGAAACAAACATCTGTAGGTTAAAATAAGGTCCTTGGCAAAGAGACATTAACTTGTGCTACTACTGGAAATGAGACTGGCATGGTTATAGACAGAAAACAAACTCAATACACTTCAAATATCACTATAGTGTATGCAAGCTTTGTTGTGTATGTGCTTTGTTAGCTTTCCATATACATCTGCAGTAAGATTAGGAGTAAATCAGAGGAAATAATATTTAACTGCAAAAGGCAACATGGAAATTGTGACCAGAACTGAACAAAAATGGGATTGAATTCAAGGAAAAACTATTAACACTGAGTTGATGTGTTGACAATATAGAGTTTGGAATGAGATGTGTACAAGATTGTCAGTCAATCTGAGAATCAGTGCAAATATAAAAATATTCATAAGTGTAGCTTTAAGAAATCAGTTTATTTTAGTCCTCAAGTCCCAACTCTAGTCCTCAAGAGTTTCACTTAGAGCATATGACTCAAGGATCCAGATCTAGGAAATAAAACGCTGTCTGCATATCAGAGTATGCCGTGTGTGCTCAGGCATGAGCATGAGACAGAGCTTGTGTGTGTGTGCATGCATGCATGCGTGTGTGTTTGTCTGTATGAGACACTGCCTACATATTGAGTCCCTCTTTAGTTTCTACCCTGTGCTCAGTTTCACTCTGTTTAAGAGTTGGCTAATTAATCATGCATTATTGAGAGACAAAACCAGGGAGGGTAATAGCCTTCTCTACAGTCCCTGGACAATACATTTATATATGTTTGTGTGTGTGTGTGTGTGTGTGTGTGTGTTTGCGTGTGCATGTGTGTGTGTGTGCTTGTGAGATGAGCGATCAAGGTCAGGCAGACATTAACTCTGAATGTCTTGAAGATGAATTCCTCCTAACTGAGTTTAGATTTGGACACTTAAAAACCATCAGCCAGTCTCCATCCTGTCCTTCTTTTTTATGCAATGTTTAGTAGAGTCAGGACAGAACAGGACAAGACAGACTGCCTCCGAACCTACTCCCTGAAACCTGGGTCACCCTCGTTTCCTCTGCCTCACCCACAGTCATACTCTTTCTCCCTCTTTCTCTCTCCACAGACACACACACACACAGATTTCTTGCCAGGATGAAGACCCTGCTTGAAGAGTTTAATCAGAAGCAAAGGGACTCTCATCTGCAGACAGCAGCTCAGAGAAATAGCATCAAAAATAAGCAGCAGTGAGGTGCAGCGGCCCACTTTGCAATCAGACAACATTTTGAATACTAATCAAACAGAAGGCAGAAATTGGAAATTTAACTCAAGTGATGCTGTGGAATCATCTGCCCATTGATTAGCGGGAGACCGCAGAGATCGCTCGTCACTCAGATGGCACACATGACATGCATATCCCAATGCAGATTACAAACAATGCGGATTCTTGCAGGACTTAGTTCTTAAGGGGAGTTGCACTGGTGACATTTTATACTGATTGGATAGCAGTGTTGCTGGCTATTATTTAATGACACCACCTGTAGTGAAAAATCAGCTTCAGGTCACAAGCAACTGGCCAAGAGCAGCTGTCAGAGCGTATGCAGGTTTCACTTATTTCCTTTCTTGTATTTTATAAGTGTGGAGAGTTTAGCAGTACTTCATTTGTTTTGTCTTGCATGGCAGCAAGTTGCCAACTTTAATGTCTTAATTTGCATTCACTGGTCTCGTAGTGTCATTTCCAGCTACAACAGGTAGATATTTGCCGTAACACGTCAGCGTTACGATAATACACGAATGATGTGTTAACAGCGTATTATGCTGCAGCCAGGTGGCCGAAAAATAAACTACTGTCAGTTTAGCTTGGACAACAGGAGTCCAGGGAAAAAGATTCTGATCTAATTTCTGTTGGTTTGATGATGACTCACCCAGTGAACTGCTGAGATCTGAGGATGTGACATCATTAAAATGAATGGGGCAGGGATAAAGGCAGTCACAGTTTGCAAAGCTTATTTAGAAAAAAGAAAAAAGTTATCATCCAAAATGTTTTTGTAAGCACTGACCAAATTTTATGGTTTACATGAAACTATCACATTTATTATATAGTTCTTCTCTGCACTAGGACACTGTTTAAATGTTTCTACAGTCACTTCCAGTTTACATTTTGAATTTGATTATCATCTTACGGCTTTTGTCAGATTCTGACAAAGATTCTGATCAGATTCTGCTGCTATAATGTTGCTGCAGTGTGTACAGTGTTATCCCAACCAATAGAAATTATGTTCAAAACTATGTAAAGTAGAATGAATTTTAGATACTTTACAGTGGCTTGTCCTAATCACAAAAGAGACACTATTTTCCTGAGCGGCTGGACCAGTGAACAAACACCGTGTTCAGGTAGTGCTCATGGGAGTTGTAGTCCCATGAGTGTCGCATTGCAATTACAGTACCACAATTAAAAACTGTAATCCCAATATTCTAATCCGTTCATCCATGAGTCCAAGTGGATGTTTGTGCCACATTTGAAGACATTAACTCCTTGAGGGGTATTATAAGATATTGTGTTCGAATGGGATGAATAACGCATAGAAAACCACAGCTGTCAGAGACACTGCAAGAATTGTCAATGTGTAATATTTTCTCGTGTAAACTATCGTCATTAACAGTGCAAATTTCCAGCTAGCGTCCAGCCTGTATGAAATGTCCTCAGCTGTCTTTACTCTACTGACTCTGTCAAGTTCAACTATTAGTTGACCTTTAACCTCTGTGCCACATGATCCTTAAAGCCAAAGCTCTAATTCAACCTCGAACTCTCTTCCTTCATTGGCCTGTTTTTTGTGTTTTTTTCTTTCATTTTTGTACATTTATTTGGCTCTACACTTTGTGAAAGCGTCACCTGCATGACCTCACAGCCCTGTTGAACCCCAGAAAATCTGCAGTTAGTTTCAAAATGGAAAAAAGTTAAGACCAGGATGAGAGGGAAAGAAAGAGAAAACAAAGCAGCTTGAACTCACCTACTCTGTGTCAGGCTCAAGTTACATGAGTGTTAAGGGGCAACTAATTCTGCTGCTCGTCATCACAGGAAGTAATCCTGAAAACGTGACTAGCTAATAAACACACTGGAGTGTTTGGCACAGTAATGAGTGTGTAATCTAATATGCTGGGTTTTTTTCTTTTTCCAGTGACTAATTGTAACTTTTGCACTTGAGCTGAGGAAATCCATCATCCAATAAGGCTCACCCCCAAAGGGTTGCTCAACCTCAGAGCATGATGGAGATGTTTCTATCTTTTAATAGCACAGAGAGGAGACGGGGAATCCTACTGATCATCGCTACTCTTGCCAGTGATCTCTTAGGTTACAACACAAGATCCCATCAACTAACCGCTGACATGCAAATATCAGGCAGCATCAACCTCAGCCAGCCACTTGAGCTTCTTACAAGACTATAAAAGATATTTTACAAGGACTTGAGCAATAAAACTTTTCGAGTTGGATGCCTGACTTGTAATCGGCCCCGTACAGCTGTGGGCAGCGCTTTAGACATTAATGAGAATATGATTGATCACATGGAGGGTAATTGAAATTGATTAATCATTTGAGAGTTGGAACTTAATCTCTCCAGTGTTCAGGAGTTATAGAGGTTATGAGCAGACAGCAGTGAGAGTCTGCATTATCATGCGTGCCATAGGCAGCCCAACAGGCCAACAGAGCAGGCCGCGATCAATACTAGCAGAGACAGACCTGAGAGACTCGGCCCTGACAGCTGATTTCTATCCCCTACAGAATTAAAAAGTAGCCCGAGCTGAGGTATTTGTTGACATCCTTGAATTGTACCTACAGGCGGACGCTTAATTTGATGGATGCTCGGTCTGGACAGCGCCGTAGCTGATGTTTAACAGTAAAGTTGCATAATCTGTTGTCGGCTGAAGATTTGAGTGATAAACATTCACAGGCAGATTTGTATGCACACTCACCACATCTGGCTGATCGGGCTCAGACTACACACTCTGACAGGAAGTGGATTAAAGCACTGTTTGCTCCGATGAGGACAAGCCCACAGAGAATATCTATAATCTGCACATCCACGGATCTAATGGAAAACGTGGCAGCCACCTCTAGTTGCTGAGAGATCTGAATGAAGCAACCAGCTGTTGTAGAGACACAGCCGGAGAATGACAGCCCGCTAAATGCCTGACTTTATTAACACAGAAAGAAATGTAGCAGGGCAATTAGTCGTGAGCTCATGACACAAAGTGAAAGCACACTTGGATCATATTTTACCTGTGTGCTAGCTGTAATAACAGGTGGTCATGTTAAACATCCTCTTGGATTGTTTGAGCATCCATTTGCGTTTCAGAGTTGCTGTGTGCTCTCAGTCCCAGCCCCCTGGCACATGACTGCATCATGGCTAAAATAAACCATCTGAAAGCTCTGAGGCTTATAGCCCTTCTGTCGCTCACATATTAGGTGGGCAGAGGAAGCTTGACTTTTAAAGATAATTCCTTTCCAATTTGGCTGCAGCAAAAAGAACTCTTACCTAAATGAAAAATATTTTGAACGCGAATGAGATCGTGAGAGATCAACTGAAATAGGGAGAGGTTATGCAATCTTAAAGTGTGATGATGATGGTTATATACATAACAATGTTTTACAATGTTGCTTCTCATTCACCCATTAACACAGACACACAAACATTGTGGGCGACTGTGGCGCAGGAAGGTAGAGCGGTTGTCCACCAATCTCACAGTTGTTGGTTCAATCCCCGGCTCCTCCGGTCACATGTCGAAGTGTCCTTGAGCAAGACACTGAACCCCGACTTAGTTGCACCCGGTGAGTGTTGGCCAGCTACATAGCAGCTCCCCCATCGGTGTATGAATGTGTGTGTGATTGTGAGTGTGAATGGGTGAATAAGAAGCAGTGCAAAGTGCTTTGAATGCCAATAGGTAGAAAAGTGCTATATAAGTGCAGACCATTTACCATTTACACACGCATTCTCTTGACCTCGTCTTTGAAGACCTTCACATAAAAAAAATGGTGAAATTCAGTGGTCTTCGTCCCCAAATACACATCTGAGTGGCCACTCAATGTGGGTGGAGTTTGTCTAAGGGAAATGAGAAGGTTCCTGTCAAAAGTCAACACCTGCATTCTCACACTTCAAAGATGAGGTCAAGAGAATGTGTGTGTGTGTGGGTGTGTGTTTTATAACTATTTTAATTTTCTCCATAAACAAAAAAAATTAATATAATTTTTTTTTAAATCAATAGCATATAAAAATGTTGTGATTTATATGTAGGTCTTTTCAGTCTACATTGAAAAAAGTTTTAACATGATTTTATTTTGTAATAAACGAGTGACCTATGCTCAGGAGTTAATGATGAGATATTAACAATGGTTTTGGGGACTTTTTGGTGTCTGACACCATTGTATAATTAAATGCGAACATCAAGGCTGTTCTTCAGAAACAAACATAACAGGAGGGTTAATAATCCCTAAAAACTGGGAGTTGAAGCACATTCATCCTGCTGTTTATACCAAGTTAGTACCTGTGGAAAGTTAGTCCCAGGTATGGAAACTAAAACTAACTGAAAAAGTTACAACCATAAAAACACTGGTCAACATTTCTTTGTCTTTAACTAAACAATGAAAAAAATGCTAATGACCTTGGACACTGTTCTGCCCTGAGTTTTTTCAGCTGCAGATGCCCAAAAAGTGGCCCCAGGCAATCTGATCTGCACCTAAATCACCCTTCTGGAGGCATAATTAAAGAAATCTACCTGGGAAAATGTGGTTTCTCTAAACCCCTACCCCAAGTTCCTGTTTACATCACAGTTTAGAAATCAGTTTTCCATAGAAAGACGACTGTAACCTGGTTTCTTAAGTCCATGTAAATGCACGGATTGTCACCTTATAATCATACATACAAAAGGAAAGGAGATGCTTTGGGTGGATGGATGGATGGGTCAACAAATCAGATGATTTTCCCACAGGAGTCCTGTCTGAAATCACATTCTGTTTCTTGTTTAAGTCACTTGATGAACATCATGTGACAAATCAGTCACAGAACACAAGCAAAAACATGACATTTTAACTAAAGCTAACCTTGTTTTAGTAACAATTCCTAACCCAACTTAACCCTGATGTTTTCTGTCAATAACCCGAACAAAGCTGCTATGTTTGCACAGCAGTAATCCAGCTTTTTATAGCGTTTTATAGACTGTTTATAGTGAAACATAGTGTTATGCAAGCAGGAATTTTGGTGCCTTTCAGCAAAAGGGATGTCAACAGCCAACTGCTTCCCTATGTGGGGGCACTATTTCAACAAATGGTCCTGTTGGTTGTGTGAAAAAATAGGGTCAAACAACCTATAAGGGCATTAATGTTGGAGGACTTTTCGAATTAGTATAGTGTGATTTTGGAAGTGCAATTTCACTTTGATTGTGATGTTGCAATATTCCCATGTTCACACATGGGTGGGTTCATGTTGTCATTGTTTAAAAACCTTGATTTAAAAATGTGACTCACTGCTCATTTGCAGTATTTTTATTTTTTTTTTTACAATGAACCATGACCTACACACTGCAATAGGACAAAGTTAAGAGCTAATCTTGTTTTAATAAACAGTGAAATTCTTACACTTTAGATCCAAGTTGTTATATAGTGGAATTATCCTGCTAATGTCTATGAATGTGTGGGGGCAACTGCCATTAACGAAGCATCGAATCAAATCACAAACAAACAGTGTGTTTTGATTGTCTTCCACTCATACACTTTTGGATAACTGCGACGGTGCCCATGTGTCTCAAATCATCTCTGCCACTTCCTCTAATAAGTCACAGTGACACTTTGTCATTTCCCGACAGCATGTTCCTCAAAAAAAAGGATTTCCTCCCCCCATCACACAAGTCTGAGTTTTAATATTATTTCTTTTGCTGTGTTTTGCCCAAAAGTCAGTCTCCTCACTCAGAATGCAAGATTTAATAGTGTAGCTGTAAAGAAACCATAAAATGCTGCGTCAGAAAAATTATTAATATATATTTTTTTCCTATATTTTTTCATTTTGAAAGTAAAGTAAAAAGGACCATATAGCTCATTCATCCACTCGGCTCAGTAAAGTATGCTGACACAGAAATGGATCAAATATGTCACATGATGCCCAGCAACAGGGGATGTTGAAAGCTCCCATTCCTTCAAGTGGAAAACAGCCAAACTTCACACAGGCAGGGATTCAAACCAGGGACCATCTAGCTGTGAGGCAGCAGCACTAAAGTATTTTTGGTTAAAATTCTGTTAAAATAATACATTAGAAAAATTACAACAAAATAATAAGATAAAACATATAAGAGTTTTTTTCAGTAATGTTCCTCAGGACAACTGAGAAAACATTAGCTGGAATTAGCTTGATAGCATATTCTTGCTTACTTTATTTTTGTATTTTTGCATTTTTTATTTATTTTTTTAACATCCCTACAAAACGTAGAAACCAAATGACAAAACCAGAACAAATAACCTTTTTATTCAGCCAATGAAAAACAAGGACAACATTCATCAGTTTAAATAACATCCACTCAATTTAAATTTTAAAATATGATATAATATATATATATACAAACCCGATTTCAAAAGAGTTGGCCCACTGTACAAAACTATATTTATATAAATAGTTCAGAATATATATATATATATATATATATATATATATATATATATATATATATATATATATATATATATATATATATATATATATATATATATAACTCAATTCCAAGGTATATAACAATCAAAGAGAATTGAGTCTCTCAGTGGTTGGTAAAAACACAGCTATTAACTATAAGGTGCATTACTCATTGCACAAAATTATTTTACCCTAAACCCTAAAGCAAAGCTGTTACTACATTACCTTTATAAGTGTTTTTTTTTTTTTTTAGTTTAATCCAGTTGTGAGTCAAATAAATTGTGGGTCTTGAGCTGCTATGGCAGAGACATTTGCACTGACTGTTGAGCGTATGCATGAATACATCAAAGATTTTGAGGCTAGGCCTTGTGACTCTGTTTTTCTCACAACTTTTCACATTTTCAAGTTTCATCCACTGCTACTGAAAATGTATGGAGGTTGAGGCAAACAGAAAGAAAGACCAGAAAGCAGGAATCCAGCTGTGAAGACATAAGGTGAAGTAACTTTTTGAACTTACAATATTCTTTTTTTGCATTTCCAACATTCTTTCCATTACTTGTTTTTCACGTGTTTTTCATTTGACTGCATACATTTATCGACTGAATTTTTCAACCAGAGTGGGTGTTCAGGTTGACTAGCATAAAATACACAACGTACAGTAGAAGGAGGTTAGTTTGGGGTCAGTTTCTGTGACACCTCCAAATAGCACAAATAAATATTTGCTGGGTCATGGATTGTTAACCAAAAACAACAGTGTGCTCCATGGAGGCTGTCACTGAAGGACTGTCTTGTCTCCGAGGTTCACAGACAGTCTGATTCAGGCTGACAGCTCTCTGTAGATTGTGGTTTGAGGAAAAAGCGTGTAGCAACAAGGTGAATCATAAATGTGACAAGGCCCTTTAAGGATAAGTAAATGATGAAATAGTGATATTCTCTTTCTCCCAGCCTGTCTGTGAAGACTGTGCTGTAGCTGGGCGAGCAGAACTGATATGAGGAAATTCTCCTCTTGATAGAAATGTGAAGGGCGACTTCAAAGAGATGTCACCTAATTTAAACTGCATGTCAGCAACAGATGAAAAACAAAGGCTGTATAGTTTATGTTTTAAAGATTTCCGACAGCTTTGCACCTGTCAAAATTAATGAAACCAGCTTCTATAAGGGTTTATTTCCGCCCTATAGTTTTGACTTAGGAGCAGAATGCTGACCCCACAAAGATGTTTAATGAAGGTGTTGTGTGTTTTCAGGATCATTGCCTCTTTTCCCCAAAAAATTGTATTTTTTAAATTTCTGTAACATCATCATGTGACCACTCAGTTTAGACCAAAGTTTTTATTCAAGACCCATTAAATCCGAGACTTCTTGCCAAAGACCAAACCTGAGTTATTTTAATATGGGAGAGTAAAGTGACCTGGTAGCTGTTTAGGTTTGACTGACAGGACAGGCACATTTAGCCAATGCTAAATAAAGTTGAGCACCAAAATAGTAAAAGTAAATGTAAAAAATCCAAAAAGCTAATAAATAATATTTGTATCTTATGTTTAGTTTAGCAGAAACAGGAGACACAAAAACACAGAGCAAATGAGATTTGAGAGGTCAAGAAGTCCCAGGCTTGTACCATGGACCTTCCCAAACCTGTGAACAATGTTCAATCAAACAAAACACATTAAGATTCATAATTTAAACCAAAAATACACAACACATCTGTTTTGGAAGGCTAATGAAGTGTATATACTGTACACATATATCTCCTGAACCATTTGTAATAACTCTCACCATAATTAGCTTTTGGCAATATTTAATTTAGTATTCCATACCTGTCCATGATTCGCTGAGGGGAATACTGGCAAAAACTAGTTTTATAAAAAGGAAGATGAAGATCATGTGCATGTCTAGTATTATGAAAATTAATTAGGTTCATATAAATCATTAAAAGAAGATGGGGAAGCATGTGGTAAACACAGATCAACACAGATATATAAAAATGATTTGTTATCGAATGAAAGATTTTTGAGCTTTCTCAAAAGTGGAGCGGACGGCTCTTTGGAGTTTGAAGAAGTGGCTTATCTTACAAATCTCTTTTGCAGTACTTGAAGCTCATGAAGATTAGTGGGGTATGTGGTTCCCCAAACAATATTACCAAGTACTGATAAATCATAGAGAAAAAGGTTGTTAATAAACATGACATGTTGATAGAACGACAGTTTGCTGATGATTCCCATAAACGGAACGGTTTTAACACTAACCATGTCTGTTTAGTGCCTAAACCTAACCCTGATGTCTGACTGTCAGTCATCCTTTTTGTGCAATTGGAAGAGAATGTATCACCATTTTGGTGCACAATTAGTTCCGTGGGCGAATGAAAGTGTAGGGACAAACAACCTATAAGGGCATAAAAGTTGCAAGACATTCCAAGACAGCATTATTGAAGTCTACTTTATCAATTTCCAAATCAATACAAAGTCAAGTTTATATTTAATTGTACATGCATCATTACTCGGATTGTGATTTTGGAATATTCCCAGGTTCACACATCGGTGAGTTCATGTAGTCATTGTTTATTGACTTTGATTTTTAAAATATGACTCAACGTTCCTTTTGCAAGTATTTTCCTTTAGCTTTCGCCGATCTCACAAAGGGACGATCTGGCCCTCAGTTACACTTCCTGCCTTTGGACTTGTACTTTGTAGACTTTTTCTCCACTTCCTGTCCCCTGTACCACTCATCAACGCTCGTAATCGTTTACACCTGTTCCCCTCACTGTTTAAAATAATGCAGTTCCCCACAGTTCCCTGTCACATCCTTGCCAAAATTCCTGGAGAGAACACACAGCCTTGTGAGGTTTTTCCCCATTGTTTTGTTTCCCCTAGACAACCATTTAGCCTTGTGTCTGTTCCGTCTTGTGTGTGCGCACGTCTGTTTAATGATTTGCTCCTGTTTTCACTTGTACCCGGTTAGTGCTCACTTTTTGACTTTTTTGAGTTTGTTACCTTTTTCCGTACGTATACTTCTTTATATTTATTGCCTGGTTTACCTGACGTGTTTTGGATTCCTGACTCTTGTTTTTTAAACCTGTTACCTGTCCCTGATCTGAGGTTTCATTTGGTTTTAGTGCTTTAAGTTTGATATTCTTGTTCGATGTTTTGTTGCCTGCCGTGTGTTTGTTTTGTAAAAATTTCCTGGTCCCAGGAGCGAATTTAAGTTGGTCTTAGTTTTTCCATCAATAAACCTGTTAATTCATTTACTCCTTCTCACCGTTTCTTCAGTTGGGTCCATCTGCGTACGAATCCTGACACACAATGAACCCTGACCTACTCACTGCAGCAGGAAAAAGCTGACGAATGGGCCTCGAGTCTTGAATATGTTTTTAATAACCAGTTTCTAAGTTAAATGACACTTCACACTTTAGAGCCAAGTTGTAATACACTGGAATTATCAAAGCCTTGAATCATATCACAAACAAAAACTGTTGTTTTTTCTTCCGCTCATACATTTTTTGGACAACCCTCCAATGGTGCCCATGTTTCTCAAATCATCTGTCACTTCTGATAACTCACAGTGACACTGTCAACAAGCAATCCCATGTGACACAGTGACACACAGGGAGCAACAACTTGTGTGGGTGCAAAAGTTGGAGGACTACTCAATCGGTTCTCTTTTTTTTTTTTCTTGTCAACAACTCCACTAAACTGCACTACATTCTAAAAACTCATGTTTATGCTCAGGAAAAAAAAATTACACAACAGTTTGCGTCAAGCTTTTTGAGTAACGGCAATGTCTGGTGACATTAAGAGGAAGCAACAAACTGCAGGACATAGACAGAATTAGAATTTTTGCTACACATAAATGCATTTACCATTCACTTAATTACTTTCATTTTAATCAGTAATTAAGTTAACTACTCATAAATATTAAGTTCCTCCAAATAGGTTTTGCAAAGATTAACACACTTTGCCTCCCTGGATGAGCGAACTTAAAATCCTGCTCTTAAGATTGAACAGAATTAAGTCAAAGTCCATTTTAGAAAGTTACCAAAACCTTTATGCAGAATTTGAGTTTACATGACACACAAAAATAATTACCAGCAATATTATGGCAACACAACACATGAACATAGATTTTCAAATTAAAAAGTGTATTTAAACTAGTAAATTAGTATTTTTTATCTTCAAAGTACACATTTAATTAAGTGGTGGTAAACTGTCACCCAAATTACTTTTTTGAGTGTATCTACAATTCAACGCGATTGGGGCTTCAGGGAGTATCATTAATTTTATAGGTATTATGTCATAAATATAATTATTGGAGTAATCAACATTTTGATTTGATCGCTAAGTCAGGAAATTAGGTCTCTACCACATTTGGTTTTCATTTCTTTCGTTATTCAGTGGCAGACTTAGGCTGTCTGGGGGGCTGGGGCAAAAAAATAAAAAAATAAAATAAAATCTAAAGGCACATTAAAGATATATTTTATATTGAAGCTATATTTAATGTGCCAGAAAAAACAAACATACATGTCGGGTGAAAATGGCCGCACCAACTCATCACGTTGAGGTTGTGTTTTCTCTACTGTGGTGGAACCTTTAGTTGCAATTCATCTAGTTATTTACTGCGAAAGCACCTCAGATAATACATTTAGAACATTTGCAGTGCTGTGGAGGGAACTTTCAGGGTGCTTCATTGCATTGGCGCTGTGCTGTGGGGGCAACGTTGAAGAAACTATATTACATTTATTTGCTGTGGAAGCATCTTAGAAGAACCTATCATGTTGCTGCACTTAAGAGGGCACCTCGCAGTAACAGTTTATCCCTATTTCCACATGGGGCGATGGGGGGGTTGCCCCTCCTGGCCCCCTCATCTGAGTCTGCCTATGCAGCTGTGGATAAAATTTAATAGACACAAATGTTCAGCCGACCCCCTAGTATAAAATCTTTTAGGTCAAAGACAGTTTGCCTTCTAGCACAATAGTCTTGTAACACCAAAGCATTAAATAAATATTTTTACTTTTAACATAAATCGTAGTAACATTTTTTTTTTTTTTAAAACACTCCAGTTTCTCCAGTTTGGGGGGACAGGAACAGTGTTGCTAAACATTGCTGGTGCAGTGTCATTGAAGTGGGTCAAATGTGTTCTGCTGATTTCTGAATGTGGGGTTTGTGTCTGAGAAACATATGACGTACGAACTCGAACTCAGCAGCTTCTCAGTGTATGTGTCCATTTGATCAGAGGTGAGCCTCTTTTTTTTTTTTTGGTCGTCACCATTTCATGTAATGTCAGTCATAGCCAGGGCTGGAACAGGCACAATACAGAAAAAGGATGATGACTCTCGAGCATGGTAACTGTCTCCCAGCTAATTCACAGTACATGTACTCTAATCCAAACAACCACAAGCATCCAGCCAGTAACAAATCCCCTCCCTCTCACACACTTGCAAACACATCCTGTTTGTTTTTAACGCTGTATGTCTCATCAGTGTTGCATTATATGCATAAAAGTCCACATTAGCACATGAATAGGCATCAAAACAGGGGAATTAGAGCCCCTGCCATGCTTTCAACATGTCCTCTTCTTTCTATCTCTTCTATCCATGAATTCAAGGCCCTCCCAAAGCTCCCCCTGCTCTCTGTCTTTGTGAGATGTAGGGATGAAAGCGATCAGGATGAAGGGGAAAAAGTAAAAGCTATTTCTGTCAGAGTAGATGAGGGCAAGCCTCGATGAGGAGAGCGTGCGTCACAGGTGTTTGTGCTCCTGTGACATGGCTGTGCAAGATTTTACTACATTTTGTTCTTATTCTCAACAGTATTGCCTCAGCCACGCAGCGCTCAGTGGAACGAGGAGGGGGAGGAGAAAAAAAAAATCATAAGGGAGAGCTACAGAGCAAAGAATAGAGGAGCTGGGGAGTCGAGGGAGGAGGGTAAATGAGAACATAAATCATGTGAATGGGACACATGAGTCAGTAAGCAGAATTATGATCTGCAATCTTACCATCAGCAACTTAGCACGGTCACTGGAGGTGCTACTAGACAGGAGTAGGGGGTGTATTATCAAAGTCTGGATTTCTTAATAATAACAGAACAAGCTAAGTTGAACTTGTGTACAGATGGTCTGAGAGGTTTGTACAACCCTGAATTTATTGTACAGTGGACCCCAACTGAAGTTGTGCAGGCCCACTGTTTCCTGTACGGTGTGGGGATGTTACCAATATTACAGGTACACTTGCTTTTGGTTGAGTCTCCAAATAAAGTGGTTCAGGAAATCTGTTTTAAAGCAGCCTTACGATGATTGCAATCAGGCGAGATACACAAAAGTGATTAAAACAGGATTGGTTGAAGTATTTGGCGATTAGACTTCATAGAGGCTACGTTTTTCTGTATGGTGGTTGTCAGGTTATAAAGATAACAAGAATGTCCCTCAACAGAGTTTTTGACACGGGTGGCAATGATGAAGGTTGAAGAGGTTGAAGGTGTGAATGGAGTTGATGTAGACTGAGCTGGAGTCTGATAAGCTTGGGAAGGATTCAGGATTCCTGACGTGATAAAAATCTGGCAGTGAACGGTGTCGTTGTTGGGCAGCTTTGACCCGATGCTGAAATGACAGCTATTAGCACAGAGAGAACCCGATTTAAAGTTTGATGTCTATGGGATGACCGTCTCACGGAGGCTGTGGCAGAAGCTGATTGGTTAGCAGAACTGAAATGCTCTCAGCCTGCTGATTGAATTTGGGAGAGATGCAGATGGAATACGAGAGAGGATGATTGCCCAAAGTGTCATTGAGCTTTTGCTGAGATTTATTTCTTTCCCCGTGAGACTTAACTAAGACCAGCCATCACTTTACTAGTAATGCATTACTGTAATAACATCACATTACAGCAGTGCAAAAAGTTACAATTACAAAACGTGCTCTCTCCAAAACCAATTCATTATAAAGTTGCCTTTCTTGTCTCATCACAGCAAAGATTGATTTGAAATACAACATTTAATATCTCACGTCACTATTAGCAGCGCCATCAGTAGTAAGCTGACAGGAAGATGGAAATGATTACATTCAGCAGCTGGAACCATTGCCATTAGTTTGATTTTGTCAGGACCATAGGTGATAAGAGCATTATTTTAACATATAAATAGTGTGTGGGTAGTGATAAGATTATTTCCAATGCAAAAAAAAAACACAGCCTTACATGTGTAGAAACACTGATTAAGGCAGCAGAGATCTTAACCCTTCTGAAAGTTAATATAATGAGTTATTTTAAACATATGTAATAGGTAAAGTAACATTCATTTCCAACAAAGTAATGAGTAACAAGTAATGGATCACATTTTTTGTTTTGTTTTTTGTAACAAGCCCAACTCTATTTGCAAGCGCTTGCTTGTTGACAAACCCACAAAGAGCTGACCAGCCTTTCAGTTTCTCTCAGCTCTACAGTGTTTTATGGTTATGTTCACTCCCACCTCCCCCATTACCACGGCTTCAAGCAGCGGCAGCAGGCAACTCGAATAAACTCCCTATAGAGATTGTGAAGGTGCGTCCCAGTGTGTTAACTGATGGGGGATGCAGCGCCATCTTGTGAAGGCCTGAATATTACAGATATTACGTCACGTGAAAGGTAAAGTCAGTCTGTCTGCTGGCTGTGTAACCATGGAGCTTGTGGCTAACACAAATTAGCCTTCAAGTGTTTCAGTTGGGCACACAAAGATGGCTTTGTTGGACCACAGGGACTTTTTCTTTTATCATGACCTTCACTAATCTTTACAACGTATTAGAAATTTACTCAAATTAATTAAAACTTTGACCCGTAAAAGAGAAAGGGAAGGAAAGATCAGTAAAAATAGAGAGCAGGGTAAGGCCCCATGAGCGTGTGTGTGTGTGTGTGAGTAAGGGTAATTCAGTCAGCCATGTCTGACCCTTAGCAACTGTCCCCACCACAGACATGTTCCCTCCCTGTCAGCCAGTGTAATCCTCAGCCGGTGGGAAGAGTAGGATACCAGGCTCGTCTCGCTTGTCGCGGCGTCATAACTTTTTGACCTGGAACTTTTTGATTGACCTCAAGGGGGAATCGGGATTAATGTGGGGGGATAACAAGTGCTGCTAGGATAAGGCAGCTACGTGTATGTTTATTTGTGTATGTGGTGTGTGTGTGTGTGTGTGTGTGTGTGTGTGTTGGGGCATGATCTGGGTGTTAAGGTAATCCTGCTGGACTCTGTATTTAAATCCTGGGTGGACACACTTTTGGCCCAGCATAGACTGACAGTCAGAAAGAGATGATTGGGGCCGTGCGGAAATATTAAGTCAGAAGTTATGTAAGAGATACATGGACACACACACACACACACACACACACACACACACCGTCCCACTATCACTATCTCTCGCCTTTTTTTTACCTCCCTCCTTCTCTCACACTCCTACATGTACAGAGTATGCAGCACCTGAAGTGCTGAGAGAGGTTAATATATTATGACCGATCGCCATTCCAACCTACACATAAACTTCAAATAGACTCGGGATGTGCAGCATGTGAAGTCTCCAATAAACACAGTCCAATGGACATGAGAAGCTATAGAAACACATGCAGATTGTCTACAGATAGAATTTTTAAATGAAATAAAATGATATTCGCTGACGACTAATTTTTCATGATGAAGAAGAGACTAAAACTAAAAAGTATATTATAAAAAAATAGATATATTATAAACAAATATAAAATGTAAACATTTGCTGATATTAACATAAGCTAAGATGAGCCACAAATTATTTTCAAATAAACAAATTGTTTTCTCTCAAAAGTGCACGGATTTAGAACAGGCTCTGTGGATCAAACACGGAGATGATTGTACTTCATCATCTCTCCCACAGCCACATGTAGCCTTTATGTGTAAAACACCACCAGGTTCATATGCCCATAACATTTTATTAACTTCATAATCTAAATGTTTTCACGCTTTTTGTTTTTGTTCTGTGGTCAGACAATGATCCATCTGCAGCCCTTAGTTTTGGCTCCACTCCAACCATTATGTTCTCATTTACATATTTTCTCTGTCTGTCAAATGTGTGTTTGTGGGGAGGGGTGGCCTAGTGATGCTCTGAGCCTCTTACACAAGTCCATTAGCGTGCACAAACGCCTACGGATTATGTGTCGTCACGCCAAACAGCAACCGTCAGGGCTGCTGGAATGTAGACTGGGTTTCCTAGTATAAGGAGGCTTAACGTAAGAAAGGAAATGAGAAGGGAAGTCAGGTGGCTGAAAGGTCAAAGATACGACAGTGGCCCTGAGTAAAAAGCAGCTTCATGTACACACAGCACAGCTGCGCATCACAAACTAGTATGTAATCTTCTGTTGAGCTGACCGTTGTACAGTCTTTTAGATCTTTGGTTCTTCAATCACTGGTTTCAGAGATAATGAATTTAGCAAAGAAAAGTCCCTTGTGAGTGTGAGCTGATAGGAGACTGATTGCAGCTTTTGTCCTGCAGCTCTTTACAGTGCTTGATGTGTGCTTTCGTATTCAGCGGCAGCTCCTCTTTCTCCACTCTGTGTTTGACCAAGGTGACACGAGCCTTGATGTGATTTTCTGTTTGGACTATAGTACGTGAGATGTGGGGCCGGTTGGTTTGCTCAGCTGACCAGCGCGGATGCAGATCTGTGGTTAAAGAGCAGCTCGGGACAGAGGCAGAGGAACTGTAACAGCAGGTGGAATTTAGCCCCAAACTCTTTGTCAGAAGATACAGTAAAATCTGTGCTGCCATTTGTGTGATGTACTGTGTTCACCTTTGAGTGCTACAGTCATTCTGTCATCAGGTGAGAACCTGCTCAAGAAATACTTCACGTCGTGTCAGAAAAATGTTTCATCTCCACTGGCTCCCCTTTTTTCTTTCAAACTCTAACTTGAGTCTCCTTCCTCTTTTTCTTCTAACACATCTTTTCTTTCATGATTGTTCTCAAAGAGATACCAGAAACCAGAGGAAACCAGAGTACCCGGAGAAAAACCCCACGCAAGCACAGGTAGAACATGCAAACTCCACACAGAAACGCCACAGACACTTGGGGACGCAAACCCCAACCTTGTAGCTGTGATACAGCTAACCACCATGCAGCTTTAGGGCAGGTCATAATCTTGAGGCTCTGTATCGTAGATAAGCTATAGTACAGTGAGCAGTAGTAGGACTTAAAGTCCTGAACAAATCAGTGTCTTGAGGTTTTAGAATTGGCACACAGGGCCCCATAGCTGCTGACTTTGACCTAGGGATGATGAGATTTTATAGCTTGGTATGTCTCATATACATATGTACTATACCAAGAGAAATTTTTGGTTGTGTTTAAAGTATGACATTCATCTGTGCAGTGAATCTAAATGTAACCTGCAACTCACTAACACAGTATAACCAAATATGCTGTAGTATCTTGATATTACTACTGCTGCCAGTAAATGTCATGGGTTACAGACAGATTCAAGTTTATTGGAAAAGATAAAAACCACATGTTGGAACCTGGACGGTGCGGTGCAATGGAAGCCCCGCTCAGTCTGCTTTGCCCCGTTTTCTAAGTGCTGCTATGCAAACAGAATGTTTGTCGGGGGCGCGGCTGGTTGCCGATGCCAGGAGGGGGGAAATCAGGATGCTGCAGCAGTCTGCCGGCTCCTGGAGGAGAAGGCAAGTCCATCTCATCTCTTAATTATTGTCGGCCCTGAGACCCAGCCGGCTAATAACTGCCCCACGACTGTAGCGGGCTGGAGACTCCACAGAGCACAAGCAGATGGAGGGAGAGACAGAACATCTCTGCTTCACAGCCAGTCAGAACAGACAGGGCTTAACTAGGCCTCTCTTGACCATCTGGAGAAATGTAATTTACACAAACACAATCGCATGCACACACTTTATTTTCTGTAATAACACGGGCCATGCTCCACCCTGTTGCCAGTCACAGCTGATTTGTAAGAACATTTGTCATCATCATCACCTCCAAACGCTGCCATTGGAGACGCCCTTGTCATAGAGCCAGCAAGCAGAGAACAAGCAGTACATACTATGGTGCTGCATGCTTGACAAAACAAGTACCAGTATTAGTATTCGGACTATATCTGTAGTCCATCCACACTGTAAATAGCAGTGCATTACTGTAAACACTCCCAGCTTTGAGCTGGTCAGTCCACGTCATTGCTTTAACACTTTCCTTTCTGGGAACTTATGCACTGATGAGGATCAATGGCAGATATGTGCCAGTGTTAGCACAGACACTAACGCAACTAATTGCCCTGACTTTCCAAAATGTTCCTCTGTCTCTGCTGTGGACACACACAGACACACACACACAGTCACGAGCTGACCTCAATACTCCCCCTTTGGGCCTGTGGATCCAAAGGCACAGATTTTACTTCAAGGTACTCTTGATCAAAGTCTAGCCAGCACATCACAGTCTACATAGGGTGGGTTTATAGTTGACCGGTGCCCCGTTTCTCCCTGGAGTCTTTGGCAAGATTGATACAAAAGAAACACACATGTGAGGAGAGTCTGCAGGTGAGAGAGGAATTCTGCACAGAGTGGTGTGAAATGCTGCAAGGCCCCTGCAATCCTGCTCTAAACGTTTTCATCTCTGTGAAGCAAACACTATTCAGAATATTTACTAGTATCACAATTTTTCCTCAATCTAAAGGTTTAAAAAGGTTAAAGGTTTGAGGAAGTCTGTGACTCCTTCATTTTGTTGTTTCAAAGTCAATACACTAAAGTGGTTTATGTTGACTTGTCAACATGCACTTAAGAAACCTGATTACTGGAAATCCACATGTACAGCAGGAGAGTAACTTGATTTATTTTCTTCTCTATCTCTGACTTATTTTGGAAGCCTATAGCTCACAGATTTTAACTGTCGAGTGACTGAAAATGCTGCTTTCTAACTCTTATTTTAGTGTGTGTGTTTGTGTCGCAGCAGAGTGACAGCACAGGGGGTAAGAAAGGAAAAAAGAAGGGGGGACACAAGCAGCTGAATGTTAAAAAAATCCATGGGGGAAAGTGACTTATTTGTACTTCTACGAGAGACTTTATGTTTGAAATGTTCTGTCAGACTTTCGGCTTTCCAGTATCAGTCTCATCTTCTGAGGAATTCACTCTTTGCTATCATAGCCGATCTGTCTGTCAGCTCCACCTGACCATGGTCAGCGGTCTGCCCACTAACCTGTCATGGGTGGATACAAAGGGAGCTGCAGGTGAGCTTGAGCTATACTGTAATATAGTTTTGACCTCAGTGGAAACAGCTGTCACTGATCTACACGTGGATGGTATTATTTTCCAATTCAGAGAGAACAAGGAGCAGAATCACAGCTTCTATTTCTTGGATTTGTGGATGTGATTTATGCGGCTTTTCATATCCTGATAGAAGTATGAAACCACGCTGCCAGCTGCCGTGCGGTAGTATACAAGTAGCCGGTATCTCTCAGTTTATGTTGCACTGAGCAGCTGCTGCAGGCTGGACAGAACAGAAGCATCACTGGAGACAGAAACTCGATTGCAGTTCACCTCAACCCACCTCACACACAAAACAATGGTCCGTTAAAACAACAGCGGCTCAGAGTTAATGCAGATAAGTCCCATTAACCTTTGGAGGCTCACACTCTCTATCTCTGCCTTGCTTGCTGTATCCCTGGGTCCATACTGTCCTTCACAGTTATTCCATCTCTCTCATGAATGTTTGATGGTGCTGCCAGCTGCTCTCTAAGTCTGAGGGCGGCACGTGTTCTCGCTCACAAACACAAGCCCCACGTGGTTTTTGCCCTCAGTGGACTTTGAAAAACAATGGAGTGCATGTGTTTGCATGAAGGTAAAAACAGGACTTTAATGATGAAGGCTTTGTTAAGGCAGAACAGCATGAGGATAGAGGTGACAGTGCTATTTTGGATGTATAGCTCAGTCATTGTTTTGTGGCCAAGAGGCATCAAAAAACAAAACAAAAGCAAAAAAAACAGCCCCTCAGTCATTTAAAAAAATCTTTCACAAATGAAGTGTGGGCAACTTTCCCTCCCACACAAGTAGCCCTGACTATGTTTTTGTGCACAGACACTTGATTTTCTACCATCTTCTTCTTCTATTGTTTGAGGGTTGTTTTTTTTACACTGGAACATCCTTGATCGTAAATTCCTGAGCGGCTTGTTTGCCACGGCAGGTCGAGTTGGAGGGGGGATTGTTGACGTACACAAACATTTCTAATGTGCGTCAGGAAGCTCGGCTATGTTAAAAAATAAATAATAATAAAAAAAATGTCCATGTTTTTCTAATTTGCACAGACTCACGCAGACTCAGCGAGAGCTTTCACCTAGGCGGACACCCTGTGGATTCCCTGGGAGAGCCATATGTCTCCTCTGCGTCGTCACAGCAACAATATCAGGATCATGGTGCACTTCTCCCTTATCATGCAAATGAAGCAGTGATTCAGGCCACCTGTCGAGCCGCAGACAGACGGGAGAGGCTGACCAGCTGCCTAATGGGTCCACACTAATAGGTCAGTCTTTGAGTAACAACTGAGCCATACGTGCTTCTATTTTTCCCATTCGAAAGAGTTAATTCACGTAGCATTTTTTTTTTAATTCATGTAGCATCTTTGTTTCTATAGAAACAATGATATTGCATATTAAAAAAAGCTTTTCTAAATAGTCTAATTAGCAACCTTGCAGACCTTTCTACAACCCTAATTTAAAAGAGGTTAGGACTATGTGTGAAGTGGGAATAAAAACAGACTGCAATCATCTGCAAATCTCATCAAGCCAGAGTTTTACCAATAGAAAATAAACAACAAATCAGATGTTGAAACTGAGACGTGACCATTTCATGGAAAATATTAGCTCATTTTGAATTGGATGACCGCAACACATCTCAAAAAAGTTGGAACAGGGTGATGTTTATCATTGTGTAGCATCCCCCGTTCTTTTAACAACTGTCTGTAAATGTTGGAAGTGAGGAGACCAAATGAAACAGGGGCAACAAAAGCGTGGAAAAGTAATAAGTGCAAATAAAACAACAAATGAAGGATATGACAACTAACAACAGGTCAGTAGTGAGTTGACATAAAAAGAGCATTTCAGAAAGGCCTCTCTAATGTTAAGATGGGCAGAGGTTCACTAATCTGTGACAAATCGCGTCTAATAACGGTGTAACAAAAAAATGAAAAAGAAAAATGTTCCTCAACGTGAAATTGCGTAGACTTTAAAGATCCCACCATCTACAGTATATAATATCTTCAAAAGATTCAGAGAATCAGGAGGCATCTCTGTGCACAAGCACTCAAAATTGGATCCATGTGATCTTTGGGCCCTTAGGCGAGACTGCATTAAAAACAGGGGTGGTTCTCTACTGGACATCACTGCATGTGGTCAGGATCACTTCCAGAAATCACTGTCTGTGAACACAGTTCACCGTGCAATCCACAAATGCAAGTTAAAGCTGTATCGTGCAAAGAAGAAGCCACATGTGAACACGATCCATAATTGCTACCGTGTTCTCTGGGCCAAAGCTCATTTAAAATGGTCTGAGGCAAAATGGAAAACTGTTCTGTGGTCAGATTAATAAAACATTTCAATTCTTTTTGGAAACCATGGACACCGTGTCCTGCAGACTTAAGAGGAGAGGGACCATTCAGCTTGTTATTAGTGGACAGTTGCAGACAAAAGCCTGCATCTCTGTCTCTCTGATGGTGTGTTGGTGCATTAGTGCCTGTGCTGTGGGCAGCCTACACATCTGGAAAGGCTCCATCAATGCTGAAAAGTACATAGAGGTTTTAGAGCAACATATGCTCCCATCCAGACAAAATCCCTCTTTCAGGGAAGAACTTGCAAGACAATGCTAAACCAAACTCTGCATCCATCACAACAACATGGCTTCCCAGGAGAAGAGTCCGGGTGCTGAACTGGCCTGTCTGCAGTCCAGACCTTTTACCAATAGAAAACATTTGGTGCATCATAAAATGAAAAATCCAGCAACAAAATCTGAGGACTGTTTAGCTGCTAGAATCCTGCATCAGACAAGAATGGGACAACATTCCTCTACCAAACTCCAGCAACTGGTCTCCTCACTTCCCAGACATTTACAGACAGTTGTTAAAAGAAGGGGGGAGGCTACACAATGGTAAACATCAACCCTCTTTCAACATTTTTAAAATTAAAATGAGCTAACATTTTCCATGAAATAGTTAAATGTCTTATTTTCAACATCTAATTTGTTTTTTTTGTTCTATTGTAAATAAAATATGGGTTGATGAGATTTGCAAATCATTGCATTCTGTTTTTATTTACGTTTCAGATATCATTTCTAACGTTTTGGGAATTGGGCTTTGTATCATGTGTTTCACATTTTAGGTGGGAATCAAACATAAAAACAGACTTCTGAACACTTGTCAATTCATTGTTAATATCCGTTTCAATTTAGATAATATCCTCCTTGAGGGCCAAACATTTTAGTTCATTTCAATTTATTTAAAATGATGCTGACACACGTTTGGAGAAGCTGATAAAAAAGTATTTTATTGGGTACATACATTCAAATCTGCACTTTGACAAGTCATTCATATGGGATATAAGCCAAAGAGAAGTGAACCATGGGTTGAACCCTGTGGAATTCCTGCTTAACCTTAAAATAAATCCTCAACTCACTGTTCATGCAAAGGCAGGAGTTTGGTGTATTAAGGCTTTTTTTTTTTTATCACTTTCTACAGATGCTCTTAGCAATATGCATTAAAATTAAAAATGGTTTTCTAAATATAAAAATGAATGAATTAAACATTGTCCTTAGTGTTTTGCTCATCATTTTCCTATCTTGTACTCTCACATTAAGCTGGTTTAGGTGTAGACATAAAATGCCCAAATAAGAATTGCATCAGACACTGACCAAAGATCTCTGATCCGTTTCAGTAGAGAAAACGTTTCTTTTCCTTTATGAAAGCAGGACAGAAGTAGAAGCCAGTCTGTGGAGCCAAATACAAAACTAATACAATGGTTACTTCTACAGAAATATTACTTTTAAAAGAAGTACCATGTCCAGACTGCCTTATATTTTATAGGTTTCAGATAAAGTATAGACTAACAAACTACTGTCTATTTAAATTTACTCAATTCTCTAATCAAACATCCTATTTGCTCACCCAGTCTCTTATGTAACCCATCCATCTCCTCATCATCTCCTCTTCTCTACCAGCACTGTCCAGACAGCATGCAGACAGAACTAGGTCATGGTGAACCTGAGGCCACTGTCTCCTGTTTCTATAACTCCAGAGTCCGGACCTTGAGGACTTGAATTGGATTCAAACTTTGGCTCGGACCACTATCTGTCACTGTCAGCAGAGCTGATCCTGACCAGCAGCCCTCCCTCTGAGCGTTTAACATAAATTATGGGTTTTGGACCCAGTCATGGGTCAATAACACACTTTTCCAACTCTAGTCAAGGGATCGCATTGGGGCTGGAAATGCTGATTTGAGTTCAGTGTGTTTATGTGGGTCATAGTTGTGCACATTACAGTATTTGCTCAGGGCTGTAGACATTATTAGTAAAGGATTAAAAGAGCTAAAACTTTCAGCAGTTTACTGCCTCTAAGTTGGTGCTGAAGATCATTTGTTTTACAGGTTGTAGTTTCTGTAACTGCACTTCTCTTCTAACACAAGAAAGTAATATTCCTCCATTGTCAGAACATAGTAGCCTACTGTAGTTCCTGTACCGTAATGCTACCACATGTGGTTTTTCCATTTTTATAATTTTGTTTTAATTTAATTACATTTTTTTGAAATATGCTTGAAAAAGTATCCAGAAAGGTGCTGTCAACACCATGTGACCGAGACTTAATGAACAGCGCTGGATATCTGTGCAGAGATACTAGTAGTCTTCTAAAGGGTCTTGAGTGATGCTCAAACGTTCACCAGTTTATGCTTCATTAGAAATTTATTGATTTCATACTCATGATAACATTAAGTTGCATATTGTGGCTGTAATTGAAAAAATGGGCAGAATTAGATATAAAGCACACATAAAAATGACATCTGTTTTTTTAGGTTTGACTACCTTGGGCAGAAGAACTCTGCAAGAAACTAAATAAACAATGAATTTTGACTTTATAAAGTTGTTACATGAAAACTAAACATGCAGCTAAATGATTTAATATAATAATCTGGTCCCTAATGGTTGCTGTTTGCTGATAGGTGCTGGACTGTGGCTTTATGAATGAATGCATGCTGCTGAAAACTGCATTGAGTATGGTTTTTGAAAGCACAAGCTTGGGTCTGATAAAACCAAAACAATGAGCAAAAATAGGCTGAAAACTCAAGGCACCTGCAAAATCAGGTTATCTTTTTCTGTAGGGCATAGTTATTTTATTAATGATCACTGTGAAAATAGTAATTACAGCAGCTTTAAATACATATTTACACTGTGGGACTGTCAACATAATCTGTGTAGATGTGTATAGAGAGTATAAAGTATGTATGTAAACAAGCTTGTATTTCAATTAAATTACAAGTGTTTTTGCTGCCACTTTGTCCTCGTATTAGTACAGTTGTAAAACTGTGATACAAGGAGAAGTAACCGATTTCATAGTCAAGGAAAAGTTGTTTTACTTTCTTTCATAGTAATAAAAGATACAAAAAGTTGATTAATTTAATCAAGCCACACCTCCAGCAAACAACATATCCAGTATGCAGTCATGTCTGTGAGGCTTACAGCCAGGTGCTCTGTAAACTGGACCCCTGGTGCTGATTCACATGAGGTGACTGGATGTCCAGACATTGTCCAGTCTGTTGAGTACTATAGGAAACACACACCTTATCTGAACATCACATGGTTTATGTCCTCTTACTGTATTTTAAGAAGTCCCATCCTATTGATGAGCTTCACAGTCGCTGTAGTCCCTCATTTCTTTACAGGCACACTGGCTCATGCTCAGCTCCCTCCATCCATACGAAATAACATTTTATTTACACTGCTTACACTGCAATACCGCCTCCCTTGTCAGAAAAAAAAGCGTCCACAGAAGATAGAGGCCTCTGTAGTTGGCATTTACAAGCCCAGAAGGTGGGCAAACAAAAGGTTAGGTGACACACACAGCAGATTTATCCGAAGGGTTGCATCGTGTTTTCTGTTGCTTTTGACCTTGAGACTGGAGTTGAAAATGGAAACAGGAGAAGCTGTTACTGTCTCGGCTGGAGCCATAAAGTCCACATTTGGGGGGGAACAAATCAGTCCCCAACAGTTTGGCTGGTACTCATTTTCTCGCTGGTCTCAACTTAATTTTCTTGTTTTCTGAGTCTGCGTGAAAAGCTGTCGAATGTCACTGCCACCCATCGTCTTGCTCAGGATAATAAAGCTTACACATCATTCAAACACTAATAATGCAGTATGCTGTCATAAGCAAGTGCAGCATATATGAAATCTACTAGTGTCTACTGTTGTTTTTCTCTGGGTGAATATGTGGATAATTAACTTTTCCAGGTAACTTAGCTGTGATAGCTAAAGTTAGTGATGGCTGAGCTCAGCTTCCCCAAAGGAGCCCGCAGCTCCCACAGAAGCAACAAAAAGTTTGACAGGGGTCTCAAAATGATATAACTAGAAAAAGCATTTCCAAAGGGAATGAATGCTATGATTGCTTCAATGCTGAAAGTATTTTCCAAGCAAAGCTGAAAAAAGCTGAACTTGAAAAAAGTATAAAGAAAGGCTTTTATTTTTGTTATTTCTTTATATTTGTTTCCTGTCTGTTTGTGTGTGCTTGTGCTTGTGTGGGTGTGTGTGTCCACCGTAGGTATATTTCATCCCAAACTCATTTTACCATTTAAATGCTAAAAATATGGAAAAAAAAAAAGGCTTTGGCGCTTTTATTTTGAAAGGGAGTAAAGAGGGCAGCAGAGAGGTCAGCGCTGCCCCGGCCGGCCGTGACCTTTCTGTTCGTTGCCTGCATGTTCTTCGGTGGGTTTCCTCCGTGTACTCTGGTTCCCTCCCACAGTCCAAAAACATGCATGTTAGGTTCATCGGTGAATCTAAAACTGACCGTATGCAGTGTGAATGGTTGTGTGTGTCTCTCTGTGGCCCTGTGAAAGACCGGCGATCTGTCCAGCGTGTACCCTGCCTCCTGCCCCATAGGCTCCAGTCCTTCGTAACCCACACAGGATAAGTGGTGACAGAGAACGGATGGATGGATAATAATAATAACAATAAAGATTACAATAAAATGATGTCTACACCGGGAGTTGAGAGACAGTCTACTTTCAAAGTTTGTTGTTTTCATCTTAATTAATCTACTGTTTGCAATCAGCTGATAATTGACAGTGCTGCCCCCTAGTTATTGCTACAGCTGTCAAAGCCATTGCACATAATGCCGTTTACAACGATAACAGTAGTTGATTTACCATTAGGAAAATTGCTGGTAATTTGTGAAACAATGTAACATTTACTCCAGACAGAGGCGGACGATATCACATTCCCAACCGATTTTGTCATGTGTAATGAGAGCAATCACTAGCACATTTATCTGCTACAGCTACTCAGCTAATGAAGTTAGTCTCAGATGCATCGTGTGGCTGAAACTGCATCTGCAGATGGTTGACACATTTATGGAGGAGAATCTTGCAAAATGTTATAGATAATGTCCCTGATAAACCTCAGTTTTTACCAATGATACTTGTATAAGAGATAAATAAAAAACCAGAATATGAATATTGTCTTGCACTATAAGTCTTTGGGTTTTATACTTAAAAGATCAAACTTCCAGCAACATTTCCAAATCACCAAACAGCTTTATTGTCAAACCAACATGTTTGTGCTTGTTACAGGGTTGTTACAGATCCTGACAAAGGCCCAGATCCAAGCTTTTGATCTTTTTAGTTTGCTTTTCCTCACCCGTGCATCGTGACAGTAGGTAAACTTGCGCCAGAGGTTCCTGTTTTGCCCTGGTGTTACATTGGAATTAGGAAAACTAGTAAGTAGCAAAATGTGTATTTCATACAGATACTGGCTGATCAAAAATGTACCACAGTATTCTTTGAGACACTAAAGGAGACTCAACAAGGACACAGGATGTGAGAGAAGTGGCCGGGGGGGGGATGGAGGGCTAAGGGCAGGAACACATACACAAACACTCAGACAGAATAGTTGGCCTGGAGTAGAGTGTCCCCAAGCTCTGCAGGGCTGATGAAAGTAGCGGTTCTTGTTTTCTTCTTTTCTATCTCATCTTCCTACACAGCAGTGCTCCCCACAGGCCACCATTACACCTCAGTGTGAAGGGAAGGACCATAAAACTTCTCACCATCCTCGGCGAGGTCTTGAAGGGACTGAATACAAAGAAAAGCAGCATGCAGAGGGCGGCTTTGATTCTGCTTTAACTTGAACCATAACCGATTCAAAGCCCGGCGTTGTATGAAGGGCATCTGCTGTGGGTCACTGCTGCCTCCGACCAGTCTGCTGCCTGTGCGGTGGGTATCTGTGACGGCATGTGGCGCCGTGGGACGGGTCAGAGAACAGCTCGCCATGGTGGCTGCATTAGTGACTCTGTGCTGAACTCCACTCAGCCTTAATCCTGGGAGCGTTTGGTACATTTGTAGTTGTACCTCGATGGCTTCCTCTTGTGATGTGATGCTGCTGTCTCTGGCACATTACTAAAGAAAAATAGAAGAATGATTGTGCTTTCCCTCTGTGTGTTTGTGTGTGTGTGTGTGTGTGTGTGTGTGTGTGTGTGTTTGTTACATAACTTACAGAAAATTATTCTCCCTGAGGATTAGACTCAATAGGATGATATTCACAGTTTAATATAGCTGAAAATGAAAGCTACGAGGT
Source organism: Channa argus (assembly GCF_033026475.1). Taxonomy (NCBI): domain Eukaryota; kingdom Metazoa; phylum Chordata; class Actinopteri; order Anabantiformes; family Channidae; genus Channa; species Channa argus. Next base: position 15,902,431 of record NC_090216.1, read on the forward strand.
TTGGAGAGGCTCATTTTTGCTAATCAAAGGGACTTGGGCAGATGTAATATTTGGGGCTTCATGATTATGTGGCACGTCATCAGATTATATTTGGTTACACTGTGAATGACAACTCAGAGGGAGTTACACTTGTGCAGCGGACGAGTTGAGTGTTGCTCTTGTGTGGTTAATTGTGCACACCCCCTGTGTGGACGAAAGTTGCAGTGTGTGCAGTGTGTGGGAGGTGTGTGTGTGTGTGTGTTTGGTGTGTGTGTGCGTGTGTCTGAAGGCTCTGTGAGACCCTATTGAGCCCGGTGCATTGGGGAGGGCAGGGTGACTCATCTCACCCTCTGACTCCACTTCTCAAAATACATCTCTTTGTCTTTCTCACCTTTTTTTTTTAATAGTTATTTGCCTCATCTCATCAGCACACTTCACACAACTTTAGCATGATCAGTGTCTTCAGAAGAAGGGATTGAGGGCTGTGGATGATGGAGAATAATAGAGATGAGCAGGGGGAGCTGACAGACGAGTGGAGGCGAGGGCACTGAATGGAGCAAACGCTAAGGCTCATTCATCATGACAGTGTTTCTGGCACAAAACACCAAAACACAGAGAGGACAGACTCAGGCTGCACTCGCTGACCAACATCATCCCTGCACAGGCAGCAGAGTGGCTGTTCCATCATGCCTGTATCCAGTGGATAGTACTGTGAAACTTTGCCTTTGGTGACATTTGACTAAACTGTATACGTATATGTAAATGTATATATATATAAATAAAAATAAAAAGTATAAAAGAATAAAGGAATAGAACACTCTAAAATAGTAACTACTCCTACCAGGTCAAAAGCCAGAGAGAAAAAGTGAGTTTTCAGCTCTGATTTAAAAATAGACAATGAAGAGCCCTGTCTCACCTGCAGTGCAGTCCACAAATTAGGGCCTGCAACAGCAAATGCCTTATCTCCCCTGAGCCGCCCCCCATGTCCTTGGCAAGTCCGGGTGCAGGGGGTCAGCTGACCTGAGAGACCAGGATGGGGGGGGGGGGGGGCACACATATAGCAGCTCAGAAAGGTCGGGAGCAGGGCCAGACCATACAGGGATTTTAAAACAAACAAAGAATTTTAAAATGAACACTAAGATGGACACGCAGCCAGTGCAGCGAGGCTACAAACCGGAGTAACTCGCTCTCTCTCTTCTGTGTTCCGGTTACCAGATGTGCAGCAGCATTTTGTACCAGCTGAGATGCGACGGGGACAAGTGAGAGACACCAAAATATTGAGAATTACAGTAAATCGGCCAAGTTGTAACAAAACCATGGATTAATGGCTCAAAGTACTTTTTTGACATATTTGATTTAACTTTTGCCAATTGTCTCAAGTGAAAGAAGCTGGATTTGACCACTCTACTAAACAGCCCAAACTAAAACCACTGTCCACCTTAAAACCCATTGGACAACACAGAGGGACCCAGGCCTGGCTTTTTAAGCAGGGGGCTGCACTGTAGCATGTTTACAGCGTCTTGGGAAGACACCGGGAGCGAGGCTGCTGTTGGTAACAGCAAGAACAGAAGGCTCAAAGAATAGGATGATGTTCATCTATCCCAGCTGTCAATAGGGGGACAGGCCGGGTTCATCCTGGACAGGTCGCCAGTCAATCCCACGGTCAACACAGACAGACACACACAGAAAATAATGAAAACCTAACCAAACTAAAATATGCAGTTAGAAGGTTCAAATATCAAAACTTACATGTTGGCTCCTTTTTGGACACTGGTCAAGTTGAGTTACCATGGCAACATATAGCACCATACTGTGATTGTGTGTGTGTGCTGGACTTCAATAGGAAATGTTAATGAATATGGTTATTAAAGTAGTCTGTAATTATTAGATTGGGAGGATACTCGAATCTTGTGTGAAATAAAAAAAACATTGGATGGTATTGATCCTGATTTAACTGTCTCTTTTATCTCTTCTTAGCGGGTTAAAAATATTACTTTAAATTCTTCTCTATTAAATCTTTACTTTTCCTCATCCTCGTCTTCTCTGTCCGATCGCAGACAGACTTTCACCTGTGTTGTAGCCACAGTTTCTCACTTTCCCTTCATCCTCTTCTGCTCCTACCTCTGTTTAAAAGGCAGGTTCTCAAAAATTCCTCTCACGATGCTCCTCTTCTATCAGCGCTGCAGACTTTCCTCGTTGATTTATATTTGAAATTTATGTTAAGTTTAGAAAAGCCTGCTGCTGCTGCTGCTGCTGCTGCTGCTGTGTGTACAGTTTCTTGCTTTAGCATCATCCTCTCTTCTCTTTTCAGTTAGCTATTTAATTCATCAGGACGACGGCTTCGGGCGACAGTTTGACCACTTATCTTGTGGAAAAGAGCTGCAGGCCTTTCCAACTAAAATCCATTTATTGACAACGTGTTAACATTTACAGCTCTAGCTTCACAAGCTCAGCAGCTGGAGGGACCTTGGGAAACTGAATACAATATCAATTTGCCAATACGGGTTATTCATTTGTTTCTATAAATTCAAAAACCATTGCTGAATTCATTGCTCTCCCTGTTTCACGGCATCACTGGATGACGCCTTTGTGCTTTTGAAGCAGTAGTTCAACTTTTCAAAGACATACAGCATATTGTGCTCATGTGTTTTCTTGCTGAGGTGGGAAAATTGATTTTAATCTCATATTTGTACAATAAACATGAAGCTACCAGGCTCAAATCATCAGCTGTGTAAAGGGGACACTTTTAGTTCAGTCTCCCTAAGGACTAAAAGAAGATGTTAATTATTCAGTTCCCCTCAGTGTTGCTATTAATTTGCCTACTATGGACAATTCAATCTATAGCTGCATTTAGGCAGCGTCAGCAGAATAGGAAGAAGATGGAAAACTCCATTATTCTGAGTTGGGAATGTTCCTGTGTTTTTCCAAGGTGGTTGATCCCAAACTAAAAAGGTTAAAAAAAAAACTGAGACAGTGTGAGATGCACAACAGTCACGTTGTGCCTCTGTAGCCAATGTACTGAATGTAGAAAGTTGTTGAAACCACGTGTATATAGTAGTATTGCTAAAATGAACTCATTTGATTGTGTTAGTCTTAATTTAATTAGCGGCTATTACTGCGATCAGACAGTGGAGGCTCTGCCGACTGTCAGTCCGTTTGCCAAGCAGAAGATTGTTGTTGTCAAAAAAATCTCTCTGGCGCAAAAGCACAAGTTAAATGCTGGTGTGAGCAGTTTTTTTGCCCATCTGGATGATTGTAATTACAGTTTATTTGACTTTATGTGGCCATGATAGAAGTGCTAAGCAAAGCTAACAGGGGGCCGGTGACAACTTTTTATTAATCCGACAGATGACAGAAAACATTGAAATGTCTTCCCCAGCTATGCCTTTAACACATTTATTATAAATATTTGACGTATTGTTACTTTCGTACGGCAGCACGGTGGTGGGGTTGGGTAACACTGCTGCCTCACAGCTAGAAGGTCCCTGGTTCGAATCCCTGGCTGGCTGCAGACTTTCTGTATGGAGTTTGCATGTTCTCCCTGTGCTTGCGTGGGTTTCCTGCCACGGTCCAAACACACGCATGTTAGGCTAATTGGTGACTCTAAATTGCCTGTAGGTGCGAATGGTTCCGTCTGTGTGAGATAGATTGGAGACTTGTCTAGGATGTACCCCGTCCCTCGCACTATGACAACTGGGACTGGGACAACTGAACAGGATAAGTGATTAAGATAATGGATGGATGTTACTTTTCTTGGTGAATTTTAATGAATTCTTGTGCAATTGTCTGTATTAAAATTAAAGGGCTAAAATTAAATTCAGCACAAACTGTTACAGAGGCTGGAACAGTAAGTGGTGTCACACAATTAGAAAGACCAGTAAAACCACTTAAAATGAAGACATGAAACACCTGAATTTCAAAGGAAAACTATAATGAAAGCTGTAAAGTGCCCTGGCAGGAAAAGAGGGAAACAAGGGGTTTGAAAAATAAAACACAAAGAACCTGCCTGAGAGATTCTCTCCTTTTCCTACCAGCTCTTGGCTGCTGAAAGAATAATGAGTGTATGTAATCAGTGACAGTGCTTTCACATGCAGTGTTCTGTATACTGTGTGTGTGTGTGTGTGTGTGTGTGTGTGTGTGAACACAGTGTCAGAATGAATGGAGGGTGAGCTAATGCACTCAAACATAACTTTCAAATAATCACTTTATGTGATATTAATGGTCACTGAAGGCAAAACAAAGATGTGTGCTGACGCTGGAGTCTTTTTATTCCTGGTAGTTTCACAGCTCAGCGCTAAGTGATCAAAGACATATACACACACACAGACAGACAAAAAGAAGGAAAAACCCTTTGGTGACAGAGATTACTGTCAAAAGGAGGGAGTCCTCACATCATATACGGAAAAAAAAAAAACAAGAGGGATGACATAGCAGCAGGGACAAGGGGTACAGAGCTTGAACGGAGTGATGACAAATGAAAAGAGGGCGAAAAGACACGGTGTGTGTAAGAGACTCCAGCTGTGCGTTTATCCTGCACCAGAGAAGACTGTAAATCCAGCTGAGATGACACAGCAACATGCAACACAGACGGTGTAAACACATACTCAAAGGTATGTGTTACATTTCTCCTTTGGCGTGTGTGTGTGTGTGTGTGTGTGTGTGTGTGTGTGTGTGTGTGTGTGTGTGTGTGTGTGTGTGTGAGTTACCTGTGATCCCCACTGAATAGATGCACAACAGCAAATCTGTTTTATGACAGGAGAGTATATTTGTGTGAGCAGCAATTCTGCCTCATGCTTTTGCTTTCTTGTGGTGGAAATGTGGCATTCAGCAAAGTCAGCATCCACCTTGATACAACCGTGTGACCTTCTGTGAAATTTACAGGACCACACACATACACACATTAATCCTCATTTTACAGCATGTTCTTTGCTGGGTTTTAGCTCAGAGCACCTTGGTGTTACTGTAAACAGACATTTGTCAGAGGTATTAGTGGGTCAGTTGACCTGGAGCATCCTGGGCTGCAGCTATGGCAACCGGAGCCAGAGGTTACGTTTGTGGTGGGACCTGGATAAAACCCCCTGTACAACCTTGGAGCCACCATCTGGCTATGTTACATAACTGCTGAGTGGACTGAAAAATCGTACTGTTGGCTTAGTTATGCAAAATATTAGCAAAACTAGTGTTTTCAGTTGGAAGGAAAGAAACTTCAGAAAGCATGAGTTTGGTGTTTACTGTTAAATGATTCTAGTTCGGTAGTAACACAATCAACAATCTGCTCCAGAGGTAGACCTGAGACGTGGCCAGGGTGGGACAGTTTTTTTTTACTTTGTCAAACAGCATCTCCAGGGTCAAGAATATCCCTCCTGCTGACTGTCTTGTGAGGAGCTCTGTCTTGAAGGTAGGCACCGGGGCAAAAAAGTGCATCATTGAGGATGAAGGCAGTTTTGGGGGTTTTCGATCAGTTTTGGCCAGCATCCTGCAGCTTGCTACATAATATTCAGGTTATTTTCATGTTCTCGAATTAAAGAAGATTTCATTGAAAGAGAAATCCTCTGCTCTCTTTGGGTCAAAAACCCAGTTGGTTAAATGAAAAGCTTGCTCAAGAGAAATGGAGACACCAAAGCCACAGGGTTACAAACAGTCAGCAAACAGCCACCAGAGGTAAAGCACTGTACAGTAAATGTATTACTTCACTTCCTACTCCACTATCATGACTGTGAACCATGACAGCAAGTGCTTGGGAAGTTATTAAAGCCTCTCTCCGTCTCTGAGTCCCTCAGCCTGCTGTGTACCAGTGCAGCCTCATTCCATGGGCTGAACCCGAGGTCTTGAATAGAACAGTGTTGGACCAATCACAGGAAGGGGAGAAGAGCTTCTGTCCTTCTAATAAAAGTCACTAGAAAAAACTACAATATTACTTTACAGCTAAGTGCGCCACCTAGTGTTTGCTCTCTGAGACATTATATGAAAAAAATTAACCAGTTTTGAATTGTTTCTGAAGACAAATGCTTCTTTATGACTTTCAATCACACATACTACACACAGATCAGATCCCAAATGTAAAGTGTAATATTTTTAACAACAGAGAAACGGATATTAAACATAGGCTAAAACACAAAAATGAACATGTAAGAGGCTTGAAACAAGGCAGAATATTTGGTGATACATCGTAGAGCAGGGATTTGTTTTATTTTATAGTGTTGAACGTGAATGCACAAGTTGTATAATATGCAAAATATTAAAAACTATCTAGCTGGCCAGTTTATTATTTAAGTACAAATCGGTAGCTTCTTGCATGGAAGCTAAGCTATGGGTCAAATTTATTCCCTTTATTTTATAGCAAAATATTTAAAAAAACAAGTTAACTCGATAATTTGGGACATTTAAAACAATATTAAGGGCAAATTTTAAGTAGGTAATATAGTGTAGGCCACTCGGAAATTAAATAAAGCTGATTTTGCCACGTCAAAGCAACAAAACAACCAAGATACTTGGTGATGGCAAGATTTTAATATTTTAGACATGTTAAATTTGGTTGCTTCTGTTTCAGTGTCCTAATTATACACTGTCACGGTTCCTTTGTTAAAGTTTTGCTTTTCATAAATTTCTCAAATTTTAAAGTCCCACTGTCCTTTTCTGTCGGCTAACATCTGTACAATGGTTAAGCTCCAAAAGTGCATCACAAATACAACAAGCAGACAAAATGGGCCAAGAAAATGTTCTTTATTTGATTGTTAAAAATAAGGGCTAGAGATGATATAGAAGATGGTGTGGACACCACTAACTCTAAACAGAGGGAGCTCCTGCCAAGATAATGACAACATATGCAGATGAGCCGGATGACAGACCTGCAGAGGAAGGTGAGTTTCTCTGAGGAATGTTTTCTCTATCAAGCTGTTGTGGGATGAAGTTATCCAGTCATTGCCTAACTGAACTCAACAGAGTTCAGTTTGACTTTTTCCTGCACTGGAGATGAAAACTGTTTCAGTCAATGTCTGTGGACAGGCTGCCGGGTCTGTAAAAAAATAAAAAATAAAACAGGCCTAAAGCAAACTAACACTCACTCCTCTCTCTTCAGAGACACAGTGCATAGCTGAGTAAAGTTACCCCTGGAAAGCTAATTCTTCATTTCAACAGCAACAACAGCTGTCAAAACAATAACCCTAGGCCATATTCATGTTCCAAACACATATAATCATATACAGTATATATAGATATTCAATGTACAAAGATACATTCTGAATTGTAAAGGTTCAATCAAATAAATACTGAAATGGCTATATTTGAATAACATTGCTATCCTCTTCTGAAAAGAAGAGACACACACAGTCAGGCACACACTCGCTAAAGGAGGAGAGGCCTCTGATACTGTCCAATACAAAAGAGGACACATCAAATAACATACCAGCGCAGTGTTCTGGTACACAGAGATGAAGAGTACAGTATCAAATCACACCTAAACTGACATCTCGTAGACTTTACTTTGTGAGACATTAAAAAAAAAAAGACAACAACTTAAAAAGACTTAAAACACACTTGAAATAAGAGGTTTGCTGCCAGATGGGGGATAGTTTTAAGAATTTCAACCAGACCAAACTGTCTCGTATTAACAGGGTAGAGTAGTCCTGCAAAACCAAAATTCAGGTTTGACTTCTAAATGTCAAGATAAGGATTAGAGGGGGGGAGTATGTAATTGTCAGTGTGTCTGCTTGTTCTATACTCTCACAGTAACAGGTCTGGCATGTTCTCTTCTCTCACACTCTGAAAATATTTCAATTCTCAAATATGAAAATCTAAAAATATATCTTATCTATACACCACAATTTGTGTTAGAAAATCGTGCACGTTATCTACACGGAAGCAGATTGCACTGCTGAAAGGTGCCGTTTTCCATTAGACCATTATTGTTTCAGCATGTGGCCAACTATTGATCTGCAATTCCTTAACCTTTGGTAGCAAACGTAACATTCTTTCAAGAAAAAATAAATACTTTTTCACACCTGAAAAGTCTGCAACTCAATCCTTTCCAAGCTTGATACCTAAGGCATATTTTAAAGTGTCTATTTACTAACGCTGGTGGTAGACAGAGAGCAGGGGACTGATAACATCCTCATGTCATTTCGGATTAAACACAAGTCTTACAAGTACTTGATTAAATGGCATGTGAGTGACTCAATCAAGCTAGAGGAAGCATGAATTTACAGGATATAGTGGTAGATCTATCGGCTTTTTTTATAATTAGGGTTTTGCAGATGGGATTTTGAAACTCATATAGAACCGCGCCACCGTGTGCCTGGAATGGAATACTATTGATTTCAAGTCATGGCGCTAAGCATCTAATTTCTAAAAACAGAAAAATAGAAATGTTGAGGGTGTTAACATGCTAACATTTGCCAGTTAAACACGGACACAAAGTACATAAGGTCAGAACTCAACTACTGAAATTATCACTTGAGATAAAGTGTCAGGGATCACCCGATTTATTTGGATTCATCCTGTGGGGACATGAATATCTGTAGCAAACTTAATGTCGATCCATCAAGATATTTCCCCAGAGCCATGCTGATGGTATGTCAGCTGCCATCTTTGAATGATGGACTGCATTGTGTATTTTAACAGAAGAGTATTTCATCCAGATTATTTGAAGACAATTCAAGAATTCTATAGAAATTCTTTGCAGATGATTGCAGAGACTCTCTGCAGAAGCAGATGTTGGTGAACAGCTGGCAGGGTTTTTTAAAAAGCGATACTCAGAGGTGTGACTCGAATGTAATCATATGGCATGACAGGCACAAGCTGGTGCTGTGGACTGCAGCTTGACTATATGTGAGGCATATGTTTTGACTTAAACAAATCCTGACCAAGGAACTGGGAACTGGCATTTGGTACAATCAAAAGCCAGGATCTCAAAGAATGGAAAACAACCATAAACCAGCACATGGCTCCATCACACACTTGCCCTATAGTCTTACATTATTTGAAGGCAACCAGGGAGCTCATATCATCTGGACTAAGTGGAGGGAACCTGGGAATATAAAGTATGTTTGCTTTGTTATCACAAAGTCAAAAACAGCTTTAGCTCAAATAATATTAAAAGAGGAGCAAAATGCAGTATAACAGATTCAAATTCATAAAATAAAAGAACAAATACAAAAACAAACAAACAAACAAAAAAAAACACATAATGAACCAAGAACATGCAGCGGGTCCGGCTGCCCTGTTCCAGTCCAGTTTACCAAAGAGAGAAAACTCTTAGAGCAGTTTCTGCTTGTTTCAGTCTTAAGGTTTAGGTCTGAAATATCTGAAAAAAACGAAGCAAAACTAAACAAAGTGCTGATTAAATTTGTGCCTGCAGAGGGGAGTATTCCACCAGAACTACTCATCCACAGCACCGGGATTGAGAGACAAGGCCAATCAGGCCTCAGGAGGTCAGAGTTTAGTCCTCATTGACCAGAACCTGCCACACAATTAGGTGGCTGCACTCGGCTTTTGCCTGAAAGGGCTCCAGCTTCAGTGGGGGGTTCTCCCCCTCCTCCACTTCGCAGTCATCATCACCTGAAGACAAAAACAGACAACTGGTTGTAAAGTTGCTGCAGCAATCGGTGATGGCTTTGTCGTTTCTATGTAGCAACACACTCACCCATCCTAAAGTCAATATAGCCTTCTCCTCCGCTCATCACCAACACAGACTTAGTTCCTTCCTGATTTGAGGCATTTGTTACTTTGTCTCCTGCTGCTTCTCCTCCACAGGACACAGATGGAACTGCGTGACCTGACAACACAGGCACACAAACTGTAAATAACGCCAAACAAGTCCAGATTGTATTTTTCTTCTGATTACATACAGATTTCCCTATCACACCTCAGCTCCATGAAGTCAAAGAAAAGACAGGTAAAATAGGATTAAAAAAGACTTTGTTGTACACATACAGCAGGCCCGCCGATGGTCCAAGTTCTTACTTCATTAAAATGGTAAGAAATATTGCATAAACATTAGGTGTAAGAAGCAGTGTCAAGTAAGTAACATCTAAATGCAAATCTAAAAAAGCATATTCACCTGGGACGGCAGTGAAGAACTTGACAGCATCCCGGTGACCATGGAAACAGAGCTGAGCATGAGCCATGGAGCAGAAAGGAACAAATGTCCCTGCTGTCACTTTGTCACCGCTGTCATCACCATAGACACGAACTACACTTCCTGGATGGTTTCCTGCTGCCTTAGTTACCCTGTTGGCTGCTAACGGGACAGTGATAGAGAGAAAGACATGTAGGGGACCAATCAAAATCCATACTTTATGTAATCTATCTCAAAGACAATTTGATAGAAACCCTAACCTAATGATGTAACATCAGTATTATTCCTGTGCCTGATATTATAACTAAAACAATGCTCAGTTTTGAGTATCACTTAAATATGAAAGAAAAACAATCTTCAGTCTTTTGTTTGTGTTGTACAAACATACATGCAACAATTCTGACATTTAGTGCTGAGTCTAAATTTAACAAGGAACTGCAGTAAGACAAGTTTGCCCATTCAAAATGTATCCTAAATAAGAAAGAGAGATATATGAACTAGGCTATATACTTACTCTCTGTGAGAGGAATGGAGACGATGACTCCGTTGCCAGTGCCGATCCACAGGCGATTACATGACACCATCAGAGCTGTGATCCTCACAAACGAGAAGCCCAATTTCCCCGTACCTGAGAAAAATACATAAAGAACACAAGCAAAACTTATGGTGACAAACAAGACAAACAACAAGACAACTGTTGTTTGTGTTTCATTGTTTGATAACTGCAGGATCTTTGAACGGACCCAGCATCTTGCTGACATAAGGCTCAATGTCGACGTCCTGAAGGTGCTGGTAGGTGTGAGCGTGGAACAGCCTGACAGTGGAGTCCAGCCTGATGGACACCCAGATACCGTCACCATCCCAGGCCAGCAGACGCACCTGGCTGTCTTTACGAGGGTGGGCGTCAAATGACTTCTACATAGGTACGAGAACATAAAGAGAAAAATACAAGCAAGACTTCTTATGGTGCAACAACAATAAAAAAAAAGATATATCACTGAGGATACAGGGGTAATATACCTCTATCTTCATAGCTTTAGGTTGCACCACATAGATCTTGTTCCTGTAGCCACACCACACCTTGTCATGTACTACAGTCATACAGCGGATGGAGTGGTGTGGTCTTCCCAAATCTAACAGATGATAGTTGGTCAGGTCCCACTGTCCATCTGCAAACACATGAAGAAAGAAATGTGGTTTCACTGGTGGATAAATCCAACATCAAAACTACTTACATAGCATTGATATTACTTTTCCTTATTTAAAGGTGGACATTTAAAGCCTGTATTTCTCACCTACTCCTCTGTGGAAAATGGCTAAAGTACCATCAGAGAGACCAACCAGCACACGACCTTTCACATGTCTGTGGGAGACAAATGAGTCCCAAGTTAGTGGTCACACGTTCAAATGATTTACAACATGAGGGTAAAAAGGTTGACAAAAACAATAATGGCCCTATAGCGGTACGTACACTATTCCAAGCACAGACTCCCTCAGCTTTATTGAATGGAGACACTTCTTCCACTGAGCCACAGAAGAGTGGACGTAAACACTGGAATTAAATTTTTTCATTAAAAAAAAATTAGAGAACCTCATTCTGAAATTCTGGTGAACAACCACACTTCAAATCTCACCATCCGTTCTGTGCACCCAGCCACATGGTGGGCAGAACACTGCTCATCTTCTGAGCCTCTTCTCTCATCAGGTCCTGCTCCTCAGCGCTGGTGTTTGAACTCATGCCGTCTTTCAACAGATCACTCTCCCTGGTTGCAAAAGACATTAAATAATGATTACCATCACATGATGAAAAAGACAGAGTAGATATGCAATTGATGTTTCTGGTTGTACTGATAAAACAAAATGAAATGTAATGAGCCTCCTGATGTTACCTCTGAGAGTAGTTGGCTGGAGTATCTGCCGTCTGCTGAGCCCCCAGTGGATCAGTGAAGACATGCTCAGTGTAGACTCCCCTTAGGGTTTCTCTTTGGTCAGCAAGCCCTGCGCTGGCCTCAGTTGCCTCGGTAGCTTCTTCTGTTGGTCGGGATTCTGTGCAGAAGATAATCTCTTAGCGAACTTGAGTTCACTTGTGTGTGTGTGTGTTTGTTAAAGTTACACCTGATAACATATTACCTGTCTCGCTGTCATTTTCTGGACTATATCCTGTCTGAGGAACAGCTGCTGTTCCTTTAGCTGCACAGCCGACAACAGTGATGCCTCCGAGCATGCTGTCATCTCCTGCTGAGCTGTCATTGGTCGATGACAAGATGTCCTCTCCCAATAGTCCCGCTTCAGTGTTTGGAGGGACCTCTTCACCAGCTGGATAGTCAGTCTCTCTAGCACCTAAATAAAAATCACACATATAAACAAATGACGACAGAAAACAAAGTGAGACCTAGAAATTGGTGCCACTGAGCCGCTGCATGAAAAACACACCACACAAATTTCAGTCATAACATGCTTTCTTCCTCTATGAGGCCTTGTAGGCACGGTCCTCATAGAGGAACTGACCTGGTACACTAGCGATGCACAGGACATGGGAGTTACAAACAAAGAAGCTCTCCAAGATGTTTCCAGGCTGGTTGGCATCAATGACAACGGCTTTAGTCATAGACTGGGTGCTGGTGCAGATCCACACCAGTGATGACAACTCGTCCTGGTGCCTCAACTCTTTTTGCTGCTCCTGCAACAACAAACAATAAGGAAGAAAGGAGATTAATCAATGTTACCAATTATATTTCAAAGTAAACATTACGCTGACAAGCAAAGTACAAATTAACTAGCTTTTTCTCTTTCCATTACAATCACCTTTTCCTACTTTTACTTATTAATTCATTAATGCCAGGCACTAAACAAACTTTGTACCTTAGTTTTACCTTTAACATGATTCTGATATCTGACATTATATATCATGGAATCTGGAAATCAGAGAAATCAGCTTTTCTTTTTTTTTTTTAAGTCCAGTTACATTATGTAGTAAAATGACCAATGATCAGTTTGCGCTGTAGACAAAATGCTCCTATGTGTATCAGAAGGTGGCACTGGTACGTATAATTGACTTACTATTGATAATAAATAGTCAGCTGCAGCTGGCTCAGACTCTTGTGTGCAGTTGGCCCAGTTGTCTGTGTGTGTTTTGTGTGTGTGTGTGTGTGTGTGTCTGTGTGTGTGTGTGTGTGTGTGTGTGTGTCTAGTATATATACCTTGAGCTCTTGATCCAGTTTGTCCACGCTGCTCTGAGATCCCATTTTCTTTCTGGGGCTCTCTGGTCCAGGCACATCACTGTAAAACACACTGGCTCCTATGATGGAACCTCCATCTCTTGTTTTACCCCCAGAGAGGTTCACACCAGCAGCACACCACAACTGAAACAGACACACAGTTACAGCACTCAAATACACAAGACATGCATAAAATATGACAACTCATTCTCAAAGCACAGACATGCAACACGACAGAGACTTGTTCCCAGCTAAGACAATGAACAATAATTACATGCAATACAAATATTCGGTTAGTTAAAAGACACTACCTTCATGGAGGGATCTTTCTCATCTAGCGGTCTGAGGAAGACAGGAACAGGTAGATTCTTCATCTTACCGTCTGTCTGACCCCCATTGGCCTGAAAAGTCAAACCAATGTACAACGTACAGTCTATCATCCCATTTTTGTTACAGCTTACATGATGAGAATTTCAACAGCAGACTGAGTACACAGGAAATGATACTGCTCACATTATGGTGCCAACTACTTACTTTGTACTTCTTGGGAAGGCTCCAGCCATAAGCCTGCACTCTGCCATCCTCCTTCTGGACGTGTGCTTTGACCTGCTGGTATTGTGCCCTCTTCTGCTCTCGCCGGGACACCATGTTATCAGTTGGCACTCTGTGGGACAAAGCAACAGCCAAATGAAGAGGTCTATCCTAAATCATCCAATCTAAAGCAATCGAACCTGACTAGCATGCACATCTGATGTTACTATTTTGCTCTGTGCCTCAATATACACAGCATCTAAATTTCCTTGGCTGACTTACTCTTCATTTAGGAAATCAAAGGCTTTGCTCTTGTCACTTGGCAGCTGCTGCAGGGTGCTACTCCTCTTCTTGACGGACGGCTGAATCTGAGAGGTGGGCGCATTATACTTGACGTTCACCGGGGCCTCTGCCCCTGGCTTCTTGGCTGTACCACCCGATGAGCTGAACAAGCGGCTGAAACTAGAGGTGTAAGGTCGGGGAAGTGGTAGGGGAAGGGAGGGAAAAAACGAAAAACAAAAAACACATAGACAAACGTGTAGATGGGCAGACACAAGCAGTAGCTCCAGAAGCAAAGGGTGGGTTTGACATTTAAGGGTAAAAGAGATCTTTCCCATGCTAACAAACCATGCTAACTTTCATACAGGTAACAGTCAGACTGATACATATCTTCCCATTAAGCCCTTCATCCTTTCTCCCAAACAGCAAAACATTAGAACAACTACCCACTAAGAATGCTGCAGAGCAGGGAGCGCAGGGTTAATTTTGTGCATCGACTCAGCTGTTAGTCAACAACACAGAGAAAAACAGGCCTGGCCAAAACACACATTTTCCATTTCTCTCTACAGTAGCTCTACAATTAAAGGTGAAGTAACAGTGACACATCTGACAGTTCACATACAGCAACCGACATTCTGCAAAGTTTTATTAATACCCAAATATCAGATGTAAGTTATAGAAGATATCCTTCCACCACCACCCCCACCCATTTCTCTCCCTACCCTCCCATCTCCATAGCAACACTCAACACACCTCCTGCACAAACATGTCACAACATCAGGAAGAATACAGAGAGGGACACACACACAGGGCAGGAGAGATGGTTGCCTTTTCAGATTTTGGTTTTCTTGTACACACATTCACCATCACAAGCCCACTGCCAAAAACCTGCACCAAACCAAACTCATTCCTTATAAAACTCAACAAAGGAGAGCCTGCATCAAACAAAAGACCCAACCTCAGTTCCCTCAACTATTTCTGTCAAGCTAGATGTTTACGACTTTGTTTAATTTTTAACAACAAAAACTCCCAATATGACAGTGAAGCAGCTTAGATTTGAGATCCGAGCTGCTGTTCCCTGACTGGCTCTCCTCTGTTAAGAGTTTGTTGTTAATCAACATGAACTGTTAACATTTCAAAGATTTACCTACATCCTGGAGAAAACAACCACACAACATAAAATACAAAATGAAAACAGCGTGAAAAACATAACACGGTATTCACACAGTGGTTTAAGAGGAACGAAAAGGGGAGCTTACAACTGCCAGAGACTGGATTTCTTCTTTTCTGGAAGAGAAGGGTTCTCCTTTGAAGCTCTGAAAGAAAAACTTTACTTTCAATCAAAGGAATTCATCCAATTGTATTTCAAACTTCAAACCAAGCCAGTATTGTTCGTGAAGTATAATGCTGTACTTTCCCTTTATGGATGAGTTTTGTGTCTCAAAGCAAGGGAACCACATAAATATGGATATTGGATTTTTGATGGCAGAAAAGGTAGAAGTAAAACCAATCTTGTTAGTAACTGCTTAGGAGGCCATGACACTGAGGAATGAGCAACACTAGCACCACCAACTATGTCAGTGTTACGTCTTACACCTGTGCTTTTTCTGCTTTGCTGTGCCAAAATATCTGCTACCGCATGTATCCCATAGCATAGCACACAACCTGACTTGACACACTGTGACTTAATCATGTTCAGTCCATAGAACTAAACTGTGAATTCATAGGCTCTATGTGTGTTGTTGTCTGTGCAGATGATTCTGTGGAAGAAGAATCACTACTCGGCATATTTGCTAATGTTTAAGATTTAATAGTAAGTGGTAGCAGAAACACAATCAGATAAATTCTTCTTTTTGCTCAGCCCTACATTATGTCCTTAAGTACTTTCCCCTTTTTTCCTCTTACCGGATCATCTCTGTCCATCGGACAGCCTCCTGCAGCTCCATCAGCCTCTCCTTATACTGGTTCCTCTCCATCAGGACTCGGGCCATCTCTACCCGGGTGAAGCGCTTCCTTTGTGCCGTAGGCACATCACTCTGCAAAAGTAACGGCATAATATCATAAGCACAGATATATGTAACCCCTATCATTCCAGAATATAACACAAGCACAAACAAGCATCAAGAACTTACATCGTCCTCATTGTCATTCTTGACCTTTTGTTTGGTTTCCTCTAGTTCTGCTCGAACCCTGCAAGAGAGTTAGCAAATTTCTCTTCAGAAATGTATAAAGTTGTTATAAAGTCTATATAGTGCAAGTTTAAATGTAATGTAAAGCATTAACAGCTTTGCTTTTGAAGCTTAGGTGTAAGACTCACTTCTTGAGCTCTTCTTCTAAATCTTTGTTCTTCTCCTCCAGTTTGATTTTGGCCTGATTGACAGCTTCCAGCTCTCCGTGCAGAACCTCCTTCTCACAAGACAGCTCGTCCACACGTGCTATGAGGTCATTTTTCACCACATTCAAGGCATTTCTAAAAACAAATACATGTGCATGTAAAAATAGTTCTTTTGTGATATTTACAATAAACAGAAGGTGGCAGCACTGCCCCATTTGAAGGAGCAGAAAGGCTCATTAAAATAAATGACTTTGTTCATTTTAGTTCATTGTCAGTATCAGTCTTAGAGTATAGGAGCAGCAGTGGTTGCCATACTCACTTGGTCTCAAGCAAATGAGTATTTTCATGGATAAGATGTTCAACTTCCCGACCCATACCTGAAAAAAACAAAATAATGCATATTTCATCTTCCTTTAAAATTTCGAAAAAACATCAACAGAGGCGTTTCCTATGTCTATCCTACAGACTAATTTACTGATCTCTCATTCTTACCTAGGAAGTTGTAGTCTGAGGTGATATAAATCAGAAAGAGGTTTATGAGTAAGTTCAATAGTTTTGTTTGAGTATCTCTAGTCTGTAGCGACACTGTCTTTCACAACACAGTAGCAGCACTGTAATCTATTCAGTATGTCCAAAAAAGAAAGTCAAAGGGGAAACTGAAACTCAACACAGAATTGGGGACACATACGAAGAGCACATGGGGCCGGTTAAAAGATCTTTTGGGAAATTTGCTAATACACACCAGAAAACTCATCTGCAAAGTTGATAAAGCCAGACGGTGAAGAAAAGACAATTCAAACAATTTGAGATGGTAATAAAATAGTCTGCAAAAAGAGAGACTGTGACCAAATTGTACGGTAATTCGTGAGAGTCAAGCTTCCTACCCAGCAGGTCAGCTCCCTCATCCACGTCTCCGATCAGGTCATTTCCTGCGGATGACAGTTCCTCAAACAGAGAGTCAGTGTTGCGGTTGAATGCTAGGTTCTCTATTCCGCCTTTAGTTGGTGTGCTGGATGGACAGATGAGATAGAGTGAAATAAAGGAGAGAAGAAAACTTATTAGAGTAATAGTGAAAATTTCTCATTTTCCTTCTACAAAATACACATGGACAAAGATTTAACTTTTCAATGCAGTTTTGATGCTTTAACTAAAATGATAATATAACGAGTAACAACAGCTAAAGGAAAAAGTAGTTTAAAGGTACATTCTGGCAAGTTGTGATGATAATAGAAAACTTAAACTTAAAAGATGTCTCACAAACATCTGTATTTACATACTTATATATTTAAATATTTACAATATTTTCACAAACCAAAACCCATGATTAAATCCAGCTAATAAGATTAGTTGATAGCTCAGTTCCATTGTGTCATAGAGATTCAAAAAGTCGTGTACATCAATGCGCCACGCAGTTGTACAGGGAGTCTCTTACATTATAATACACAGGGTAACTGTAGTAACCTGGTTGCTGCAAATGATTAACAGTACACCTAAAATGCCATCCATTTTCCGGATACATATTTTGTGGTTGACAATCAAACTACGTTCTTGACAAGTAGCTCTTCTAAAACTTTTGATAGTATAGGTGTTTAAATTTCCATATCCTTGTCTTTGTCTATTCAATTGCTGATCTGCAGTATTCAGTGTAGGTCACAATCTCCTTGTGTTTGCAAGCCATTAAAAGAAATATGCATCTGGAAATATTACTGCAGTATAATAACTTAAGAAGACAAGTGTGCTGCTGTGTGTTATCAGCTAACAGAGCTTCATTGTCTTTTTTGCTGCCTCATAGGACCTACTGTAATATAGGTCAGCCTGTAATATAGTAAAGTTTGTAAGGACAATGCTTATTTAACTAAGCATACAGGTTTCTTAATGCATCTATATTTAGCTCTATATTAGTCAGTTATTCACCAGTTTTGTACCTTGTTTGTCTGCAGCCCTCAAGGTCCATATCCAATTCAGGAGTAGACTCTATGATGGCCTGCACCTCAGACTTCCCCATGCTGTTTGCTTCATCTAGTACAACAAGCAAAAGGCAATGTTATCTTTAAATTACCAAAAAAAATATAGAATTAAGATGGATAATCATTTAATTACAATAAATCAGTTTGTGTCATAAATAAAGTGTTAGAGCAGTAATGAGATTCACCTTTGAGAGGTGTAGAAGAGTCCTGATTATTATGCCCAAACTGACCCTCCTGTCCCTTCTGCACCTCTGTTATGTTCTTATTGCTCTCTGGTTTTCCACCTTTCCAGTCCAGATTCTTGTTAAGCCCATCTGAAGCTTCTTGTTGCTGCCAGGATGTTTCCACAGACTCCATGGTAACACCTGAAGCAGAAGACCCTCCCTCTGCACTAGATACGGGACTCATACGGGTAGACACTCCTCCATGAGGAGACAAAGGTGTGGTGGGCTGTGATTTACTGCTGTATGTAGATGCGGGGGTGTTGGATTTAGAGGTACCACCCTGAGAGGACATGGAGGTGTTGGATTTAGATCCTGCACCTTGTAAATATGCTGAAGTTGCACTTTTGGAGACACTTCCTTGGTGGTTTGGAGTACTGCATTTGGAGCCACCCCGGTTTGCACTGGCCAGTTCATCCTTGCGACAGAGGGAAAAGACAGTTAGGGGCAAAAAAAAAATAAATAAAAAACACACTAAAACTATGATATTCATAAAGGTTTATTTGGGTTATATTACAAACTTTCCTCATTTGAAACTTAAAAGCGGGTAAGGTGCAGCACGATGTATACTATATACATGCTAGACACGATAAAGGAAGAGCCATAAAGTAAAAGAAAAGTAGCAAACCAACATCACACCATTCACAAATTCCATTTTTGTCAGACAGTGTGCACTCTGACATGCAGCTTAAACCTACACAAACAATGTGCAACCTGTGGCTGGTTTTATAAAGCTGAATCAGTGGTTTCTCCAGAGATCTTTGGCCCAATTTGGCTTCTCTTCAGTGCTTTTAAACAGGGAAAATCATCGTGGTAAGTTAAGCTACACACTCAATCCCCCAAAAGGCACCTCAATTTTAGATCATCAGATCAAACGCCTGCCCACTGACCAATTGAATCAGTGGAAAAAAATATTATTTTTACTACAGCATCTTGTCCAGCAGGCTTGATTCACCGGTCACCCCCCACTTGATCATATTAAATGAAATTACAGAGCACAGTCCAGCACATAGCTCTACCAAGGCGCTGGCTAGCAAACATCAAGGCTAATGCCAACAACTTCAGCAGTTCCACAGTAATTCAGATTGGGCCAAACCAATAATAGTATTTTATATATACTACTCACAAAACGTTAGGATATTTGACTTTCCGGGAAATTTTCAGAATGCACCTAAAATGCACTATAACCTTTACTTTTGCACTACAACCTAAATTTTTGAATGCACATGTCCAACTGTTTAATCTCAAAATTTATAATCACAAATAATTTTATGTCGTTTTTTTTCCCCCTTACTATACTAAAAATAAAACAAACTGTGATTTCTACATACTACTACATCTCTAATTACAAAAGATTATAACTGAATGAATCTGAAAATATTTTGAAATGAATTTTCCAGAGCGCATGAATCCTGGTTTCAGTTCTTTGGACTTGGTGTTTGAGAAGCTATGAGCCACTGATGCATCTACTTCTAGTCCTGTGGCTTTACTCTAAGACAAACTGAAGACAAAGTTGGCAGGTCAGCTTCAAACGGTTTCACTGAGATACCGGGAACTGCCGATGTATTAGCATCATTTAATATATTACTGCACTAAAACTACTACAAACCATGGAACACAAAACTTGGTTAGTACGATGAATGCCAGGGTATAAGAGAGACAGCTCTACCTGATATTGATCTGCCTCTTGATTGGCCAAAATGTCCTGTGAACTTTCACCTTCCACTTTGACAGTGAAGAACTGTTGCTCACACTAAGGAATATTAAAGAGCTCACTAATTAATGTTTCTGTAATAACATTAAAGTTTTCAATAACGAATAAACAAAATAAGAAAATGTACATGAACAAAAAACTGTTTTAATCCTGTTCTTATTATGGTTTTTCTATTCAATCTGATCTAAGTATATCCAGAAAAAAGCCCTAACCCCGTAAAAAAACTAACCTGTGAGCAACATTTAGGACCTCCTTTGGTATAAAAGTGACCTGGTTGGCAACGGTCCTCAGTGTAAATACATAATACTGCCATTTACAGAACATGTGTGTGATTGGAATTCTAAGAAACATTTAAAAGCACCATAAAAGCAGGGCTGGATATTGTTTTTATTGCTTTTTATAAGGATACCTAACCAATACTTTTACTCTGTTACCAGTTTGTGAACAATGCTTGTTTCTATACAAATTTTATATAATCAATTTTAATGAAAAGAAAAATACAATATGCCACAAGGTTTTATTTCTACTTTTTGCACCTTGGCACTTTCCAGTAAAAGCAGATTTCACTTTCACTCATGAAGGAGAATTTACTGTAGAAGTGTTGGATTGGACAAACTTAGTTTTAGCTTATTAATAATAAACTAATACAATGACAAATAAAACTGGGTATAGTTCCAAATATTTCAAGGCCAATACCAATACTTAGATACATGTTTCTAAATACATTTTTAAATATTACATTCAATAAAATGTATTTTAACAAAAAGAAAATTACGCTTCACATTATCCTACGTATGTAGTTTTTCATCGCCTTGACAATTTTTCACTTAAAGCAATTTTACAACACAAAAACACCTATTTACCACAACTTAAAGTTGTCTGCTAACATATAAATGAATAAAAATGTATGAAAACTGAATTCTTTGATAACTCCTAAGTTATTGACTGATGTACTTCCTGAACCAGGTCCCCTGTATCAAGATATTCCAATTTAAAGGAACAAATTGTAAACAATACAAATATTTTTAATACCAATTGAACAGCTTTAAGTCACTGTTGAATGCTACAAGTTTACTGGCTCACTTACGCTGAGATTTTTATGCTGAGTAATGAAATTTGGTATTGTAAAGGCTTTTTTCAATAGAAGCAATTCGGTCGGTGCCATAAAACTATTTAGGTTCTGTACCCAGCCCTGCAGAAACATGTCATTTACCAGTCACTACCAATCACACATATTTCATCAGCTTGTAGAAACCCTGTGTGAATTCTACAAGCCTGTATTGTTTTTGATCCGTAATACCAGCAGCTTCAGTCCTATAAATAGCACAGTGGCTGATGGAAAAGAATCAATCAGGACAACAACAAAGCTTCAGACAGATTCTTTGATCCCCTTGAAAACTTTTGACAAGAAAAGGTTGCAAGATTTGAATAATGCAGACTTTAAAGTTTTTTTACATTGAATGAGATGCTTGTATAGAATCAAAATGTCTCCATACTGGTGTTTTCACTGTAAACCACCTATTCTCCTCTCGCTGCACTGATGGGAGTATTTTCTTTCACATCGCTTGTCTGCATCCTGGCGTCACCCTATTGTTCCTATAGCAGCACTGAGCAGCCAACTGAGAGAGGGCCTCCCTCCTTTGCTGAGTCTGCCTCTTCCCTACCCGTCCCAAAAAAAAAACCATCCCCACTGAAACAAACACACACACACTTCTACGTGTACTGCAATGAACAGCAAATCTTTGGTAAATGTCAAGTCAGAGGACACAACACAAAGGCACTCCTGTGTAGCTGTACTGATGGCGCCTGGTAACACTGTCAGTGTGTACAGGAGGTGAGAGAAAATGATACACCGCAACACCTTTTCTGTACTCCAACCCTTTGTGCAAGGTCTTCAAAAGCAAAAAATAAAAATAACAAAATAGAAAAATACAAGTACGTACTCTCACAATGTCCCTCTGACCACACGCTAGTATTTACACAATGGAAAATACTTATTGCAGTCATTATTATTCATGGCAGAGTCTCATTTGCAGCATGGTTTCCAACAGCAACAATGTGAAGACACTCTGTCCTTTCCGCCCTCCCATGGGGTTAAAGGCAGGCCCCCGAATGGTACCACTTCCCCTCCTTGCTGGGCTCTAAGCCCACCAACTCCACACACAAACACACACAACTAAAAATTCTGGACACGGAACAATCCTTTCTCTTTGAATAGAAATGTACTCTTCCTTTGGTGTTTGCTGGCACTGGGGGTTTGAAGATTGTTTCCACAACCTCTGCTAAGTGAACTAGAGATGATGTCACCCATCACATCCGTGGGAAGCACTACAAGCCAACTTCAGTAACTTCAAACTTTGTAACTCCTAACATAACAAGCTACTCTTATAAAATACTCAAGACTTGTGTGTTACCTTGAGGCTAGTGTTGGATTGTGGATGGCTGAGGTTGTTAAATCTCCATGGTTCAGTGCGTTGGTCTACAGGTTCCCTATAGAGGTCAGGGGTCATACCATCAGTACTAGGAAGTTGGAATATTCCCATGGAGATAGGCCGCTCCTTCCTAAAAAAAAAAAAAATAATAAAAATAATATGATTAAATAAATAAATACAAATTTCTTTTTTCCCCTCTATTGATCATGAATGTTTGTCTGAATTTCATGGTAATTCATCCAATAGTTGATGAGCCATTTCAAACTTGACTAAAGAGGTGGGCAAACTGGCAAAAAATAAATGTAAAGAATTAGTTTGGTAGTAAATAAGCCTTTTTTCAAGGAAAGTAGTCCAACATCCCACATGTGGTGTGGGAAAGAGATTACATTGTGCGCTAGTAAGTGCAGGATATGTGATATATTTAATATATAAACACGGCTAAATGTCACTACAGTGAAAGTGACATTTAGAAACGACAGGTTATTGAGTAGGATAATAAAGTTTTATTTGATACTTAGTTCACCTATCCTAAAGTCTGTTACAGCATAGTGGAATTTAATCTTTTAGACAAAGTGAGAAACAAAAAAACAAACTACAAGACTGAGTCAAGACTTTGCAGAAAGGAGTTGCAACAAAACATCCCATGAGACAGTTTGGCACCAGAGTGGTGGGAAAAGAAACAAAACTGGTTGCCTCATAAACTCTATCACCTCCCACCTATTGGTCCACTGTCTGTCTTTCTGAGGGACATGCAGTTTTCAATATGTTTTAAGTAGCTGAAAGACAGATGCTGACACACAATAATCCAAAACAAATATCTCATAGCATTTACAGCTCTCATAACAAACTCATTACCCAGCTCAGCATGGAAGTGATCATACTCAAAACTTAATTTAACAACTCAAACGCAATGAAACTAGTAATAGCCAGTAGCAAAAAAACAACGTGAGCAGGTATGAAAAAAATCCCTCAGTGCAAGGACAAAAATGTCTGCCATGGTGAAAACAGCAGCCGACAGACAGCGGTAAAAAGCTGTAGCCCAAAAAACACAATGGACACAGCAGCATATTGAGAAGAGGAGGTCACATGCAGGCCACTGATGGGTAGCATTGCCACTGCCTTTTGTCTTTTAACTGAGCTGTGAGCAAAAAAATGCTCAGCGCAAGTCCTGCTTCCCAGCTTTATCTTGAAAAAGATGTTTATCAAGTTCTGGGAATATCCAGGTCAGATGCTGTGATCTAGATATGACACTGCTATCTCCACCTCTCTCTCTTGACCCACTTTTAGTGTGCTGTCTCATACTATCTGGCTATATTTTACTACCACGTGGCAGAACAATAAACTACATGGCTGCAAACTGTTGAAGATAAATTAAGATACAATTTTCACACACTTAAATAATCACAAATAAATGTTCAGGTTGTACCTGCTGGGTCTGGGTAAGGAAGGAAGGGAAGGCAGGGCAGGTAAACCACCATTAGAGACAGAGTAGTGAACCAGCAGCAGCACTGACAGAGAGACCAGTACAGCAGAGTTGATGACCACCGCTCCCCCGACAAAGCCGAAAACAAATAACAGCATACACCCAGGGCTCATGGCCCCCCCCAGATCATGGCCCACTGCCTCTCCACGGAAGATGGGGGGCCACAGATAGTCAATGAAAAGAGGTGGGGGGGTCACTGATGCACCATCTAAAGCTGAGGTCAGAGATCCTGTGTCCTTTGAGCTGAGTGTCAGTATTGAGTGCAGTTCAGCTTTGAGCCAAACAGAGTGGGAGCAAGTCAAAGGCAGAATGATCTGCCAGCATTAGTCACAAAACAGTAATCCTGGTGGCTTCAGCTGCAGCGATTGATTAATTAGCCGACCATCAGCGGCAGCAGCTCACAGCAGAATGATACATCATCCACAGAGCAGGGAGAGGCTCGTAGCAGCAGCAAACCCTGTCTCTCACGGTCTTCCTCTGGCAGGTGATTCTGTTTTCCTTCCTGTCCTCTGCTGAGATACGACACACGGCTGCCGCTGTGCAGTCTAGAATACTCTGACGCTCTCCCTCTCTCACTGCTATAGCACCCACCACCACTCCCTCTCTGTCTCTCACTCCATCTCTCCCTCTCTTTTGGATGCTGGGGCAATTTGTTCCATGTGTCACTTCTCAGACTGCATTTAAGTGGTTGATAAATGAGGAGGAACTAATGAAAATGCTTGCGTGTGTGTGTGTGTGTGTGTATGTGAATGATAGAGAAAAGGAAAGGTTGGTATTGGGTCTGGATTGCCTGCAGGGATAGTAAAGAAAAAAACAATGTACTCCCTTAATATACAGTTCAAAGTGCAGTAAAATGCTATACAGTACAGTGTCATCCCGTTATACAATATTCACACTTCCGTTACTTTTGCATGTTTGTAGTTGTAAAAAAGTAAATATATGGGTGTCCGTATAGTTTACCTTCTTGACAAATGTTTTAAAATAAAGTATCCATAATTCCCTTAAAGAGACCCTATTATGCATAATTTCAGGTTTACAGATGTGGACAAAAATAGTATATAACTTTTCCCAAAAAAAAAAACTACAGTTATTTCTGAAACAACCTGTGGGAAAAAAACAAAGAATAAGACTTTGTTTTGACTT
The DNA here is from genome assembly GCF_033026475.1 of Channa argus. NCBI lineage: Eukaryota > Metazoa > Chordata > Actinopteri > Anabantiformes > Channidae > Channa > Channa argus. The sequence continues at coordinate 15,927,808 of NC_090216.1, forward strand.
TTGGTTTCAATCAGAATATTTGAAATTATACAATGGACAAACTAAACAACAGGGTGGCTGCTTTTTTCCAATTAAATTAATCTAAAGGGCTCATTACAAAAATAAATCCATGTGATGTTAATTATGGGAAAAAGATTGAACTATCACTATAATCCAATCCATAAACTTTTTATTTTCTTAGTTTATTTTAACGCCTGCCTTTTAAGGCCCTCTTCCCCCCCACATCCACTCCGTTCCGATTAGTCAGCTTGTAGAAGCCCACCGTTGAGTTGCACAGACTGGTGGAAAACCTTCGCACCTATCCCGAGCAATGGATGTAATATCAGAGCAGGTGCATGCTACTGTGTACTTTGTGAGTGTGTGGTCTGTTTGTGTGCCCACAACATTAGTACGTAGGACTGTTAAAAATGTTTTGGGAGGGTCCAGAGACCATCTCTAGGTCTAAACTCACAGGAAAGTCTTATGACTGATTAGACATGGTACATCATATGTGTGATTTCTCCCACATCCATTCAGCTCACAATTTTGAAACTTTGCATTGTTTAATATGGAAATCACAATCACCACAGTTAAGTTTCAACAAAAATACAAAAAGCAAAGTCATGACTCAACTGAGCAAAGAGCTGATATGACTGTATAACAGAGCTGGCTGATCACAAGATCGCTCCATGTGAAATAGGAATACATTAAAAAAGTCTACTAATAACCCTGTAGACACTGAAGCAACTACTACAGAGACCAGTGCCTGAGATGTGAGACAATGAATACAACTATTGCTCAAGTGATTCACCAGAGAGGCAAAAAAAGACATCTGGAAGACTTTATCATAAAATTGAAGAAGGTTTTATGATCAAACCACAGCCTGTTATTCATAAGGTGTGGTAAGAGCTACAGTTCCCTTTGGGGAGACCTCTGCAATCCTGGAGGACTTGTTATAATACATGATAACATGTTGCAAAATACAGAACAATCATGGAGGTAAAACAGCATCAACGGGCTAAACACAGCTTGCTGAATTGTTTGCATAAACTGCTTATAAACAATAATTTAAGCCCAATGACAATGGAAATTGAAGTTCCTATCAATGGGGGATCTGCTGACCCCCTGGCTCCCTGCAGCATGGTGCCCTGTCATAATCTGCTCTGCAGATGAGCAATGAACCACAAAGATCATCATCCCATCAAAGCAGATTACTCTAACAACTGCCAAACTACCACCCTCATCTACACAACATACTCAGCATCCTTTATCTGTCCCATGGTTTTCCAGCTTGGGACCTGTAATATCTAGATTTGTGCTTTCTTCTCCTTTTCCTGGATTGATGCTTTTCTCACTTTCTCTGCTTCTGCTCAGACAAGTTCACTGGCCTAGTTCTTTCTCTTGCCTTTACAGAGGATTTGTGTGTGTAGGAGTAAAGCTTGCAGTGGTTAGAACTGTTCCATTTGTGTTTTAGACCTGGAAAAGCACTGACACAGACAAGTTTAACGGCAAATGTTTATTTATTTATTTCAAGCCTTAACCTGCAGTGAGTGCCCAGCTCTTCATACAGTCTTACTATACAGTCTTTAGAAATAATAATAAAGTCAAAAAAGTCATAAATAACCTTTAGATTGTCCCCTGGCTGAATTTTGCATGGGTAAATTCCATGTAAAGGTCAAGTAAAACACTGAGTGTTAATAAGACGTATTCATTGTATGCAAATAATTTCTCCCTTATATCTCACTGGGTACCTCAATTAAAGCTGACTGGAATGTCCCTCTCCTAACTGTTTATGTTTATGGAACAGAATATTTCTACTAATAAAGATTATATCAGTTATAAGTCATTGAACTGTATTGTATGCGTTACATGCATCCAGTTTCAGGGCTGTGCATCTGTCTGACTAAGGGACACACACACACACACACGACCATGTTTACTTGTGTTTCAGAATGTAACTGCTGTGTAACAATCAGAATTCATCAGGATTAGTTCTCGCTAATGCTGCTCCCTCTCTTCATTCACTCACTATGTCAATCTACCTTTGCTCTCCATTTTAACGAGCTGGGGAGGAGGGTGCAATTAAATGGAGAGTTTAAGGACAGCACCAAACAAATCATATCGCCTTTAGCAAGTCATCAATGTCTTGTGAGTAGAAGGGGATGTAGGACAGCAAGGGAAATTTAAGCACAACAAAGAGGAACAGCTCTCAGATCCCACTGTACCTACCTGTGACACATTACAGCTATTTTCAAATGTTAACAAGCATTGGTCCAAACTGAAGTCACATTGTCGAAACTCGTCTCTTTGGCCTCCTTTTCTGCCAAACTCAGGAGAGAGGGTGGGTGTGTTATACAAAATGTAACGCAAATCACTATGCAAGCAAACTGCTGCATTGTTGATTAATTCTTGTTGCCGGTGCTTAGTTTGAACCATATATGATATATGTTTTGTTGGTGAGAAAGAGGGGAGCTGAACGGTTTAGCTGAGATGTATGTCTGTATTGTGGGAAGACTTTTGAAAAAGTGGTTTCAATGTTGACTAATGCTTGTTAGCAATTGAAAAATTTGGCCTGTCATTTAGGCATGGTAGGGGGTCTCGTTGCACTAGCACTAAGGGAAACACTGCATATAGTTATTGAAGGCTTATTAAGTAGAGATAATGATTAAATGGCAAGAATCTGATTGTCTATGTTTCTGTTCTGTAAAACTTGAAATGTGGGTAAAAGTGCACACTTCAATACACATTGCTTTGGGCCTGGCCTGAATGATACTCTCCATGCCAGAGGTCTTGGAGACTGCCAAGCAAAGGCTCAAAACCTTGGTTAATAAGCTGAAGAGGAACAGCAGACCCACCAAAGTAGCTGAAGACTGAAGAATACTGTAAAAACATATGGGAGAAGGAGGCATTGTATAACAGCAGAGCCCAGTGGCTGGTGGAAACCTTCCTGAACAAGATCCAGTAACCATCACGGTAACAAACATCCAAGAGAGGGCCTCAAGCATGAAGAATTGGACAGCACCAGGCCCTGACATGATCCATGCCTACTGCTTAAGGAGATTAATCTGACTCCATGAGCACCTGGCAGCACAAAAGAACAAGCTACTAATGGATGGAACCCACCCTGAATGGTTAACTGAAGGCTGCAAAGTTCTGATCCTGAAGGACCCCCAGAAGGGAGCAGTCCCATACAACTACTACCCAATAACCTGCCTCTGCACAACATGGAAGCTCCTGTCAGGCATCATAGTGGCTAAGATGAGCAGGCACATGGAGCAATACATGAGCAGAGCCCAGAAAGGAATTGGTAGTAACATCAGAGGAGCAAAGCTACACTCGAGACTGCAAGACCAGACATACCAGCCTACCCACTGCATGGGTTGACTACAAGAAATCTTATGACTTAATGCCTCACACATAGATCCTGGAATGCTTGGAAGAGTACAAGTTCAACAGGACTTTAAGAGCCTTCATTGAGGACTCAATGGGGAAGTGGAAAACAACCCTAAAGGCCAGCTCCATACCAACTGCGCTTGCCGGCTGGCTGGCAGTAACATCAAGCTGTATGCCCATGTGGAGTCAACGTGATATTGACTCACTGATCCATACCCCCAGGATATAGAGCCAGGACATTGGAATGTCATTTAGACGGGAGAAGTGTGGTCGAATGAAAACAAGGAGAGGAAAGTTAGTCTGTCATTGTACTACCAAAAGGCAAGATAGCAGATGTTGAGGATAGCTACAAGTACCCCTGATGCCGACCCTCGATGGAAGCCTTCAGTCAGTAATTTAACATATTCTCTTTGGTCTTAGAGTAAACTACAACTTTTGGGTAGCACAGGATACCAGATGCAGGCTATAACAAGACTCTTACTTAGTGCCAGTAAGTGTAAAAAAAAAATGGCTGTTTTGCTTAAAAGGGTCATTCTGAAAAAAGATAGTCCTATGATTGCAGAAAATGTGTATTGTGCCCACATATGATTTGAGAGAAATGGCAACTACATTAGACCTGGAGAGACTGAGATTTTATAACAATGACAAAGATGACGTTGGATAGAATTTAAAGGCCTCTGCAGAACTTTGTTCAGAGTTAAGAGTAACGCTTTCTGTTCAATACAAGTCACCTCCCTGTGTATATTCCTTTTTATATATACACACACACAATTTAATTTTATACTTTTTTTACTTAGGAAAACATTGCTACATATTTGTCTTTAGTTATTGCTGTTATTTTGAATGCGCTGCGTTTGTCTGTGAAACACAAAAACTAATCGGAATGAAAAACACACTGACAAATGATATATGTCCAGGTGAATGCAGGCACTGTGTTGAATTGAAAATAAACAGTATATAGTGAGAAAAAACCTGGTCTGCTTTGTTTATGTTGTCTCACCGTGTTCTGGCTGATGTGCCTGTGCCTGTATCTGAGGGGTCTGTTGGTGTTGCTGCATGTTGGTGCTTACTTCGCTCCAGATGCTCCATGTAGCTGTGGATCATCTGAAAAAGTATAACACAGACAAACATAGTATTAAAGACAATATGATCACTTGTTAATTTTACTTCATATAGAGTTCATGTATTAAGAATTTTTATTTGACTCTGAAAGGTTTATGTATCCAAAGGCATTTTAAAAAGCTCATCTACTACAAATAGTACTTTGAAGCCACAGTATGTTGAAGTATATGTGGCCTTAAATTGTTATTTGATAATAGATCACTGATATACAGTATGAAATATAATATGTTGAGGTACAGGTGTGACAGATAGACTCACAATAAAATTATGTAGTTATATCAACAATGTGTAGCTGACAGCTTTTTTTTCCCTCTATTCAGCATTATTCAGATGAGCAGGTGGTTGCTGAGGCCTAACAGGTTTGTTTAGACACTGAGGCAACTGTTAGTATGCATAATGCACAACAGACCAATGGCTCAGCTAATATATAATTTAGCTTTCATTTTTATCTGCCATATAGCTCACAAAATGTATATACCCACCATTCTTGATATTTTATTACATTTCATCTTAAAAATCAAAATGGGACATTTTCTTTTATTTTCTACATTTTTAAAAATGAACAGATCTTAATTACAGTGGCAACTAGTTATATATTTTTATTACATTCATCACTGTTCAAAATTATGTGCGCTGCCACTGTATGAATTACTTAATCGAAAACATTTTTTTTTAAATCCTAAAACCTCCTACCTCTGTGTGTCTCTGATGAAGGGCATTGTACTCTTTCTTGAGCTCAGCTTCTCTTTCTTCTAACCTGCTAACTGCATAAGAGAGAAAACAAAAAATAAAAATATATTAAATCAGAAGAAACAAATCAGGTCTCCTGTACAAACCCAGTGTCTTACCTCACATTATGAATCACACAGTGGTGAAAGGGCTTAGTTCTTGTAATTACATCTCAGAATCAGCAGAGGGCCACACTGTTTTAACAAACCCCTCTTGGGCCACAACAGACAGAGAACCTTAATAGGATTATTTCACCACTTTTAAGCTTACAGTTTCCTATGAAACCAAATATGTATCGATAATGCCAAATACCACAGTGCAATGTCAAACACCACCATTTATTTCATCAAAAGGACAGGTGATTTTGATATTTTGTCATTGGTATGATAAAACAAAAAACTACCAATTGCTATTAAAACTCCAGTTAATAATAAAATATTGAAAAACAATATATACTTTTTAATGTTATTACCAAACAGAAGAAAAACAAGGCATGAGAAAACCACAGACCTATCTGTGAGGCAATCACTGGCCTCAGTCATATTCACGCAACCATACAACTTACAGATTCCATTTTTTGCGGCTCTCAGGTGGTACAGTACACTCGTAGTCGCAGCAGTTTAACAGAGCACTTTTCAATAGCAAACCATACAAGTGACCTCTGACTTAAGGTTGACACTAAAACATACCTTACAACCCACGGATAGTCATGAGTGATACAATTCCACAGGACCTTCCATGCTTAATGTTTGATACAGCAAAGGCTTTCAGTGACAAAATGGCTCTTTTACCAGATGTATAGCAAGGTTTACTCTAGGTACAAAATTAGGAAACACCTATGTACTTGAACAGTGAAGCGTAACTGTTCAGACAGCAGCTGCACAGAATGACGAAACTGTGATAGATTGTGGTTATGAGAGTGTCGACAGAACAACAGTGGAGCAGAAAATAACACAAGTAAAAGTTTGTTATCCTGAAGGAAAGTCCCACATCTTAAATACCTTAAAAATCATATTAAGGTTAAGTGAGGTTTCTAGTAGTGGAGTTAATTTGAGATAACGAGTGACTGTAAGGGTGTGGGCACACTTATATGTCACTGAACCATATTGAAATGTGATAGTTCATCTTAGATTTTTTTTACTGAATCCAAATAAAATATAACATTTTAGAATGTGGACAGGGGTCAACATACAAAATATCTATTACTGGCCAGGATCAACAGGTTGTGTCAGAGCACATAGGAACCAGCTATTATTCCTAAAGAAAGAAGCTGCATTTTTAAATTAATTTAACAGTTGCTGGGGGCCTGGTGGCTCAATGGTAAAGCATTCGCTTGGTATGCAGAAGGCAGCAGGTTGGAATCACACACCAAGTGTGGCCCCACCCAGGGACCAAGGGCAACCTTGGTGCCGGTACTGAGCCCGGATAAAAATGGGAGGGATCCAGCAGAAAGGGGATCAGGTGTAAAACTCATTTTTAACATGCGGAACTCATTCCGCTGTGGCGACCCCTGAAGGGACAAGCCAAAAGCCATTGATCAAAATAGTTAGCAATTATTTTTCTGTCAATCGATTGATTGTTTACTTTTCACTACCTACTACCCTCCTGAACTGAGTGACTTGGGTGGGGTGGCTATAGGTCAGATGGTAGAGAAGTAGTACAACACCTGGTTTCTCCTGGCTACATGTTAAAGTGTCCCTGCAGACACCGAATCCCTACCTTGTCCCTAGTGTCTGCTACTTGCTTGTAAGTCTTTTTGGATCGAAGGGTCTGCTAAATGACTAATTGCAATTCTAAATAAATTACTCTACACTGCAAGCAAACCAATAAGAGCAAAAGACATTTAAAAAGAGAGCAATGAAATAATAACATTAAGAAACAGAAAATATACATGACATGATCAAACACAGCTTTAGGCAACATGTATAATTATAAACACATGAAACTAAACAGACAGAAAAAGGGGAAATGTGATACTGAAAGAAATTAAAAAAAAAAAAAAAAATCTCAAAGGTTTCAAATTTTCCCTTAGCATCATTGAGGCGTATGTTAAGCCCCTGCGGTGGAACAAGCTAGCAGTCACACACTGTCAACAGAGCGGTCATGCACACATCATGAGGGTTTACTTTTGTTGCCGTGGAAAGATTACAACACTGTGAAACACGAGGAAAATTACACTGTCCTTTACATTAAGACGTTTGCTCTTACTTCAGAATAACAAGTAATAATAAGTGGTCAGTATTTATATGCTTCTGTTAGGTGTTTAAATATTTAACACTGTTAGACAGTGAAATGTTCTTTAAAAATATCTAAACTAACAAAAATCATTGTCTTCTAGGTAAAACTTTTAAAGCAGGCCATGTACCCAAGGCCATATAATACTTTTATTACTTTCTGGGCTTTGGACATGTTTGTTCTTTTTTATTCCAGCTCAATTACAGTAGCAGTATGTTGGCCTTTATGGACCTGGAAGTCCTCTGACTCACTGGGTCACAAAACCTGCCAATGGTCTGTGTGTGTGTGTGTGTGTGAGAGAGAGACTTTACCAGTCAGTTGGTGATATGTACAATACAATAAACTTACTCTGATCTCCATAGTTTTTAGTTTTTAGCTCCAGCTGACGTGTGTGAGACTCCAGCATCAATAGTCGACCCTGGAGGTCCTTCTTCTCTCCCTCTTGGGAGTCTTCAAAGACGATGTACCTCTGCAGAAAAATAAATAGATAACAGTCATTTATTTTATGAACATTTGTGAACTTGCATTGAAAAGGTGGATGATTTGTTAAAGCGAAAATGTCACATGTGAAGTGAGCGGTCATTTCCTGTTAGCTAGTCTGACATCACCTGTGAATGTCTCCCAATCATCACTACTGTATGGATGAAATTAAACCTTTCTCGAGTATGCATGAAAAAAAAGGTGGTGATGGAACAGATGTTGCAGACTACATCCTACATTTGTGTGAATGATAAGGAACTGCTAGTACTAACGATGTTGATACCAGAGAAAAACAGCATAAGACACCTGTCTTCTGTCAATTGTGAAAGTTCATATGACCTCGCTAAGCTAATGGCTAGAGCTAGAGGCTTTGTGTGTATGACAAGTTTGTAACAGCATCAGTGTCAAGGTTGTTTTTTTCCCCCGGACATCTACACAGAAGTTGTTGTCACTAACCTCAGGGCATCTTGAACCTATTATTCTGTGATTATCAGTATAATGACAGCAGTGATATTATCCTCGGGAATCAGGTTTTTAACTGATCCTAGCAACGCTCGCCCGACCGTCTCAAACCCCTAACCCACTCAGTGCCCAAATCTAATCCATTTGAAGCTGGGTCAACCGCAGTTTCCCTGGTGCCGAGTTACACTGATAGTAAACATAAAGATATAATAGACAGGAAAGATAGATAAGATGAAAGTGTTTTGAGCTTTGACAATTTCTAAAGTTACAAATAAGATTCAAGTCATATAATCTTGACTTAAACATATTTATCCGCTGACATTAATAGTCATTTTGAAATTTAAACAGTTTTGACAAGCAACTTTGATCAAAAGTAGAACAAAACAATGGAATCCCATGTGTGTGCCCTTTCCGGGTATGGTATTGCTCCAGCATGCAGTTCCCTCCAAAAGTATTAAATATGAAATACTGGCACTATTAAATTGTATTTGATGTACACAAAAACATTTGGGTTCAAGATTTTTTTTAAATGAACAGGAGATATACATTAGGGAATAGGTTCGAGGTTGTTTCATAGATATTGATTTAAATACCAGAATTTGCCGATGTGCAGAAAACATCAATGAACTGGCCTTGCCGGTCCAATACTTTTGGAGACTGTATTTATCGGCTGACTCTGTGGTAAGTAAATGTGAATGGCAATAATAAGTATGAAAAATATTTTCCTGCTTTCTTGATTGGTTGGCTTTGTTATCAGGTGCCCATCTTTTGCTACAACAGCTGATTAGTGGAGTCAGGTGTCAGATTACATGCAAAGCCTTTCGTATGCGTGTAGACATGCAGTCTTGTGATGTGGGTGCTCTCTGAGGATAAGATGCTCTGAGGCAGGGCCTGGGTAGGGTGTAGATGTCATCTGCAAAGAGATGAGGATCACCTGAGCACCCTGTTATAAGCAGCCTCTTCTTTAAATGCACGTCACTTAAGATTGGAGATGTCCAACGAGTGTAATACTAAGATCTCTTTGTGAAGTCTTTAAAAACGAAGCCTGTAAAATTAAGTCTTTATTTTTGTCTTTAACAGAAAGACTTTATTGATTGGCTGAGATGTTTGTCTCTGCCTGTGGGCTTTCAAACTATTTCAGTGTAGAGCACTTTATTTGCTTCTCTGAATGCCCCTTTTTTATCAAGGGGCATCCAACAAATAAAAAGGTAAACTGATTTTTTTTCGTCATTGTGAAACTGAAGTTTGTCTGTATCGGGGGCGTTATCTGGGGCTCACCATCCACAAGCCGCCCAAAAATCCCTACCCACAGTGGGGGAAGGGGCTCTTGTGAATACGAGACTCAGTGGGGTCTTGAAGTACAAGAAGCATTGTAAGAACTGAGGTATTGATAGTAATGCAGCTTTACCCATGTAAACGTACTAAGAACATTAACATAGCACTGGGCTAAACTACTGATGGGAGGATTGATAGGAAGGAGGAGGCACACACTGCAAGTGTAGTCTAAAAAAAATAAACTGAGAAGAAATGTAAATAGGTCAAAAGCCTTATTTACGTACAGATTTCTTTAATTATGGCAGTATGAGAATTACGGGGAAAATACCTGCATACTCCTTAAAGGTGAATTAATGGTAAACATCATAAAAGACTAGCTTATTACCACACGCTTACATTCCCTCCTATGCTATCAATACATTCATTAGAACAACCACACACACATTTAAATCACAGATTGCTACACATCATATGACTAAGGAAGGAGTTTTGTGCATGTGACAATGCTCCAGAGAATGAGTGTTCCAGCATGTTAACATGCACTCTTGCCCCTACGCTGTATGTATAATGCTCCCTTTGTTCCCGAGTGAAAACACACTGATGCACACTAACACATGTAGCCGGAGCACAAGTGCAAGCATACCCACAAACACACACACACACACACACAGAGGGATCCACTGTATTGGGACTCAATTGACAGAGAATGAAATCAACTCCTCTTAGCTTTTTTGGCTGCAGGTTGCTACTGGGAGATTTTGGAAAACTGGGCTGTGTGAGACAATCGCCACAATATGCAGTAATTTGAGTGAAAAGACACTGCAGTGTGTGTATAATAAAAAGTATAACATGGATGTTAAACATTCGGCTTTCTGATGAGAAAATTTGAGCATTAAAAAGTACACACTGCAATGACTAATTAGCTAGAGGCTCTGCATATCATCATTCAAATCACAACACTCACAGCTGCTGAGAAATACACTGGAAGCTGCAATGATCAGACTCCTAATGGGTCAACTGGCATTATGTATATGGGCACTATATGTGTGGTCTTTTGCAGGTCAGCAGACAACCCTGAGTGGACAAAAGACGTGAGGGAAGTGCTGTTTTTCGACAAGAATTTCCTGCCTTGCCTTTTCCTCTCCTCTGCTCGTATTCCTCTTGGCTTACAACAGCAAAAAGAAAAGAACTTGGCTCATACAGTGTGTTTGTTAAGATTAATCTGCTTCTTTGTTTCTACAGTGACTTGTCACCCAAATAAGCAGCTTAGAAGCGTCTGTGCCAGGCTACTCATTAGTCTCTGTTGATTAGGAGTTGCTTGGTTGGCGGGTAAACACTGCATTTAAATAGCCAGAGTATGTTATGAACTTGTTTAAAATGTTTTCACAGTTTACCCATGTAAAATGTCAGTCGTCTGTAAGTCACAGTTATACAAGTGATGATGGTTATTAACAATATGAGGCAGACATGGAAGGCTGAGTGTACAGTTTATCTGGGGGTCAGTACCTATTTGGGCAAACGGAAGTCAAGAAGTTTCACATTTGGCAACCACTAAAAGGTTGTCTGCTACAGACTACAGGTGTACAACAGGAGAAAACTCAGCAGCAGCAGCAGCAGCTGGCGTGGATAAGGAAGAGAAACAGCATTAACTACAGCTTTACCTCATAAACATGGACAAATTCTTGCCATTTACCTCATCATTTTATTTTAATCTACAAATATGCAAGTGAAAAAAAAAACTTTTAGAGATTATAAAATGTATGTCATGCTGCGATTAATTTTTGTGTTTGTACACCATGTTTTAAATCCTTTAAATGTAAACTATTTAAACAACTTTATAGCAAAACAGAAAGGTGTGCAGGTAACAAGCCTAACAACAATTAAATAGAAAATGCTGCTGTCTGACTTTTACTTTTATGTGTGCAGCAGAGTGACACCACAGGGGGAGATAAAGGTAAGGGGCGACACAAGCAGCTGATAAACAACAGGAACTGTCTGAATTTTAAAGAATCCACAGGGGCAAAGTGACTTATTTGGACTTGGTGACAGTTCAATTTTCTATCAGATTTTAGACAGATTTTGTTTTAGAAATGAGGCGACATCTTCCCGTTGATGATCGTTCCTTTTATTCAGACTTCCTATCAGCTGTATGTTCCCAGCCTTTTGTTACGCACTTGGGCGGTTGGAAAAAGCTAATCAGAAAACTGGTTAAGCATATACATGGCAAAGAAATTGGCCGTCGCCAACAGAACTCTACCAGGGGTAATCAGGTTATTCCCTACCCTGATTACAAAAACCAGCTTTCCTATTTTCATTACAGTTAAGTAATCAGCTTTCCCGAGAGAAAGCCAAATGCAACCTGGCTACCCAAGTCCACGATTTTGATGTTTTTTCAGCGTTTTGAAATGGGTGGGGCTCACACTACTAAGCACCAGCAAGGATTTAACAACATTTGAAAGAGAATCTGATGACAGTTTTTGGGCTATTTGCTTATGCAAGCACTGTTAATCAAATAAGAACAAACCACACTAAAACACACACAAACTCACACCTTCTGAGTTCGCTTCCTAAAGCTATAAGTAACACATTATAAAGTGTAGTTGTTCATTCAAGTGGTTTATTCATCAACATCCACACAGAGGATGTCATGTCAAACCTCAAGACCAGCAGACTATCACACCTACATAAAAGTGAACTTGCTGCCTGACTGAGTGAAGAACGTCTTCTACATTGAATGAGGTATTTCCCACACAGCATGAGCTCATAACATATTGATGCACAGGTCTATCTAAAAGCATTAGCAACACGTTACAACAGGACATAAATTATTAACACGCTGCTTTGTGACCTGTTGCACTTGTCATTCAACATTCAAATGGCAAGTCAACAACTAGAAGAACACCGAGGAAGGACATGTACACTTATAATAATATCATTTAATAAATCATAATTAACTATAAATTATAATTATTATATATTCAAACACTTGTGTTGAAAAATGTCTAATGTTTTAATCCCCTTTCCAGTCTAAACCATAGTGGAAATTGTGGCACAACTGTTTAAATGGACAGGTAAAAAAAAAATGCAGATGTATATGTAGATTTTTTTTTTAAATAGAAAATCTCTAATACTTTTTGGTTTTGGTCAATTCTCACTGTAAAGTTATTATGTTATGGAGGCTTGTTTATGTCTATAAAATCAATAACAACTTTCAAGTCTTGCAGACCTAAATCATGAGCTGAAAATAACAATCTGTGTGTTTACTGTCTTCTTGCACAAGCATGAGAGAACACGTGTAATCAAACAGGAATTTGGTGAATCTTGGTGACTAGTTTAGATTTTGACCTCAACAGCGCTGACCATACAAGTATTAAACTGTGAATAAGCACCCAGAAGTAGTCATCCCTCCAACACCATCATCACACCCAATATTTTCAAAAGAAAGCATAAGCATTTAAAGAGCTGCCTTAACACATTAAAAACGACTTAATACTTCATCTAGTTTTTAAAACAATACAAACAATATCCATCTTTTTCTACCGACGATATGCAACAGGCGTCTTAGAGTGTGGTGTGTTTTGATGATTCTTTTTTTTATTATTTAAAATAATGACTTAGTTCTTTTTCTCTACTCCCTTGCTTTGTAAAATGTTCTGCTTTTTCCTATTATGTTAAGGGTGCGTGTGAGTAAAAATGTTTTTTGATGGCACTTCTTCATTTATTTACACAATTTCTTACTTGTATTATCTTCTTTATTCTCATTGTTAGTGGGGTTCCCATCTGCTGTAATGCTTCTTCAGGAAGTGCTGTGCCCTGTGACCTTTGGTTGGGAGGGAACTAATTACATAGTCATACCTAACAATAGACATTGACAGTGAGAGGGACAATCAACACACGTGTTTCCAGGAATAAAGCTGAGAGTATGTGCTAACAGGCTAACTACAGTATGCAAAACACAGCACTGTGGATCTTACAGCATTCACCCATGGATTTAGCACAGGCTGTGGATTCAAGATTTCTAACAGGTCTCTTGATTATAAAAAAGAAAAAAAGAAAAAAAAAATCAGATGATGCAAGAGGCACCAAGAAAATATTCTGATGGTAAGCAGAGGAGTGACAAAAGCTCCAAAACAACAGCGTTACTATTAAGTTATAATCAAATACTATGCTGCTGGAATTCTACATACACCCCATAAAATAAGATATTGAGTCACCTGAACAGGAGAAAACACTACAAGAGCAACACAACAGTGCATCACAGCTGACAAACTGTGTTCTGATGCTCTGATGATGAGCATGCGAGAAATGTAAACACGACACTAAATGTGATCACTAACAATGACATTTGAGTGTTGAGGATGAGCAGGAAGCAAACGCATGACAAACAACTCACTTTACTTTGCATGTCTTGGGCATGGCTGAAAACCAATGTTCAGGTATTACCAGTTAAAATACAGTCGTGGGCATTAATATTAATGTAACATTTGCTGCAGGAGGGGGGATCCCAAGAGCATCCTCCATGCTGACATCCTTGAGCTTGCAGTACAGTTTGTATTGATCTAGTGTTAATATTTGCAGTTCATCAAAGTCTGATTTTTTTTTTAATTACTTAGCTTAACTACGTCCAACTAATTAAGCTGCATTTCTTGAAAAAAAAAAAAACACACTTCAGTTTATGGGGAAATCCTGCCTGAGTTTCAATTCATTTTCTTCTAAAAAAAGCACCAAAGTGGGCGGGCATAAAGTAACGTTGACGAGCCATTTATAAAGTGTAATTCTTCAGTTTTGTTTGGGGTTTGTAAGTATGACGAATCATATAAAAGTAATTACATGCAACAAATAATAGCTAGCAATAATATAATATGTCGTATAAGCTGCGCGACAGTGAAGTGCCAGATTTTGGACTCGGGTTTGGCGTTTGACCTGTTCATTCTTAGTACATAATAGGAGCCTTTAATCTATAATCCGGTGTAGAAAGGTCTTGGGGTTGGGCTGTGAATACCCACCTCTTCGGCGTGTTTTCTCAGTGCTTTCTCTCGTTCATACTGGGTAACAAGTTGCTCGTTGTCCTCCTTCAAAAGCTCCAGCTCCACTTCGTGCTCCTGGTTGACAGCGAACACCGAGTCCAAGTTCTCCAGCACGGCGACGACCAGCGGCATTAGCTCCTTGACTACGTCCTCGTCGTATTTCTCAATAAGCCGCTCAAACTCACGGTATATCGAACTGGCCAGACCCGAGACCCGCTCGGACATCATGCTAGAGTTAGCGGAGTCGTCCTGATACAGGACTACGTCGTCCAGCTCCATTTTCTTGCCTTCAGTTGCACTTCTGTCCCCGCTAACGTTAATAAGCTAGCCGTGAGCTTCAGCCGTCCAGAAGCTGTCCGCCTCTAGTTTCTGCGCTGTATGCCTAAAACATAACTTGGATATTGTTTGTCATACAGTGGAGACACTGTACTTCAAAACCAAAGCCCGTGTTTACTGGCTGTGTGCACGGCTAACTTTAAACGCTTGTTAGCGCTCTAGCTAGCTCTACTGGAAAGTCTTTACTTGGCTCCTGATTAGTTTCCCCGTCCAACAGATGAGCCCCTGCTGCTGCCTTCATGTGCTGTCGTAAACAAGGTGACGAGCACGCAACCACAGCAAAAAACAAAACAAAACAAAAAACACACACAATTAAAGAGTTGAAAAAAAAAAACGCTAATAATGTAATAATAATGGAAGTCTAGTGTGCTGCTGTGTAGCGAGGGCGTGGTATAAACATTGGAAATTTTCGCACTGTCCAGGCTGAAATACATATTTCGTCTGACTTGTTGCTCATATAGTTGCTAGCATGTGACGTTTAAGGGGCGGAGGTTAAAACAGTTTCAAAACAGTTAGAAATTTATACAATTTAATGACATAAATGTTATGGGGTTTTTTTTGGAAAATAAAATAAGTAGACACATCTTAAATACTACAAACACGGATTTGATACTAATTTCCTCCTACACAAAATAAGTGCATAATTTCATTCCGTACAGAAATGTCCAGTCTAATGAAAAAAATGTTAAATTTGAGATTGTACAAACTTTTTACAGTGCCAATCGCAACCACGCTCTGACTTAGGATCTTCTGTTGATCACCTTCAGATGACGTGATGGTGGCAGGATGTCACATTCTAAATAAAGCTGGACAGGACAGAGTAGCAACTGTAATAAATCCATAATAAGCATTTCATTTGATAATTTCATAATAATTAAGACACTTAATACTAAAACATCAGGATTCTATCAAGAGATTAATAACTATTTTAAAATTATTTAAAATGTAGTTTGCCTTCAGTTCAACACCTTGCTGTCACTGAGATTATTTTTGTATTTCTCGTTTCAGAAAAACACACCTTAAATGTGAGCTCCCCTAAAGCTTTTATTTGCATCAAGGTAGCCAATGCAATTAACAATTCATATAGTTATGCAGGGATAGATGATTCAAATGTAATACCCGAAAATGATATAATATCAGTGGCAGGTAAATTAGTTTTTACAAAATGCTTACAAACTTTCTGTAGTGTTTATGTTAAACACCATGCACTAAATCAAACTGCACTGGAAAAAATGCAGAACAAAACTTAGTGTAAACACACTGCACTCTCCACTTTCTGTAAAGCACTATCAATGACTTGTTTTTCATAATGCATAGGCACTGTTCACCTCAATGTCTGAAGACATTCAACACAAAACAGAACAAGCACAGTTACTATGCAATGAAGACATGATGCCTCAGTCCACATTTGGAGGCGACCGTTACCCTCATATCCTCACTTCCTGAATTACACTTCTTGGCAGTCAACCCCACATATAAGGAAGACGAGAGTGGACCGGGTGACCGGGGGCAGCCTCCACCAATCATACACCACTCCCATGAACATAGAACTTACACCGACATATTTATAACATACACACACCACTGACTTAACAGTATTACTGCAGCACTGTCAAATATTGTACAGAATGGACATTCAAAGATCTTGGCATAAAGTATAAAAAAAGAAAATAATTGAATTCAATAATTAAAAGTGCAATTTAACAAACAAGTCCTTGTGCTCCCAAATGTCATTCATGGAAATCAATACTGAGAAATGTTTATGCTTTCATGTAGTACGTTGAAGCTAAAATGCAAATGCCTGAGAAACATTTATGAAGATAGTGTGTGATAACTGGAACTGCAAGTGGAGTGTTTGAAACAACCAAGGATTAGTAGTGGAGAAACCCAAACATCTGAAATACAAATAGAAATGGGCGTAACATAGAGGATAAGGAGTCCAGCTGTGTTGTACGTTTCAGATAGTATTGTCCTGGCTGTTGTTTAAAGTCGATGGGCAGAGAGAGTAGGGCTTCTCGCTGGTCAGACTGTTGAGTGCTCGAAGCACAGCGTCAGGCATGTGATCTGTGAGCATCCTGGGGCTGATCAAAATACTCCTGAATGCCATTTCGTTGGACCACTCCGCACGGTACCTGACCTGGGAAAAACAGGATCTGAGAAGAGAGGCGGGGAAAGAAAAACTTCAGGTTAAGTCCAAATGACAAGATTCCACAAGCCTTAAGCTTCTTTCCGTTTACCATTGACACATTTGTGTTGTTGCTAAGGTTACCGCCAGCATTTAAAAAACAAAACAAAAAAAATCATACTTATGTAGAAAAAGCCTAACCCTGTAAGAAGAAAAGTTGCAAAACCTTAAATGGGTGCATTCATAAACTTAATTTAACCATCTGAGCTCAAATCAGACCACTGTGTACAGCGTCACAGATGATTGTGTACACGAGAGATGTTGAACAAGTGGCTGCAAACTGGTACATATGATGCAAAATATTGCAAATGGGCCCAAATCATTATTTAGGTGTGATCCTGCTCTCAAGTTAAAAGAGCATATTGAGAAGTTGAGAAATACATCAAATAAAATGTAGCCACACTCAGACATATTTGAAATAGACTTACAGTTGAGGCATTGAGGTTGTATATTAATGCAAAGATCGTAGAATCCACAAGCTTTACCTTTTAAACTAAGCTTTAACAGTTCTGCTGTCAGTACTGGAGTCATCGATAAGTTATGTTAAGTCTGCCCTTCACTAGACTCCATGATCCTCATTCTTGTATAATGCTGGAGTTTGGAGTAATATTTTCTTTATAGATTTTACTGATGGAAGAAAACCCTCACTAACTACTGGATAACATTAATTGCGGCACCGTAATCTTGAGGCTGGATTGGCATTTTAATATAAAGTACTTACGAATAATGTGAAAAAAGTTCATTCAGCTTCTTAAAACTGCATCTAAAAGAAGGTGTTTGTTCTTTCAGAGGGAAAAGGCTAAATGTCTGTGTGTTTATTGTGCACTGCACGCAAATTTACTTATTCATTCATACATAAACTCCATCTGTAGTAAACAAACAAACATTTGACACACCTTCGTGTTGGTCCATCTTCTGTGATATGAAGAACACGTCCAGGCAGAAAGAGAGGCAGGTGGGTGGCCGTGTGTGCAGGAGAGTCATCGGATGCAAAGCTCTGATACGATGAAGAGGGACGAATGATCAGCGACTCCTCCCCCAGCAGCGGCTGGCTCAGCTGCTGTGCCCTCCTGTCGTCCATCTCAGTGGGGAAATCATCGGTGTCCCCTCCGAACAACTCGTACCAACATCCCTGCAGCAGGATGCGGTACTGAAACACAGGCGGAAGAATATGAGCTTCCTGTCTGTGTCTTATAATCCAGTCAGATATTGCAAACACTCACATTTTGAATCACTTACTTTAGGCTTAGTGCAGTTTGAAACTATTTTAAGAATCCTCCTCTTCAGATCCTCCATATTAGGAATGCTCAATCTGTAGAAAACAAAAAAATGCATATTAAGTGAAAGAAAAACAAATAATGGAAAGAAAAAACAACAAAAAAAGTAGAGTTGAGGCTCCTTCTCTGAGCCTCTAATAACAGAGCAGAGCCAAATAAAGAGTCTATATATAGTCTAAATATAGACTCAAATATAGAGTATATTATAGTAATATAGTAATATTATATTATATATTAAGAATATTATAGTAATATAGTAATATTATAGTAATATAGTTATATTGGGGTTTTGTAGACAAGCGTGTTCAGTCTTGTTGATACACAAACACCTATTTACCTTCAGTGATCCACAGTGAATCCAGATATACCGAATTAACCAACATACAATATTTGTTCACTGTCAATGATTACTTTAACAAAAACAAAAGCCAATTATATCTTATGATAGTGAACCATTTAATGTTAAAAACAAAAATTCTCAGTCTTACCTAGGGACCAGATCTTTTCCTAGCACGACTGACACGACAAAGTCCTTGGAGTAATCTGCTATGGCTTTACTGTACAAAGAGAAAATACGAAAAAAAATGTACAACGGAAGGAGGGTCCAGTAAATGGCATTTTAACATTTACCATATATTTTAACCTATAAATTCATACATGTGATATACTGGAGAGATTTTCTCTCATACGTTGTATTTCCACTTGTACGTAATATTGTGGCTTAATTCTTGGATTTCTTTTCATTTTTATTTCATTGCCAGGCTCCAGTGTGAAAGAGAGTGACACGCTCTCACTGGACCAACTTGTCTAAATAAAGGTTGAACGAATTAATAAATGACAGCAAGGGTAAGGATCTATACATTTTATGATTGTTTTCAAAAACATCTAAAAATTAGACAGCACTATGAATTATGCATTATTATATTATAGTGTGGAAAATTTCTATGAGCTATCAAACACAAACTCATATTCATATAACCTGTTCCTGCAAAAAGAAATAATTTATATTTTAAAGAGAGAGCCAGTGCAGGTCTGTCCACAGCCAAACTTTTATATGGTTTCTTACCTGATGAGTCCCCCTGGTGGAGAGAATGAGTAACACTGCAGGGTGGGGAAGGAGTTGCGCAAAAGGATGGCGAGCAGTGCAGCCGTACCAGCACCCAGACTGTGACCCGTGATGACCAGCTTATACTCCTACAGAAACAAAAATGTGCAATCGTCCTGCATACTTAGAGAATTATCAAACGTTATGGGTTTCTTTTTTCGTTTCTTTACAAAAATGTACATTTTATTGGCAGTTATACAATTTATTAATAAGTCAGTCTTGAAAACATCTTGAAACAAAAGCTCAGTCACAAATAAAGGGGTTTCCATCAAAAATGTAGTGCATGTTTTAAACCGCATTTAGAGAAAATATTAATAATCTTAAATAGTTCATGTGTGTCAGGATTAAACCAAGTCTGTTCCCCTTGCATATTCTGGTATTTTATTTTCATCTATTCAGCAACATCTTGAAATATTTCGCATTTTTTCACCAGCAATTCCAAACAGATTAGTGAAAATGTGCATTAAAACTAACGAATGGAGACCCACCTATAAAGATACTAGCATAGCTGACTTACACTGGACATACTACTCCACACAGCACATACCAGTGCATTATATAGATTCAATTTAGTTTCCAACCTCACTTCTTACCGGAGCAACAGAAAAAGCCTGGTTAAGGATTCCATCGTTGATCAGCTTCCTGTAGATGTAACCCGCTGCCTGACTTATGCCCTAAATTAGTCAGAGGTGCAGCAGCATTAGTTCCTAAAAAACAGCCTTCAATTCTTGTACAAAATACAGCTTGGACTGCTTACAAAGCTGTGGTGTTGTGTTTCAATAGACATTCACCTTGTGAGCATAGCAAGCTCCAGACACTCCTTCTATTGGCAGGTTCTCACACTCAGCAGACAGGTCTGTAAGGACATCCTGCAGGACACATGCTGAGTGAGATAAACCACAAACTGGGAAACTGGTTCGTATTAAATAATATGAAACATTTGTTCAGACTTAATGCTGGCACAAATAGTTCAGACTTGCTGTCACACACACACAAGAAAAAAACCTGAAAATCTTTTACCAAGGTCTCCATAATATATCCCTTTCCCCCAAACACACACTATGACTCTTACACTTCTGAGTCTTCTCTGTCTAGAGGTTATATATGACGTGTAATGTAAAACAAGGGGCATCTATATTTCTCACTCCATTTTGGGTGCATTCAACCAAAGTGTAGGCACTTAAAAGGACTTGTTCATGAAACAGACAAACTATTGCTCCCTGAAGAAGACATAGCTTTAATTAACTTGTGAAATAAATATAAGGAAATACCTGTGGATTTGAGTATGTGAACCTTTTGTTGTGTATTAGACCCTTATACTAATATGAAAATGACCATTACCAAGGTGCAGCTATTGTCTATAAAGACCAATGACATTACTGAAGAAAAGCTAAATATTGTTGTGTATACATATCTCTTTAAAAGGAGCAAACAAAAGTCTAAAAAAACGGTTTATAACAGGAAATGCCTCAAATAAAACACAGATAACAGAAACTATTTAAAGCCAACAAAACAGTAATGCTTTTGTATTATTCACAAACTGAGTGCTTAGTTCCAGCTCACCTTCAATGACAGGGTTCCTCTGACAGCCACCAGTACAGCTTCTCTCTTATGATCTAGAGCCACATAGAAGGGGATCTCATAGATCTGTAACAAAGATGGCCGGATTTTATGATCAGCAAGATATAGAAAAACACTTTTGAATCACTGATACTGTCAGAAGGAGGGTCAAGACTTCTAAAAAAAAGGCTAAAGGGCAGGAAACAAGAGGTGGAGTGAAATTCTGACCTGATTGTGAAAGCTGACATAGATGAAGTCTCTGTACTGCAAACCAGTGCTGTGCAGAATGGATGAAAAGTGACAGCTTAGATGGTCTCCTCCGACGACTTCATACTCAGCTGCGCGACTTCTACAGCTGAAACATACGCCACGTTATTTAGATTTGGGTTACCTAACAAACCGAGTGTAAAACAACAAAACATACACGCAACCTGAGGCAGCTTTAGATTTTACCGATGCCTGAGTGATATTGATTAAAGACATTAGACTTTCTAACCTAATCTGGCAGGTCTCACTGGCTTAGTGAAGGGAAGAATGCATCTTTACCAGTCTCCACTGAGTTTGCACGGTCCAGTAAGGAGGTTGGAGTAAATGTACAAGGGCCAACCATAAGCTGCAGCGGCAAATTGCATAAAGTGGGCTGCTTTCTCCAACTCAGCCTCTAAATCTTCTTCCTTCAAACAGTAAAAGATTACAAACATAGAAACAACAAAAATTCAAACTCAAAAGTGACTGATAAGCCTGACAGACTAACACTTACAATAGGAGAGGAAGGACTGTGACTAAGTACGACACTTGGATCTCTGCTGTGATCCAGCCGATCCTGCTCCTGGTGCAATAGAGCCAAGCCAGCTGCTATGTCACTGGCAACCAGGTCAGTGTCCTGCAACACACAAAATGATCCGGTTTAGTTTAGTTTGGTTTCACTTACAAAATACAGCATAGCATTGATAAAAACAAGAGTATTTGTAGGAGAGACTTGTTCATGGCCCTCTCCAGTGAATATTACACTTCATTAAAAGAAAATAACAAATAGACCAGAAAGACTCTAAACGTGTGGTTTGTGTTAAAGCCAATAACTGTTAGATGTAATGGACAAATTACAAAATGAGAGATGGTAAATCCTTACAGAGAAGAATCTACTGAAAAGCTGCGAGATGCTGGAGAACGCTGCTCTGTGGCTTTCATCCTGTGGCAGACAACAGCACAGGAGCCGTAGCCTGCACTCCCACACCTTGACGGCCAGAGTGCGAGCAGTGGAGAAAAACTGGGAACGCTCACTGCTTTGCATGTCTCGTACCCCCAGTGGCTCTATGACAGAAGGCTCAGGACGGGGGTTTCCCAGTGGGTCAAATACAAATACCACACCAACCACAGTGAAGAGCAGAATGATCCAGCTGTCGTGGTGAAGAAAGAAGCATGCTCAATTAAAAAACCTCTTTGACCATCTAAATCTATAAATAGGAACAAAGTCACAGCTCTGTGCCACCTACCTGGCAATCACTGCTGAGATGACAGCACCCACTGTGGCAGGATCACACCCTTTGCTGTCATCAGACACCCAGACAGCCCCCAGACAGGCCCACACCAGCTCGGGGATGTACAGAAGAGCTCGCAGGTAAACAAGTGCAGGTATAGAGCGCCGTGGGCCAGGGTTTGTGATGGTACCTGAAAAACAGTTATGGATATCCCTGAAACTAACAACAAAATATAAACCGACACTCTGCAACTTTGTCAGGGGGATGTTTAACAGACTGCAATTCGCTCAATGCTTATTATGTTAAAAAGGGTGGCAGAGTAAACTAATAGACTTTGTCAGTGTTCTGCTCAGCAAGAAACTGAAACTCTAATCAGTTGCTAAACAATGCTGTCTAATAAAGGTGACACCATGTTAAAAATCATTAGATCAGTCTAAAATAAATGTGCTGAAGTACACTACAAACTGCTGCAAGTTTATAGTTGTTAATATGAAGATTAAGACTTGTAAACATTCTCTTATGTGCACTAAAAGAGGTACACAAAGTCAACTTCTGCATTGGTTTTTATCAGTTTCTTTACAGTTGTGTTGGGTAAAGGTACAACTGCCTTGACCAACTTCCTCAGCAGCCTGCACAACATTTTGCAGAAAAACCGACACTTTGGTACTGTTACTGATTTGGATAAAACTATGTGAAAAAATAGCTAACCTGTTACAGAGAACCCCAAGAATGTTTTCTCATATCTAGATATACTTAGAGATTATGTTCCCAGATTTGTAAAATAGGACAACTGATTTACCTTGGGCACTGATGTAGACAATTGCACATAACGACAGGATGATGAATGCCAGCACAACCAACAATCCCACCAAGTAGCTGTGAAGAACTCCTCTCCCATTACAATCAAAATGACCCATATGATAACAGTACAGGATCACAGTGCCAATCCACCTTAAAAAAATGCACCAGAAGAAGACGGGAGTAAATAACCAATACAGACCTACTATAACAAAAAAAATTCAAGGAATCGTAGACATTAATGAAATTGAACATACCATAGTATTCGGACAAACAGTTCAACGCAGCCGGGGAAAACAAGGTCGTCACTGGCGATCCCCCACCGCCGACCAAACACCACCATTCCAGGCATTTTACAATTAAACTAGTCGATCTTAGCCCCAGTAAAAATTCTGCCACGGCTACTAAGACTAGATTCGCTTGAGCAATATGCACGCTACGTCATGCATGACTTCACTGGCAAAGCAGAACCTTTACGGGAATGTAACGTCCTTTTACCCACCGCGTTCACATTCTACTTTCCCGTGTTGCTTAATAAACGTTAACCCGAATTGGTTCCTAACAGTGTAACTTAAGCTAACTAAAAGTATCAGATAACGGTAGCGTTCCCTAATACACTTGATCTATATTTAATATCGTAAACACCGGTGGCTGCTGCTAGAGATGTATCAACATGTAGCTTGACGGATATTACAAAATGTTGAAGCTAACGATACAAAAATGTAGCTTAGCTAATGCTAGATCTAAAAATCTAAAGGTTTTGTGACAAAAATGAGTGCTAACCCCATAGGGCAAACACAACTATTTTGGAATCAATAAAAATGTGTATCTTTATACGTAAAACGCACTATGCATTCATCTTTAAATATTATAAAACACAGATAAGCGAAGAAAGCTGATATTGTTGTGCTCAAAAAGCAGCAGCGTCCGTCCACTGGTCGCACCCTATTGCAACAGAGAACATCCTACAAACGTTCCGGCGCAATTTCTTTTGATTTAGAACTAACTTAGCCGTTTGCTGATCCAAAATTCAGTGAAACAAAATTAGAGAAATTTGTATTTACTCCACGTAAAAATAACGCCCTGTCTATACACCACGTCAGACACAACAGATGTAATTGGTCCAAAATAATTTTAAACCACAGTACACGATAATAATAAATAATAATTAGTAAGCCTTTTATTTTTTTAAGTTAAGGATTATGAACACCATGGTGACGTTACGTCTTGATGGTAACTTAACGCTAATTCTTGCGCTGGTTAAAATCTGCATGTTTACTAACTACCAACCTATGTGTACTTTTACAACTAGGTCAGTGTTTGACCTGTTGCACAAAACAAGTCCTCACTATCCTTCTTGTTAAACATCAGTTTGCGTAGAATATTTTATATGCGTATATGAGAATAAATACATTCAGGACGCTATGTGGAGCTATATTTACTATAGATATGTTAATTATGAGGGGCTCAATATGTGGTTCCATGGTGTAATGGTTAGCACTCTGGACTCTGAATCCAGCGATCCGAGTTCAAATCTCGGTGGAACCTAAGTTTTCTTGGTTCAGAGTACAAATTATTGCTTTTACTATCAGAGTTATTATAAAATATTACAGAAACTAAATATTACAACGTTGCATTATCCTAACAAAAGTTGCTAGTGCTATTCAATAGCAGCAGCGGAGCCCAACAACTGTGTCTCGTTGAATAGTAGACGCTCCGACGTTAAGGACGTCAGTCCAACATGGCGGCGCACATAACACAGCGTTTATACTCTCTTTGTCGCAGTGTGGGAATCAGCGTGACTCCACAGCGTGTAAAAGTCAACATTGTTAGAGTAAAAGACATTAACCACATGTTACAGCCGAGTATTAGCTACGTGACCGGAGAGGCAGACACTACGCAGGTCAGTTAGATAACATTTGCAAATCCAGGCATGGTAATGTCAGAGGACTCGTTCATGTAACGTTACGTTAGATTAAATCCCAGGTGCTCATAAATATATAACACTCCGCAGTTTTGTTTTTTTAGACATTTAAGGAGTTTTGGGACCGAAGATACAGAGTATAACTTGGATACTGTGTTTTTAAAATGTACTATTGTGACTAAGCAAAAAGTCTTTAAGTTACAGAAGTCTGACAGAATATTGAACTTTCGATTAACGTTATTTTCACTTTTGCAGGACACTCAATTGCACGTTCCAGTGGGTAATTATAATATTATATATATACGTATATATATGTGTGTGTAGAATAAGATGTTAATTGGTTTTTATTGTATTTATTGTTAGAATTTTACTTTCAGATCGATTGACGGTATCTTACAGCAGAAGCAGTGGACCTGGTGGTCAGCATGTCAATAAAGGTGATCAAACTTGTTTCATTAAACTCTAACCCATACAATCCAAATACAGCGGCTCTGACATGAAATCTACTTTTACAAAGTTTTAATTTCTCAGTTTTTAGGTTGAATCTATTAGAAAGGTGATAATTCTACTATGTGTTTATTATTGAGGCCATATAGGAGTCACACTGGAGTGCAGTATAAGAGGTGGTTGTAATGTTTTATCCACCTCATTCATTTTAAATAGGGTGTATGTGGGGTGTATGTGACAGTATGACAGTATGTCTGGCAAAGACAGTATGTTTCTTTGTGTTACGGCCTACATGCTTGGACACATCCTGTGTCATCTCAATCAACAGTCAGCACTAAAACCGAGGTCCGATTCCACGTGCAAACAGCAGACTGGATCCCAGAAGAAGTCAGACAAAAAATCTTTGAAAAGGTTTGTTTTCGAATACTGTGGCATCGCAATAAAAGCCAGCATTGCTTATTGCAATTGAACACTTAAAGTATAAAATGTAGTTTCCATTTCATTGCACAGAACAAAAACCGCATCAATAAGGCTGGGGAGCTGCTGGTGACCTCAGAGCTGAGCCGGAGTCAGCAGAGGAACCTCTCTGACTGTATACAAAAGATCTCTGCCATCATAGCTGAGGCTAGCAAGAAGCCCCATGAACCAACAGCTGAAGATGTGGCTCTTAGAGCAGCTAGGTATTACCCAGAAGTAGAACATATTGTTTTTCAGTGCACCTCAATTATAATATGTGTCTTATCTGTGCCTTTTCATGTCAACTATGTTGTGCAGGTTAGAGAAGAGGAACAAGGAACGACTCAAACAGAAGAAGATTAATTCAGCAACCAAGCAGAGCAGACGAATAGACTTTGATTAAGTGCTTATTTTTCTACCTCCATATTTTAAATAAAGAATTATATATATAATTGTATTCGTCCAAGACTCCATCTGCTCTTGTTGAGTATCAGGGTCTACTTGTGTCTTTTCCCACAGTGTCCCCAGGGCAAAGACTGAATACACTGAACCCCAACTTAGTTACACCCTGTGAGTGTTGGCCAGCCCCCATCCGTGTGTGAGTGTGTGTGTGTGTGTATATATATCTCATGAAACGGAAACACTTCTTCTGATAGCACTTTGCTTTAATGTTTTGACTTACATTTTTGCTTGCCTTGTATCTGACCTGTAAGTCGCTTTGTATAAAACCATCTGCCAAATGACTAAATGTAAATGTCCATTCTGTGCAAAGTAAAAAAAAAATCTGAATTTCTTTTCCTATTCAGTACGAGAATTGTGCAGAGCAGTAGAGCAGAGGTAAACAACTCTTGAATATCATGTGGGATGTAAGTAACGAGAAAGTTCATATAAAGAATGACTGATATACGTACAAGTATAGTCAAATGAATGCAATAAGAAAGAAAGAAAATAGTAAACAAATAGGACATGAATAAATGTACAAATTGGAAAACAATTTAAATGGAAGTAAGACGTCATATGTAGTTTCTAGGATATGTATTCATTTCTGCATAAAGGTATTTGTATGTGTGTGCGCTTGAATGTTTGTTAAAATCCTTTATTTATACGGGTGTAATTGCTAAGTACTACAAGAGGAAAAAAATAATTAAAAACTAGCAGAGGATGGTTTCGATCCATCGACCTCTGGGTTATGGGCCCAGCACGCTTCCGCTGCGCCACTCTGCTCCGTGTTCAGCATCTGTTCTACGTTGGTATATAAGGCTTCTCGCTATCTTTCACCTAGATAAGAACTTTTTCACTTAATCTGAATCAGTTTTAATATGAAATATTTATAGACGTTGTTTCCATTTTTCTGCAAAAAGGTAATTATATGTGTGTGGGTTGTTTCCACGTTAATGTATTTATACAGTATTGATTTATTTGTGCATTTATGTGTCTCTATGCTGCTGAAGTAACGTTTGATGTCCGGCGCCTATCTTCTCCACAGCTGATTTGTTACGGGTAAGCGTTAAATTCCTAAAATTTGGGATTACGGAAGTCACGACGTCATGTCACATGACCATCCTTTAGGCACATGCAGCTAAGAAATCGGAATCTGAGGGGTGTGGTCAGTTTGATGCTTGGTTTGAAATTTCCAAGTTTTAGGAAGTAACGTATTGCATTGGTTATGCGGATTTGAGCGCTTTGGCTCTATTGCTTCCTGCTTTCTGAAGGATGTTGCTCGTCCAGCCAGGACGGGTCTGTTTGAATACTCTGTTGTGAGTGTATACTTTGGTGCGACGAGAAAGAAAGAGGGGGAAAGAAAAAAAAAAAAAAAAAGCGACCACGAAGGGACTCGAACCCTCAATCTTCTGATCCGAAGTCAGACGCCTTATCCATTAGGCCACGCGGTCAGATCGACAATGATGTGGGGATGTACAATAGAAATAATTAACAATTTTTTATTACCGCTACGAGCCGTAGTTCACTTGAAGCAGGAAAATTTAATTTGGCAAGTGTCGTCCCAGACTCCTCCTAAAGGTAACTTAAGGAAGTTTTGTGCCCTTAACTTCCCATTGTTGATAAAAGGCCATAGATGTTGTAATCATCAGCTCCCATCTTTATAATAAACAAGCCTGCCAGATAAAATATTTAATGTCTAAAATATTAAGGCAGCCCAAAACATACCCCGACCCTCTTCTCCCGAGATTATCACTTGAAATTGTAGTCGATTAATTGGTGCTGCTATCAAATCTGTCGTTAATATTTATAAGCATAAATGTATTCAACTCAATTTATTGAATCAAAATATTTTCCTAAGAACGTTTTTTGCGTTTATTTTTCCATTGTTCACTTTCCTGCACAGGTGTCTCAAGATGGGTCATCTTTTAATTGCTACAATATGAAAATGATCTGTCCTGAAAAACTTAATAAACCCAATGTCAAGTGCTGCAATGCACATTGCTTTTGCCTGATTAATGTAAACCTAATTACAGCAAATAAACTCAGAATGCATTAGAAAGCACCATTGCTTTATTAAAATGATAAAGTTGATTCACTAATGTTGTAAACTAATAACAGATTTTAATGAACCGTATCAAAATAATGACATAATAATAATGTGAAATGGTTAACAAAGCAAATTAGGCATGGTTTATTTTGACACATTGTTAGTGACGTTTACATATAGGCACTGATAAAATTAAAAAAAAATTAACAAATCCCACACAAATAAACAGCTACAATTTGATATTAGCTATCTTAAATATCCAAAAGATGAGGCGCCAGGCATTTTCAGTTGCAATAGGTAAGACATTACAGTACAGAAACTCTATGTACCTTTATAAAATAACAGGCTCTGGTTTGGCATTATATTCCCTATGCTAACACACATTACTCGCTCATAACATGAATCATTACCAATCATCCTAAAACAAATATGAGCGTTTACCTTAAATGCACATTATACACCACAGTTGTCTAGCAGAAATAAACTGCTGCAAGGTAACTTAACCTTTATTTCATCAGGGGTTAAGAGGATTTCAGTCCTCCACACTTTTTACACACATTAACCTCAAAACACGTAGGGTAAAGATTCCCTCAGTTGTCAGCTGCGTCTGTCTTCCACCTCACTGACGAATCCGATTTAAAATATTGGAGGCAATAACATTCATCATAACAAGGATTTATACATAAGAGGTTACCCAGTAAAGGCGTAAGTATTGTATATTTTGAAGAAAAAGGTGCAATATATTTGCAGGCTAGTTATATAGTGTGATAAGTCTGCTAGGTGTTAGACAAAGCCCTGGTTTAAACCTTATACTGGTACCAGTCCTACTATAATTACTACTAATTAATGTTCTAATTTCACTTTACTAACGACAAACTTACTTCTCTCTTATCTTTTCATTGCTTGGTTTTAAACTTAAATCTTTCCCCAACAACCAACAATACTCATACCTCACATGCAGCAAAAATGTTATGCTTTGCTATCATCACAGCTTTCAGGGCTTTTTTTATATTTTCTATGATTAGTAGCCATAATGCCCGGTGAGAACAACAATCTGCAGAGATTGTCTTTTGCAATGTTTCTCCAAGACAGGAGCATTTCAGTATTAAGGTTCAACTTAACCTGAATCTTATTTAGAACTGAACTAACTGTATATCATATACTGCAGATACTGCTAAATGTTATAAATAATCCTTGTATCTCATTGAGCAATTTTTTTTTTTTTTTTGGCTCAGTATTAAGTGATATTTCATATGACAAAGCACTAGTCACAGTGCCAGGGAGAAGGTGTCTAATTTATACATGTAAAATAAGTTTCAAGTCTGCGATTCTTTCCTGAAGTTTTATACTTAGTAGCCATTTTCTATCTCCAATGGCATGTGAGAAATTTCAATATAAAGTATTGTAAGTACACGTGTTTTCAAGTTATCAGCAACATTTTGGGAAATATACATATTTGTCTTCTTGCCCTGATTACATGAGAAGATTAATACCACACTCGTGCTTGTTGTCAGTTACATATGAAGCATCAGTTGCAGCGTGTTAGCTTAGCTTAACACAGCTGAGAGGAGAGATCAACAGCTAGCATTAGCCCAGCTAACATTAAAAATATCTACCTATGGTCAACAAACGTACAAAGCTAGGCTAGCTGCGTCCACATTTTCAGTCTGTCCATGCAGTAAATACGTACTAAGAGTGAGTCAGAACCTAACAATCTCCATGTGCCACTTTCTGTAAAGCTCACCAATTAACGTTCCATCGCACTCGGTCGATTTCCGCTAAAAACACAAGGTAACAATAACAAGCTATGATTCCTGCTCTTGGCCAAAGCGTAGCCTGGGCCCCCACGTCCTGTAGCGAGGCTGGCTAGTTTCCCCTTGTTCTTTAAGCTAAGCTACGTTAAATGGCCGTTGGCTGTAGCTTCTTGTTCACCATACAGTGCTACTGATCTCCTCTTTAATCAGGAAGAAAGCAAATAATCCCCTTTCCCAAAATGTCAAACTACTCCTATAAAGGCTAATTTAAACTTTAACAAGTACTAATTTGTTTCGTGATGTATTTAGTAGCACCTCAAGTTAATTCCTGACACAGACATCACTGTGGCCTGAGAGGATCCATCTTTGTCTTTCTTATTGTAATGTTAATAGTCAAAGTGTTAGTAGTTTCCATTATAATAAACCTAACAGATACAGTTCATGTTAATATTTCCACTTGTGTTCTTGTATGCCATTTTCTAGTGAAGCTTAAATATTTAGTGCACAAGAGGCATAATGCTCTTCATGTGTTACTGTGGTATATGCTGAAGGTAATAAGGCATTGAAGCAAGTCTATAGATAGTAGGAATACTGAGTGAAACCACACGTGGGGACTGAACTTAAACTAGTTCTTAAACTAGTAAACTGGTTCAGGGTATATTTATTTTTATAGGAACTGATTTTGCAAAGTTTGAATATGTATCACACGCCAATCAGATTCATGTGGATACTGGAAGGTTTTAGTTCTGGATGTACAGTGTGGTCTGATTTGACCTCGGCTGAGCTAAACTTTACTGCAGCTGTGAGAAATGTTCACACCAAACCCCTGCTGACAAGCCTGAGCACTAAACACTGAACCCGCACTCAGTTGTCCTCTCTAGACCCTAATTAGTGTTTACTAGATTTTCCAGACTTCCCAGATTTGCTAGCTTTAGCAGCTTTGTTGGCTTTGATGTCCATCTTAGTCTTCTGGATACGAGAGAAGATCTCCTTAAAAAGGGCCTTGTACTCTGGAGTGTTCTGTCCGAGCCGCTTGTCCACTGCCTCCACCTGTTTGCTGATGCTCTCAATGGCCTCAGGAGTGGAGGGGGATTGAGTGGGGGTAGGGGGAGGTGCCGGGGTGGGGCCCATGGCACAGTCTTTCATGGACGGGTCTCTGGAAACAGGTCGGGAAGTCTGGACCTCGGCATGGCACAGGCTCTCCTCATGGCGTCTACACTTCCCTAACAGCTCCTCGTATTTCTCCAGCAGGGCGTGGTACTGCTCATCCACCTCCCTGAGAATAGACATCCCTCTCTTTCTCACGCTGTTGGCGTGGAGAGCGTAGCTACCTCTCCTTCGGCCGGATGCATCACGAGCCACAATAGCGTTGAGGGCTGTGTCACTGCAGCTTTTCCTCACAGGGCTGGACTCGGGCAACGCCTCACCTCCGAGGCCTACTCCACCTTCAGTGCCCTCCCTTACGCCGCCTCCTGTGTCCCCAATCTCTGCCTCCAGAAAGGTGTCACTTTCTGGAGTGTTGTTTAGGACAGTCTGGGTGAGAGCCACTCCGTCATCTTCGCTGCTTAGCAGGAAAGTCCGAGCGCGACGTAGCTGCTGCAGCTCCTGTAGCTCCACCTCTAACTCCCGTACCCTCTCCTGGCAGCTCTCAGCATCCTGGAAACAAAGACATTTTTACACTGAGATCTACAGTTTATTCAAATTGTATTAATCATAATACAGTATTTAGTTTTGTCCAAACTGACTTTAGTATCTTTAGGGAATTATTAAAGAGATTCTGTCCATCACACCTGCACTCGTGTCTGCAGCCGGGAGAACTCTGAAAGTAGGAGGTTGCACTCCCTCTCCACCCCTTCTCTGCGACCCCTCTCGGTCCGGATGGCTGTTCGCAGAGCTGACACCGCCTCCCTCAGATGCTGGTTCTCCTCTTCGAAAGGTTGACGCTTTGTTTCCACAGTAAAGCTCTCAGCTCTGCCCACTACAAACTCATCCTCATATCTGACAAAATAACAAATAAATAGTTTGTTTGTTATTCGCAGTGCTTTTGTGGTAGTGAAAGTGATTCTGGAAGAATTGACAAGTACCTGGGTGCTGTGCAAAGCTCCCTCAGGCAAGGGAAAGAGTGGATGGTCTTGCGTCGTTCCCTCTTTTCCCTCCGGACTCTGAGTTGTTCCATGGAGTGAAGCTGCTCCACCTGCCCTGAGAGAGACTCCACCTGGTTCTGCAAAGCCTCAATGGTCCCTGTTAACCTGATGCACCAGTAAAGGCAAACATTTAGGCAGCAATTGAGGACAATGAAGGCAAAGAGAAAAGAAAACTTCTATAGTCTCACTTACATCTCTATCTTTTGTTGCGAGGCTTTGCTGTCCATCACTAGTGAGTGGTTGGTGCGTTCCAGCTCTCTGGCAGTCCCGTCCAGCTGCTCGTACACTTTGGCATGCTGTTCGTTCATGTCCCGAAGAACCTCGAGCTGCTTCGACAGGTACTGTTACACATACACACGCATTACAACAATGATAGAGATGAATAACAATGAATATAATGTATGTAAAGCAACATTGCAAATTAGGAATCCAGACAACAGTATTGCATCGCACAACTTCACTGTCTCTTTCACTTTTGACCCTTCGTGTGTCATTTGTGTGATTGTCAGTTACTTTGCAGGATTTATCGCCTGTTTCAATATATAAGTAAAAAGAAAACTTAATGAGAAATAATTCTATATATGTAGATGATATTTTATTCTCCATCTGCCTAAATCCTTTTGGAGGCACTGTATCATTCATACCTCAATCTCATGCACTTGCTCTTCATTGGTGATGTACATCTGCTGCAACGAGTCCTCCAGCTCCTTGTTTCTCTCCAGCAGAGTCTTCCCCAGCTCAGCTGCCAAGTGGAGATCTAGAATTTGGAGTAAATTTCCAAAAAGGGTGAACAAATGAGTCTTTAAGAGAAGTGTAAAGTGTAGGAATGTTAATACAAAGCATGAAAAAAAAAGGCCCTGGAAAGAGAAGGCACAGTTAGGAACAGGAGGAGGAAAAGATGAAGCAGGAAGGTAGAAATATTATGAATTAGACGTATGTAGTATTAAAAGGAAATGATAGAAGGGGAAATTAAAACATAGATAAATTAGGCTAAAGAAGACTGCAGTCGCACAATTTATATTATCCATTTTCATAATTGATTGGGCACATTCTATTTTAGGGTAGGTTATAAAAGAATTTGGAACAAAATGGTCAAAGGGTTTATTATGTCATCTATGTCTGTCAGAGACTAGAGAGAGGGGACCACAAAGACTGAGAGACAGTGCTCGTCCCTGCAGTACGTCTTCCTCCAGGACCTGGTCTCACTACTGACCGAATATGAAGGTCGAATACTGCTGCCAAGAGCATTTGGAAAAACACCCCTCCATTGCGATTAGGACAGGAATAGGCTGACGTTTAACATGCTGGGGTGCTGGAGGTCAATTTGCCTTTAATGTGTTAAATTAAAGTGCCATCTTCTTTCTGCCACCTGTTAAACCAAACAGTAATGTTCAAATCGCCTCGCTTTTTAATGCTTTTTTGGGAGGGGGATGCCAAAGTAAGATGAGTCACTGTCACTGTTCTTGCTGTGCTCTGACTCAGCGTTGTTGAGGGCCCATACTGTTGGGTCAGCAGGATATGCTTTACAATCTCTCAGAGAGAACGTGGAGGACTAAACCAAATAGTCAACAAAACCGTCTCTCATACAGTCCAGGCTCTGGCTTTGAAAGGTAATAGTGATCACTAGCTCTTTATACCTACTACTGAACTGCAATGCTGCACAGATTTACCTCTTACTGCATTTGTGCCATGTTGAAATGGACTAAGCTATATAGAGGCCACATGTGGCTCCGTGATTAGGGTTAATCGAAATAACTGATAAACATCCGTTAGATCACCAACAAACACATTCAGTTATAGATCTAATATTATGTCTGTCACTGTCCACATTAGTTTTTTTCCTGTTGTTGTGGTTATAAACATTCAGGGTAAAATGTGAATGGTCAGCACTTATATAGCGCTTTTCTGCCTAACGGTGCCCAAAAAAACTTTACATGTCGTTTCACATTCACCCACCTGCAAGGCGCTTATCTGACTCCCTCAGTGTATCACTAATATATATTTTAATTTTTATGATAGAAATAGTCTTCTTATAATTTGTTGAGCTGGAGACCTAAAAAATACAGTTCAAGAAGCACATTACATTTGTTGTGTGGTCAGAAAGATGTAAAAATTAATACTTTTCTTGCTCTTGCTTGATGTGTAAATAGGAAACTTGTTGTTTTCATCTTTGGGTTACGAGCTTTGGCAGTGTTAGCAACATGGGTACCCATGGTTAATTGGCAAACACTGAAAGAAGCAAATGAAATGATCATTTCATAAATATCAGATTTTCTGTGGGCTGGAAATAACTCATGTAGTAGATCATACAGTAACATCCCAGTCAATAGTGTTAGTCTAACCAGAAATAATTAAAGAGTTAGAGCTAGTCTTACCCAGGCCAATCTGACTACTTTAAAACCAAATACCAAGAGGGAAACGGGACAACCAAAACACTGCTCACATTCAGCTGGGAATTTCTGTTTGACTGCCAGAGAGAGAAAGTGAACACTTGTCAGCCAAAAGCTTTAGAGACAAACGAATGACAGCAAAGGAGGAGGAGAAACGAGTGTAGGAGTAAAACAAGCAGAAGGAAAGAAGTCGATCGATAAAACCGACCGCACAAACAACTTAACTAGTCGATACTCTGCACGGACAATTGTCTGTTTGCTGCAGACAGATGTCCGGCTTGACCCGCGCCAGATGAAAGACGTAATCACATCATGTATGAAGAAGACACTTCCTGTGTGCTCAGAGGAAGCAGCTGCAACCAGTGTTTGTGCTCAAATCTTGCACTTGCACTTTTGACACGGCTAACGCAAGGAAAGGTTCCGAACTGGTTTGTGTGCACAACGTGCTTGTATCTACACAGTATATTCATCTATAGATTGTATGTGGTGAGCTCTTTCACAGACAGTTTTTTTTTTTTTTTAGTAGGTGTGTATCGCCCATGAGATTCATTGGAATGTGGAAAACAAGACATCTCCTCCTCTTTTCCTGTGTTGCAGACCTGTTTTCTACAGAAAAGCATGTAGATCCACTCAGAAGTCACGTTTATTTCAGTATTATAAACTGCCCTTTTTTCATGATGCTTCAAAAGCAACAAGATTTTTATGGTCAATACTTACGCCCATTAATATTCTGTCCTCAGGTGGGTTAAACGTATAAAGCTGTAGCAGGAGCCTTTAACCAGTGGAGAAGGCCTCTCATCAAATATCAGTCAAATCAAGAAGACTACAGCCTCAGCTACTACAGCCACCTATTTGCTGGTTGGACATGAGCCAGTAGAGGCTCTAGCTAACACACAATAGCCCCAAACAAAGAAGCATCCTGATTACACGTCTGCATCTCTCTTCTGTTCCTACTTTAAGATGTGAAATATGAGCTGTAACTCCATCGCAACAGGTTTAAACATTCCACAGGAGGACTCTCATTCTGAATTTGAAGTCTGTTATATTTTTACACAAACAGTGTTTTTTCTTACCAAAACATTCTAGTACTAGTAAAGTGACGCTGTGCGATGGATACAAACTTTTATCAACTAAATTTCGATGAAAATTGTTTTTACAGATTATTTTAAATTGCAAAAAAAATAAAAAATCATACACTAATGTTACATACAATAGTGGAATATGCATACTTCTAAGCTCCATCACGTCAAATGTCTTATTTAGCTTTCTAACAAATATCTGCAGGATTTAATTTATTATTCTTTCTTGCTTTTATTTTGAGTGCGATTAAGCAAATATCAGCATGTGCCATGGTAAACATTATGCCTCAAAACCATCAGGAAACTGAACAAAATTCCAAGTCTCTCTCACTCACCATTACTAAATCCCACTTCTTTGTTATATTTACTGCATTAAATGAGTCTCTGCTTTCAGGAACATTCCTTTTCAGAACTCTGACATGGATTTATCTCTTATTTCTATATAATTAGTATCAATTTACTGTGCATACTGTAGAGGAAACGTCTTGGTACATAAACAGGAAACTACAGACCTCTGAAAGAAATTGTTGAACGTTATTTCTCAACACAGAGTGAATTGTGGTGGAGAAATGTAGAATCTTTCATCAGTTGTGGGTATGTGTTACTTTGGGGACCAGACTGCTGCCCTAAGGTACAAGGCTTAAAGGTAACGCATTTAAATGCACAAAGTCAAAACACTGAAATCAGCTTAAAATCATGATGTGTTTTCCATCGAAATTCTAAAATATGTAACACAAATACGTCCAGAAGTGTCACACCAGCTCAGGTGTGCTCTGTTTTTTTCTCTTCTTTATTTATTATTATTATTTTCTGTATTTACTTTGCTTTTTCCTCGTCAGCATCTCCCAAAATAAAGACTACAGAGGATCTATTTTCACCGTCAGGCCAACTGATGTATGACACTCAGTGCACTAGAAAAAAAATGTCTATCTAATAAATCTGTTACATCATGACTGCAAGTACGTGCACGTTTGTGTGTGCACGTGTGTTTCTATTTCAGTCAAATCTCAGCGCCACTTCACATCAGCTAGTGGAAATGTGCCTGGCACAGGGACAAGTGATTGAGGATGAAGACAGTCAGGAAATAAAGTCAGAGGTCAATCATTTGTCTTCGGTAACTGATGATTAACTTTTAGAAAATGTGAATTTGTAATCCACGTAATTTAAGACAAAATGATGTTTTCTGAAAGTGTATATGATTTTTAGTCCAACCCAAAACCCAAAGTGTGATCTCATCGAAAACGTCACTTTGATAGAATTGTCCATACACGTTCAAATTATTATTTCTTACTAATAATAATTTGTCTTTTAAGTCTCTTTACAAATTTAGGAACACTACCCACTATAACATACAGTCTGTAAATGAAATAGAGTCAGTTACTGTACGGTGCAGGTGGCCTTAATAGAAACACATAGCTGCTTCTGAAATAGGTTAATATGGCAAAGACTGATTGGGGAGCTGTCCTGCTGGGTCTTTTATGCAAGATTCTCCTATGTGAAAATCAAAGCAACATATTATTATTATTATTATTATTATTATTATTATTATTATAAGGTTTTCTGATATTTTTAGAAACCTAAATGCAAGTATTTGGCAAATTAATCCACAATGCAAATATTTGCTGTTCTAAACCGTCTTAGGGTTAAAATACATGAAGGAAAATACTACAACCTGCCTCAGTACAGCCGATGGTTAATTGGAGTTGCACCATTATTTAGAATCATTTTAAATCATTAGTAAATATGAATATGCTCGTTCGGACTAAAATAATTAGTTCAAATAATGAGTAACCAGTGCTTCCTTAATAATTCGAACCTGTGTCATGAAATTGTTGAATTTCATATAAAGCTGTACAAAATGGGATAAAATATTAATTATTTATAAAATCTTGATTTTAGTTGTCCTTATATATTTGATTAGATCAGACACTAACATTGTTCACAGTGTGATGCTGACACTTTCCACCACAAGGCCCTGCTTGGCATGCTTTCAATGCATTGTTGACAAAGAAGCACAGCCTGCACATTTTACTCCTTCAGTTTTGAGCCCGGCTGCTCTAAAATGATGCAAAAAGCTCTAAAAGACTTGTGTTGTCGTCTCCTAATGTGACAGAGAGTCTTTGTTAAGAGGAGGCCAGCTGACCGGCCGGCGCCAGCAGCTGTGAGGTGATGCTGCGGCCAGGGAGGATGGTGTCTTGTCTTACCCTGCTCCAGGTCCTGTTGGTCGTACCATGGCTCTTCCTCTTCGGTCACGAATTCCTCCATTCTGGCTGAATTTAACATGGGTTATCTCGTCACTCTGAACCAGAAACAACCTCCGTCTGGACAAAAGAGCTCCTTCACGCTGGAGCTGCGCACAGGCTTTTTTTTTTTTTTTCAGTCGGGCTGTCTCCTGTTGTGGCTCTGCGTGTTTCCTCTCTCCTTCCTCTCCCCTGTTTCCTCTCCGCGGTCACTCCCACCTCTCCATCTCATCCCCCCCATCACCGCCCAGCACCGGCCCATCCCGGCGCTCTCAGCCGCGGCTGCTGTAGGAGATCCTCAAACGTGGCAGTGATGTTGCAACAGCAGCATTTCCTTCCTCCCTGTTTTCCAGAGGCAGACGCACGGTGCCTTCACGTGCTGCTCGTAAGCTTCACATCATTATTATTGTTTTGTTTCGACTCTCACACTTTAGGTCAAGTGCGCCCTCTAGATTTCTTCCATTGTATAATTGACAATAAATTTTCCAAAAGTTATGTAAAGATGATACACCATATAGTCTAATTTATAACGAAGCTACAATCTCAGACAGCATCTAAATGTTACAATATTTCATACAGCAGACGTGGATGCAGCTCTAATGATGCCTGCAAAATTATTCCAACTAAATGCTTATTACACCACCGAGGTATATATGTTTAATCATCTTTGCTTCAAAAAGCCCATTAATAAAAGCAATTTAACAGATAAACACAGATAGTGTTGTTTGAGCAGTAAAAAGACAACTCAGTAAGTCACCCAGTGACCTGGTCCTCTGACAGGTCTGACATCCTCAGCTGTCTTTCTTCACGGGTGGGAAGCCAGTGAAGCATCATCATGCAGCACTACTGACTTTAACTGCTTTGTCTGTTGGTAAGTGAGTCAAAGAATGCGAGTACAGTTATGTCATGTTGCATAGATACATGACCCAGTGAAAGAAAAACATACACCACTTCAGTCTGTCGCGGTGGTGGTGATGGAGGTGGAAGTGGGTTATGGGCTGTGTAGGAGTATTGTTCATTTTATTGTGCAGTAAGTTTGTATATGAATTATTCAAGCATCCTGTCTACATTATTGCATGAAAACAGAGTGTGCATTGGTAACATCACAACTTTTGTGCGTCTACCATGTGTATATATTCATATGATAATCTGCTCCTGCTTGAGAGAACCTTTAAAGCATTCAGGCATCAAAACAGTGTTGAAGGTTGAGAAAAATGCGAATTGAATTAAACAGCATTAACAGTTATAATATGATTGTGATGTCCCTAGTCTTGCTTGAAGCTTCTTCGGCCTATGCTGAGAATATCAGGGTTGTCTGGGAACATGTGTTGTGGCGTATACTTTAACTTTGACTAACTTCTGCAAATCACTTCACCTTCTACAGCAAGAAGTGTTATGTGTTATTTAAACCAGTAGATGGTGAGCTGGAGGTTTATAGATGCAACAATGATAATATCTGACATTGCTGTTTGCTTTAAGATGTGTCCCTTTACATATCACAGGAGCTGATTATTTTCCCTTCACAGCTCCTTCCTATTAGTGTAAAATATGACCCTGTTGTTCCGATAATGGGTAAGTTGAGGGAACAATCAACTCACTACACATCAGAGTAGAAATGTACACTTAAATAAATGTAAGTAATACTGCAATTTAATGAAGCATACTTCTTCTTTTCTTTTCGGCTGTTTCCCTTTCAGGGCTCGCTACAGTGAATCATGTGCCTCCATCTAACCCTGTCCTCTGCATCCTGCAACCAACTACCTTCATGTCCTCCCTCACTACATCCATAACTCTCCTCTTTGTTCTTCCTCTAGACCTCCTGCCTGGCAGCTCCAACCTCAGCATCATTCTACTGATATATTCACAGTTTCTCCTCTGAACATGTCCAAACCACCTCAATCTGGCCTCTCTGACTTTATCTCCAACACATCTAACATGAGCTGTCCCTCTGATGTCCTCAATTCTCATCCTGTCCATCCCACCTCCACCTTGAACTCCTCTGTCACACCTACAGCACCTCACCACGGTCTTACAGCTCTCATACATGTCCTGCACCACTCTAACATACTTCTCTGCCGCTCCAGACGTCCTCATACAATACCACAGCTCCTCTCTCTGCACCCTGTCATACGCTTTCTCTAAATCTACAAAGATACAATGCAACTCCCTCTGACCTTCTCTGTACTTCTCCATCAGCATCTTCAAAGCAAATACTGCATCTGTTGGACTCTTTCTAGGTATGAAACTATATTGCTGCTCACAAATGTTCACCTCTGACCTTAGCCGAGCTTCCACCACTCTTTTCCACTATTTCACTGTTTTATTCCTCTGTAGTTGCCACAGCTCTGTACATCTCCCTTGTTCTTAAAAATTGGCACCAGTACACTTCTCCTCCAGTCCTCAGCATCCTCTCACTCTCCAAGATCTTGTTAAACAAACTAGTCAGAAACTCTACTGCCACCTCTTATAGACACTTCCATACCTCCACAGGTTTGTCATCAGGACCAACTGCCTTTCCGCTCTTCTTCCTCTTCAACACCCTCCTCACTTAACTCTTACTAATCTTTGCTACTTCCTGCTCCACACCAGTCACCTCTTCTACTCTTCATTCCCTTTCATTTTCCTCATTCATCAACTCTTCAAAGTTCTCCTTCCATCTTCCCATCACACTCTTGGCACCTGTCAATACATTTCCATCCTTATCTTTAATCACACTAACCTGCTGCACATTCTTCCCATCTCTATCTCTTTGTCTGTCCAACCAGTACAAATCCACCTCTCCCTCTTTAGTGTCCAACCTAGCATACAAGTCCTCATATGCTCTTTGTTTGGCCTTTGCCACCTCTATCTTCACCTTACGCTGTATCTCCCTGTACTCCTGTCTACTCTCTTCAGTCCTCTCAGTGTCCCACTTCTTCTTAGCTAACCTCTTTCTCTGTATACACTCCTGAACTGCCTCGTTCCACCACCAAGTCTCCTTGTCCGCTTTCCTCTTTCCAGATGACACACCGAGTACCCTCCTACCTGTCTCCCTGATCAAATTAGCTGTAGTAGTCCAGTCATCTGGAAGCACTTCCTGACCGCCCAGAGTCTGTCTCAGCTCCTCCCTGATAACTACACAACATTCTTCCTTTTTCAACTTCCACCACTTCGTCCTCTGCTTTGCCTTTGTCCTCTTCATCTTCCTCACCACCAGCATCATTTTACACACCACCATCCTGTGTTATCTGGCTACAATCTCCCCTACAAAAACTTTACAGTCACTGATCTCTTTCACATTACAACGTCTACACAAGATGTCGTCCACCTGAGTGCTTCTACCTCCGCTCTTATACGTCACCCTATGTTCCTGCCTCTTCTAGAATTAAGTGTTCACTACAGCCATTGACACCCTCTTTGCAAAGTCTACCACCATCTGTCCTTCTGCGTTCCTGTCCTGAACACCAAACCTGCCCATCACAGTCTCATCACCTATGTTCTCTTCACCTACATGTCCATTGAAATCTGCACCAATCACCACTCTCTCACCTCTGGAGATGCTCTGCATCACTTCATCTAAATCACTACAGAATTTCTCCTTCTCTTCTAACACACATCCAACCTGTGGGGCATAACCACTCACAACATTGAACATCACCCCTTTAATTTCTAGCTTCAGACTCATCAACCTGTCTGATACTCTTTTCACCTCTACATTCCTCACAAATCCCTCTTTCAGGATAACTCCTACTCCATTTCTCCTCCTATCTGACCCATGGTAGAACAACTTGAACCCTGCTACTAAGCTTCTAGCCTTGCTACCTTTCCACCTGGTCTCCTGGACACACAGTATATCCACCTATAACCACAAGGGGGCTTGTTGCATGAAGCAGACTCTTCCTTCATTTAACATACAGACCACATTCTTCCTGTTTTACCACAGTAATACAGAAAGATCAGGTTGTCCAGACATTTTCTATGCTGCTGGAACACACTGGGACTGCCATGAGTCTTTTCTAGTACCGTCATTGATTTAATGATCTGTCCAATGGCATGTCTAATCCTGTCAATTTGTGTGACAGTGTGACATCTACACACGCAAGCTACAGATGTCATACCAGATTTAGACCAGAGATTGAGTCAGAAGAGGTTTGTACTCCTTTTTCAAACAGGACAGACCACATGGCAGGGTTTTGTGGCTGTGGGCTGAGGGTTGTTGTTGAATAACTCTATACATACACATATTGAAACAGTTGCCTTATTAGTACCAGCCGTTGTTGTGATGACGGGAATGGGACGTTTCAGGCTGGAGTCAGAATAGATCTGACTTATTATTTTGTGTGATAGAATGCAAAATGATATGTAGACAAACCAAACTAGAAAAAAAATATCCAAAACTGATTTGACAAAGATCAGACTTTCTCAAATTGGTCAGAGCAAAGTGCAACTTTGTCTCAGCTGGAAGCAGAAATAAAATGACCAGTTTTGCAATTCATATGGACGATGAAAGGAATGTTTATCATCCATATAAGTGATGTGGAATGCAGGAAGAACAACTACAAAATGAGGAATATGGGATTTTCACAGTGGTGAGTGGTGCTAAAGATTTTTACTGGGAGCTCAGTTTTGCGGTGGATCAATTTTAACTTAGAACAACTGGACAATAAATACTGTTAAAGCAAAAAAGTACTGACAATGAATTAATCACAGATCAAAGTTGTTGTTTTTTTATCAAATGCTACTGAACCCACATAAAGTATTTTAAACCACTAACAATGTAGGAAAACTGACAATATTTTAGGAACCATATGAATGAAAATTACATATTGGACAGCAGTGGTTAGTGCTGTTGCCTTAAAGCTGCAAGGTCCCCTGTTTGAATCCGCAGGCCAGCTATATCCTTTCTGTGTGGGGTTTGCTGGTTCTCCCTGTACTTGGGTGGGTTTCCTCTGGGGTCTCTGGTTTCCACCCACAGTTCAAAGACATGCATGTTAGGTTGATTGGTGAATGTGAGTGTGAATGCTTATCTGTCTGTATATGTCTCTCTGTGTAATTCTTTACAAGGTTGAGAAGCATCTCTCAGCTTTAGATGTGGTCATGATGAGGTGATGAGATCTTGGACTGATCAAAACTGTCCTCCTGGAGCATTGTGGCTCTGACAAGGTAGTTTGTGATGGACAAGTGTTCCCTGGTGTGTCCCAGTCTGGTATCACAGACCTACCGACAACAAGAGCACAGGAGTAACAAAATAACTATTACAAGGCACTTACAGCATCTTTACTGCTGTCCGTTGGTCGAAACATTTTACAGCATTTTGCGAGAATGTTCAACATTGTGTAACAATATTTAGGAAGCAACAATTTTCCCTCATTTTCACACTCATAAATTGCAGTGCATCCTGCAATGCCTTAATGAAAAAATAGAGAAAGGTAACAATAGTACATCAAAATAAATAAGCATGTAACAAAAATGTTGTTTTTTTGCGTCCTTCCTTTCTCCTTCTCACACATTTGTCTCCTATAGGATTAGAAATGTAAGTTTTTCTGAATGATATTTTATAAGCTTAACTGAAATAGCTTATTAGCAGTGTCCGGATGGCTGTGACTATCTGCACAATGCTATCACACTGTCTGTATCTTTCCAAAAGATGTTTTACTGTAAGAACTATATCCACAGAACTTTGAATAATCAAACAGGGAATCAACAGAAGGTTTTAGTTTCTCAGTATCCAGCTAATATTAGCTT
Organism: Channa argus; assembly: GCF_033026475.1. Lineage (NCBI taxonomy): Eukaryota > Metazoa > Chordata > Actinopteri > Anabantiformes > Channidae > Channa > Channa argus. The sequence continues at coordinate 15,971,895 of NC_090216.1, forward strand.
TAACAATACATACTCATCTTTATTGTTGGGCCATTTATGACAGCAGCTTATAGATATTTAACATTACCAAGATTGTTTTTATCCTATGCTAAATGTCCTACAGACACACATACAAAATTCTGAGAACTTTATGCAAAACCTCACACTCCTTTTACTCACACCCAGATATTTTTTTATTTTTCATTGGACACACATGTGAAGAACAGTATGATTATGGTTGCATTATAACTTATAATACACACATATATGGTAAAGCACAATACATATTAGAGAAGAAAGGACTTTATTGATATGAAGCTGCTATAGCACCAGTTGCAATCAGTTAGTTTAGTTCATAGTAATCTTATATATATATACATATATATAATAATCTTATCTTATATTACATTTAATATTGTTTTATTATATTAAATTTTAAAATGTAATTTAACTTTAAACTGTAAACGGAACATTCAATGTTCCGCTGTTGCTTAGAGAAAACAGGCTATTAGAGCCAAAGAAATCTGTGATGATGCAATGTTTCATCGTTTGAATGACTATGTTTAGTAAATAACCTCAAATAATTAAATCAATAAATACTTAGCATTTCGAATCACACTGCACAGGGTGCGGCCCCACCCAGCCACCATGGACCACCCTGGTGCCGGTCCCGAGCCCGGATAAAAATGGGAGCATGCAGAACACCTGAAGGGACAAGCAAAAAGCCGTAATGTTTACATGGGATTTAATCAACACTTTTACCAGAATCATTAAACTGCTCAGTCAAAAAACATGACAATGTATTAAGTAAAGATGCTCAATGAAGGAGGCTCACAGCAGGGTGTCTTATACTGTCCACGGAGTGTCTTATACTGTCATGGGTCACAGGGTTAAAATGCATATTACACACAGAGTCAGCCTAAAACAATGACTGAATGGGGACTGACTCATGTGGCCTCCATTCACAAGACCTCCCTTCATCCTCTCAGAGAGGGGTCAATGCAAATCCGCCTATTGTCCCACACTGGACTCCCTATTTACTCGCAAACTACTGATCCCTTTTATCGATGTCAAGACATTCCCACAGTAAATTCATGATTTTTTCATACAGTATTTAGAGAAACACTAAGTAATACACTGACTTTTTAGTGAATGTCTAACAAAGCTGTCATTTTAATGCACAGTTGTCAAACCTTTAAGAAAGTCAAAAACAGTTTTGGTTTTGACACTAATAGAGTGTCAAAACCAAAACTCTTACACGATGACTGTACTAAGGAAGCTTGAATAGCCCCCGCAAACCAAAGCTTCAAGATTCAAGATTCTTTTTAGTTTTCATTCAAAACAAATATGAAAGTATAAATTCCCATATGGTAGGTGGGAATGTAATTTGACAGATGACATCATACGGAGGAGTTTTAAATCATAAGGAGTTCATATGTCGTCATCTAGGGGAACTGTGGAAAAGCAGGTTGACCATGAGTACAAAGCCCATAGTGTGAGCAACAACATGACATGATCTAAATAAAAGGTTCCATCAAGTGATGGCATCTGGAGGCTATTTTCAGCTAGAACTAATGAGATATTTTAATACAGGGGAGTCAGGGGGAAGTTTAATGGCATTTACTTACATGAACTAGTCAAACTAGAACTAAAAGAAGTAGGTTCAGTTTTAGTGGAGGTGAAGTTATGGCAAATGAGTTTTGATGAACTTAGCGTTCAGGTTACAGGAGGACGGCTGACTTTCTCCACCTCAACAAACAAAGGCTGGAAAATACAAAGCAGGTTTTGCCTTTTCACAAAAAAAGTAAAAAAATAAACAAGAAAGGGGAGGAGACACACTCATTGTTTCTTTCTTTTATTCTTTGCGGAACCTTTACCGTAAGACAGGAGACTCCACCTTAAGATGGAAAAGGAACTCACAGGGGTGAAATCTGTGTGTAATGGATTAATCAGTAGTGTTCCCGAAAGTATGCTGTGCAACTTTCAGTGTGCGCATTGTCAGGAAACCATGGTGAATCAACAATAAATGCAAACGCACACAAGCTCTTGAGAAATAAGGAATTCAGCTGGTGGGACAGCATATGCTTGCACACACACACAGACACACACACACCAACCCCCCTGCTCCTTTTAGCAGGAGTGTTGTCTCCACGGTGACTCAAGACAAAAAAGAGGCCCTGGCACAGCTGGTCTCTAGCAATAGAGAGAGAGCACAAGAGGGGAAGAAAAAAAAACCAGTGAATGAGTGTTCATATGTACAGACAGGACAGAGGGTGAGGGGGAGTGAGAGACGGCGTAAGCAGCATTGAATGAGTCAATTTGGAAAGTGGTTGGAGGAAAGGAAGGGTGAAAGAGGAGGAGGAAAGGGAGGAGGTACACAAACACCCTAAGAACAAGAGTTAGTGGTCAAAGTACGGGAAAGTGATTAGATATTAGAGATGGAACATTCGCAGCCCTGCTCGTCTACTCGTCTACTGAGAGAGTCCAGTAGCTTCTAAACAGCGCCAGTCTCTTAGCCCGAGACCAGCGGGCACCGCAAATAAACTTTAGAAAAACCAATTAGAGGAGAAAGACGTGGGGAAGGGAGAAAAGAAGGAGGAGTAGAGGTCTGTGAAACATCGTGCAAATAGTTAGATGTACAGCTGAGGTTGGTTCTCCTTTCAGAAAACAGTTAGCAAGAGGAAACAGTGACACAGCTCACTGCAGAGGTAAGAGTTGGTTCTTTTACTTTTCATATGTCAGTGTTTGCTGCATTTTGCAGAGTCTTTACACATGTTTATATTGAATAACCAAGCTAAGAGTTTCACTGCATGGTGCTGATGGGTTGTGTACATATTTTGCGTGCCAATATGCAGATAGTAGAGTACAGCTGGTCAAAGAAAAACAGCTAAGTTGATTTACTTACTCTACAAACAGCTGCACAAAGTTATATAAACTTTAATAAAACGCAAAGTTTTATGCACTAGCTACGAAGGCACCAGCTAGCTGTCGTCCTTCTGAGAAGCTGAGAAGGACGACAGCAGGGGCCAGGCATTCTTTAGGCCACCTCTGACAGGTGATTGAGAATTTTAGCTGCGGGACTTATTGGAAACAAAACGAGAACGTGCATCGAACAGCCACAACTTAAATACTGGTGGTTTTCAAAGTGCCATAGAGGACAGGGGTCAGCATGGCCACTCTGAGCTGTCTGCAGCTACACACAAACACATGAACAGCAAAATGTGATACACTGAGTGCAGAGGTGGTAGAAGTGCACTAACTCAAAATTCAAATGTACTAAGCAGATAATCCACATTTTACTTAAAGTACTAAAGTAAAAGTACTTCACTGAGGAAACAATGTATTAAAAAAATAAGGGTTAAAGAGTTTCTGTGCTGACAGGTTGTTAACCCACACTGCTACATCAGAATTTATCAGTCCACACTTTATTGAAATCATCCGCTGTGGTGACCCTGAACTCCCGGGATAAGCCGACAGGACAAAATAAATAAATAAATAGTAGTTTTGTATTCAAACCACCAGGTGGTGTTGTGGCTGATCACTGTTTACACCTATGAATGACATGTATGTATGTGCATATACAGGTTTATTTATGCATTTGTGAGAAAACAACCCACTAAGACAAATACATGTTTTGTGAGTTGAGCTACACATAAATAGTACAATCTAATTTGAATGCAGTACATATTTAGTGGATTTATGGCTCTGCCTGCACCAAATAATAGTGTCAGGAAGTTGGGTTCTTCCTGTAAGATCTGCACATTGATGTTTCATGTCTAAACCAAAAGACTGTGACAGAATGCCAACCACAGGCACAGACACACAAAAAAAACCCTCAAAATTAAACATCTATTTGTGTTTGTGTGCATGTTTTGCATATTAAAACATATGTAAACAAGAGAATAAGGTTAAAAAAAGAAAATATACAAACCATAGACACTACATAAACACATGTGCAGCACAGAGTATCTTAAACTGTACAGTCTATAGCATATACATACAAGGTTTGCAAAGCTGATTACAATAATGCACTTAATGCATCAACAACTTCAAAACTTCAAAAGGGTGAAGTTAGATCTTACTTTGCCTACCGTTATCACATGCGACATCCTCCCCTTCCTTTCAATATACCTGCACTATCCATATCCATATCCTCATAAATGCGCTTAAACACTTAATACTAACATTTTGTATGCTATATTTTAAATAAATAAATAAATGTTTTTGCTGTTCAGCATTCAGAGTCTGGGAGTTGGAGTGGCACCTGTCGCCCCTCTAAAGCTTTCAGCACACTGAGAACTGACCAGAGCTGAGGCTGAAATAAATAGTTATTATAAATTCTTCCAAAATAAGAAATCGTATTTTCATAAATAAATATTATATGTTTATGTGTACATATGGATAATATTGTACATTGAAGGGGTTTTTGTACATTATGTCACATTACGATGGTGTTGCAGTTGAACCCATACATTGTTACCTCTCTGTGACCGTTTATTGTGTTTGACTAAGCGGAGATAGAAAAGGTCGACTACCTCAAATTCTAAAGATATTTTTCATGTCTTACTCTAAACACTTTTCAGGTTTCTAAATGTTAGTTAAAAACATTGCCAATCCTTTCACCTATTTTGAGCGTGTGCCTCAGTTAGGTCACCACAACAAATCATTTCCAACAAGGTAAGGTACAAACAGCCAAATCATATTCTTGTTTAATTGAATGTTGCCTAGCAACACAAGGGCAGAACGTCTGTGGCACAGTAGATAACTTTTATTGATGTTTTGAAAAGGTTTCCTAAAAATGAGGTACACCGGCGAATTAACAAAGGCCATTTTAGTTTTATAAAGTAATTTGTTGGCAACTTTCTCCAATATAAAGGTAAGTGTTAAAATAACTGCTTTAATGAATAGGAGCAAGAAAGTTAACCTAAAGCTAGCTGTTAGCTGCTAGATCTGATAAAGCCTAGTTTAGCCAAGGCCTTAGCTAATTGAAGCTAAATTTAATTAGTTTTCCTGTTTCTTAGCATATTAGCAGTAACTGCCATCTCAGCAGTGGAGTCCACATGATCTGCCGTGAAACCACTTTAATTTCAGTTTAAATGAACACAGCAAGTATTTGGTGATATCGATTAAAATATATGACTGAGAAAGCAGAAAGGTGGCATTTTGTTAGTAGATTCTTTCAAGAATTATCCTAAACCCAAAAATATAGATACAAGATTTTTGTAACCCTTCTTTTTAAGACTCTGTTACAGTCACACTATCTATTCATCAACTCTAGTTCCTGTTGTTTTTAATGACACGATCCTTCATAGAGTATCTCTGATGACTGACTGTCTTCAATATCCTGTTCTGGTGCCATTTCTCACACTGCTGAACTTATCTCCTGTGCAGCCACGTCTGGTGGCAGCCTGTTGGATCTCACCCACATAGAGCAGCTCAAGTGATGATGACAGGCCTCAGTCTTGAAATGCCAGGCCTGAAATAGTTTGGCTTATTTATAATTAAACTGTACGTGCAGGTTGGTGCCTCCTGAGTGTGAATACACATATACTGACTGAGGAAGGAGTCACCACACAGACCTTGTCCTTGATCACTCACAGTCTGATTGATTGATACAGATAGGATGTTATCAGTGGACTAATTAGAGGTGCTGATTTATAATGAGTATTTCCAAGCAAGTTTTTTTTGGATAAGGAGTATAAATGCCTCCCAGACTTGGAGGTAATTAAAGGGTAGAAGTATAAAACTGTAGTAGTGAAGGGTGGAGCTGTGGATTAAAATAGCATAATGTCTACATTCAGGGCAGCTTTACGTACGACAGTGAAGCCCTCATTTATTCACTGTCATCTTTTTCAGACATCACAGTGTGAATTCTGCAGAGGCCGGTTTCCTTGTGCGATTTGCATCTGAGAGTCAACATGTATGTAAAAGAAGAGGTGATGGATATTCTTCAGAGGGTGTGGACCAAATTGCAAAATCTCCCACAAGCCAGTCCTCTGGAAGTTGGAGCCTTCTCCATTCTCATTCTGTTTGTCGGTGAGTCATCTCTGACACAGCTGTGTTCAGTAATGTTTAAACGACTTTAAGAATGGGAGGAATCAGCAAAGTTTCAGCTTCTTTATTTAATAATATTTATTGTATGTATTCAGTTACCATTCAGCTTTAAATTCTATAAATCTCGTTTTTCAAATTGAAGGTTTAAAATGGTTTAATATTTAGTATTTATTATTTTTGTTGACCTGCATTAATGTATTTTGACCACATGGGGATATGTGTCACATGCAGATTGCCAGCATGAGCTGACTCCACCTTGTGTTTTCTGTCTTCCTGTCCTTTCAGCCATGGTTCTCTTCCTGATCGTGTTGTCCTGTGTCCACTGCTGCTGCTGTGGAAATTCAAAATACCGGGCCTCCAGAGTCCAACCTCTACAACTACGAAGATGAGACAGACAAGACTCTACTAGTAAATAGAACCTTCAGTCTTCATGTAGCCACCCACATGACACATTATCAATATTAACAGTTAACTATAAGGAAAATGTTGCTTTTCACATTCATTGATGGCTTGGAGGAAAAAAAGGCAAAAGCAAAGGACGAATATGGACATCCACATTTCTATGATATTCTCAGTTCTGCGATAAGATCCCTGGATGGAGGACTCATCAAGATTCTTTACAGACCAACACAGTGAAACCTTGTGCAGTGTCTTTTTCAGCTGCAAAAATCTAATAGTTGCGCAATGGAAGAACAAAGTAAGAAGGTAGATTTGTGCCAAATGTCACAGTGAGTCCATGATTAAATTCAATGGTTTGTCATCCCATTAATATTCATCAGGAATGTGAAAAACAACATGAACAAAAACAGGCATTCCAAACTGTGTATGTAAAGCGAACTTGAGCAGAAAGTTGATGTAAAAATTACAAGAGTGCCATCTGCTGGTCTGATGAAAACAGTTTTTGCAACCTATGAAGAACTACACTCGCTTTTGAGAAACCCCTTTGTAAAACACTGTCATTAACCAATGTGTCACATGCAGATTGCCAGCATGAGCTGACTCCACCTTGTGTTTTCTGTCTTCCTGTCCTTTCAGCCATGGTTCTCTTCCTGATCGTGTTGTCCTGTGTCCACTGCTGCTGCTGTGGAAATTCAAAATACCGGGCCTCCAGAGTCCAACCTCTACAACCACGAAGATGAGACAGACAAGACTCTACTAGTAAATAGAACCTTCAGTCTTCATGTAGCCACCCACATGACACATTATCAATATTATCAGTTAACTAAAAGGAAAATGTTGCTTTTCACATTCATTGATGGCTTGGAGGAAAAAAAGGCAAAAGCAAAGGACGAATATGGACATCCACATTTCTATGATATTCTCAGTTCTGCGATAAAGTCCCTGGATGGAGGACTCATCAAGATTCTTTACAGACCAACACAGTGAAACCTTGTGCAGTGTCTTTTTCAGCTGCAAAAATCTAATAGTTGCGCAATGGAAGAACAAAGTAAGAAGGCAGATTTGTGCCAAATGTCACAGTGAATCCATGATTAAATTCAATGTTTTATCATCCCGTTTTCATCAGGAATGTGAAAAACAACATGAACAAAAACAGGCATTCCAAACTGTGTATGTAAAGCGAACTTGAGCAGAAAGTTGATGTAAAAATTACAAGAGTGCCATCTGCTGGTCTGATGAAAACAGTTTTTGCAACCTATGAAGAACTACACTCGCTTTTGAGAAACCCCTTTGTAAAACACTGTCATTAACCAATGTGTCACATGCAGATTGCCAGCATGAGCTGACTCCACCTTGTGTTTTCTGTCTTCCTGTCCTTTCAGCCATGGTTCTCTTCCTGATCGTGTTGTCCTGTGTCCACTGCTGCTGCTGTGGAAATTCAAAATACCGGGCCTCCAGAGTCCAACCTCTACAACCACGAAGATGAGACAGACAAGACTCTACTAGTAAATAGAACCTTCAGTCTTCATGTAGCCACCCACATGACACATTATCAATATTATCAGTTAACTAAAAGGAAAATGTTGCTTTTCACATTCATTGATGGCTTGGAGGAAAAAAAGGCAAAAGCAAAGGACGAATATGGACATCCACATTTCTATGATATTCTCAGTTCTGCGATAAAGTCCCTGGATGGAGGACTCATCAAGATTCTTTACAGACCAACACAGTGAAACCTTGTGCAGTGTCTTTTTCAGCTGCAAAAATCTAATAGTTGCGCAATGGAAGAACAAAGTAAGAAGGCAGATTTGTGCCAAATGTCACAGTGAATCCATGATTAAATTCAATGTTTTATCATCCCGTTTTCATCAGGAATGTGAAAAACAACATGAACAAAAACAGGCATTCCAAACTGTGTATGTAAAGCGAACTTGAGCAGAAAGTTGATGTAAAAAGACAGAGTGCCATCTGCTGGTCTGATGAAAACAGTTTTTGCAACCTGTGCCAATGAAAAAGTTGAGCAGTTTGTAACCTTGGTTATGCTGAAATACCCAGTAAATATTAAATGTGTACGTTAAGCACAGGGGCTTCAATAAAGTGGCCACAACAGTCAGTGTGGGTTAAATGCCATAACTGCTAATTATTAAAAACAAACAAAATTGAATCCTAAAATTAAAGGGGAAAAAATGATGGTATTTAGTCATGGTATGGCTGGGAGACCCACCAGCCACCGGTACGCGGCTGGCAATATCATAAATGTGAATTAAACATATAAAAACCATAGAATTAAATAGGGGCACCACAAATCATACAACAAAACGTGTAATACAAAAATGAGTGAACTCCCAGGATAACAACCATATTGATGGCTGCAGATCACACCCTGCCTAAGAACAAAAAGAAAGACTTAGCACTAAACCTAAAAACAACAATATACAAAACCCATCATAGTATTAAACTGGAATAAACAGCAGTCAGTGCTTTGCCTGCAAACAAGCAAAGCACTGCTACAATATATCCACTCAGCAGTCAGAGCACAGTGAGTAGCAGCCAGCCGCAAACAACTGCTGCACATTTCCTCTTTTAATCAGTTTCTCTCATTGGCTGCTGCTCTTCTCTCGCCACCACCGCTACATGAGTCCTGCAGTTCAACTGTTACCATTGTGTTCTCATTATATGAAATTGTAATACTTTTTTAACTGGAAATAATTCAATTTGTGTATATAGTTAAAACTTCATGGTAACATGACTGGTGTTGTTGTATAAATGTAATAAGTGTTCAATATGGTTAAAAAAAGGACTTTATACATTTCTTTTTCAGAATTGACTGTAAAGAATTACTAACTGTGAATATATGATATGATCTAAATACTGCGTGTCTTTTATTGTCATAATGTCATCTACTTTGCATCAAAATATGTTCTAGTAATGGGTGTGGTGTTGGCATGGCACTGGTCACCCCTGTGAAACGTTCAGCACAGTGACAACTGACTAAATCTGAGGCTGAAATAAATGGCTTCTCCTTTTCCTTTGGGCTGTTTCCCTTTCAGGGGTCACCACCGTGAATCACATGCCTCCATCTAACGCTGTCCTCTGCATCCTCTTCTCTCACACCAACTGACTTCATGTCCTCTCACTACATCCATAAATCTCCTCTTTGGTCTTCCTCTACACCTCCTGCCTGGCAGCTCCAACCTCAGCATTCTTCTACCGATATATTCACAGTTTGGCCTCTCTGACTTTATCTCCGAAACATCTAACATGAGCTGTCCCTCTGATGTCCTCATTCCTGATCCTGTCCATCCTCGTCACTCCCAAAGAGAACCTCAACATCTTAAGCTCTGCTACCTCCAGCTCTGCCTCCTGTCTTTTCTTCAGTGCCACTGTCTCTAAGCTGAACAACATCTCTGGTCTCACCACCGTCTTGAACACCTTTCCTTTCATTCTCGCTGATACTCTTTTATCACACAACACACCTGA